>NC_091290.1:44849597-45160606 GCF_032444005.1 Ranitomeya imitator | reverse complement strand
AGTCTGTCAAGCGGTTGAATCCTAGACAGGCTCGTTGGTCGCTGTTTTTTGCCCGGTTTGACTTTGTGATTTCGTACCTCCCGGGCTCTAAAAATGTGAAGGCGGATGCTCTGTCTAGGAGTTTTGTGCCCGACTCTCCGGGTTTGTCTGAGCCGGCGGGTATCCTCAAGGAAGGAGTAATTGTGTCTGCCATCTCCCCTGATTTGCGGCGAGGGCTGCAAAAATTTCAGGCTAATAAACCTGATCGTTGTCCAGCGGAGAGACTGTTTGTCCCTGATAGGTGGACGAATAAGGTTATCTCTGAGGTTCATTGTTCGGTGTTGGCTGGTCATCCTGGAATCTTTGGTACCAGAGAGTTAGTGGCTAGATCCTTTTGGTGGCCATCTCTGTCGCGGGATGTGCGTACTTTTGTGCAGTCCTGTGGGATTTGTGCTCGGGCTAAGCCCTGCTGTTCTCGTGCCAGTGGGTTGCTTTTGCCCTTGCCGGTCCCGAAGAGGCCTTGGACACATATCTCTATGGATTTTATTTCAGATCTTCCCATTTCTCAAAAGATGTCAGTCATTTGGGTGGTCTGTGATCGCTTTTCTAAGATGGTCCATCTGGTACCCTTGTCTAAGTTGCCTTCTTTATCTGATTTGGTGCCATTGTTCTTCCAGCATGTGGTTCGTTTGCATGGCATTCCAGAGAATATCGTTTCTGACAGAGGTTCCCAGTTTGTTTCGAGGTTTTGGCGAGCCTTTTGTGGTAGGATGGGCATTGATTTGTCTTTTTCCTCCGCTTTCCATCCTCAGACTAATGGCCAGACCGAACGAAACAATCAGACCTTGGAAACATATCTGAGATGTTTTGTTTCTGCTGATCAGGATGACTGGGTGTCCTTTTTGCCTTTGGCTGAGTTCGCCCTTAATAACCGGGCCAGCTCGGCTACCTTGGTTTCGCCATTTTTCTGCAACTCTGGGTTCCATCCTCGTTTCTCTTCAGGACAGGTTGAGTCTTCGGACTGTCCTGGTGTGGATACTGTGGTGGACAGGTTGCAGCAGATTTGGACTCATGAAGACACAAAAGAGAATAGTAAAACCAAAAACACTCAGTTTGAAAAAATGTTGCAGTAATCCGCAAGTGCTAGTAAAAGATGTAAAAAACAGGGTATTTGGTTGATACGTTTTTTGCAAAAAATGTATACTAAGCTGCTCTACCAATCTTCACGGTATACCCTTATCAGAGCAGTCCTAACTAATGTATGCAATCCCTATCTGATGTATTTAAAAACCTGATCATCTGTATATAACCTGTGTGAACAGGGTTCAGAGAGGAAAAATCCATGTGTGCATACAGGGTAGAACAGCTTTTGTGCAGATAGCCCAAGAGGAGTGGTGGAACTCCCCAGTCTTGTAGACACAAGAGAACAATTATGGAAACAGGAACACATGGGCTACTTGCACAGTGAACAAGTCTGTATGATCATGTTCACACACCACCAAGAAACCTGAAGACACAAAAGAGAATAGTAAAACCAAAAACACTCAGTTTGAAAAAATGTTGCAGTAATCCGCAAGTGCTAGTAAAAGATGTAAAAAACAGGGTATTTGGTTGATACGTGTGTTCCTGTTTCCATAATTGTTCTCTTGTGTCTACAAGACTGGGGAGTTCCACCACTCCTCTTGGGCTATCTGCACAAAAGCTGTTCTACCCTGTATGCACACATGGATTTTTCCTCTCTGAACCCTGTTCACACAGGTTATATACAGATGATCAGGTTTTTAAATACATCAGATAGGGATTGCATACATTAGTTAGGACTGCTCTGATAAGGGTATACCGTGAAGATTGGTAGAGCAGCTTAGTATACATTTTTTGCAAAAAACGTATCAACCAAATACCCTGTTTTTTACATCTTTTACTAGCACTTGCGGATTACTGCAGCATTTTTTCAAACTGAGTGTTTTTGGTTTTACTATTCTCTTTTGTGTCTTCAGGTTTCTTGGTGGTGTGTGAACATGATCATACAGACTTGTTCACTGTGCAAGTAGCCCATGTGTTCCTGTTTCCATAATTGTTCTCTTGTGTCTACAAGACTGGGGAGTTCCACCACTCCTCTTGGGCTATCTGCACAAAAGCTGTTCTACCCTGTATGCACACATGGATTTTTCCTCTCTGAACCCTGTTCACACAGGTTATATACAGATGATCAGGTTTTTAAATACATCAGATAGGGATTGCATACATTAGTTAGGACTGCTCTGATAAGGGTATACCGTGAAGATTGGTAGAGCAGCTTAGTATACATTTTTTGCAAAAAACGTATCAACCAAATACCCTGTTTTTTACATCTTTTACTAGCACTTGCGGATTACTGCAACATTTTTTCAAACTGAGTGTTTTTGGTTTTACTATTCTCTTTTGTGTCTTCAGGTTTCTTGGTGGTGTGTGAACATGATCATACAGACTTGTTCACTGTGCAAGTAGCCCATGTGTTCCTGTTTCCAGATTTGGACTCATGTAGTGGACAATTTGACCTTGTCCCAGGAGAGGGCTCAACGTTTTGCTAATCGCAGACGCTGTGCGGGTACCCGACTTCGTGTTGGGGATCTGGTTTGGTTATCTTCTCGTCATATTGCTATGAAGGTTTCCTCTCCTAAGTTTAAACCTCGTTTTATTGGTCCGTATAGGATTTCTGAGGTTCTTAATCCTGTGTCTTTTCGTCTGACCCTTCCAGATTCTTTTTCCATACATAACGTATTCCATAGGTCGTTGTTGCGGAGATACGTGGCACCTATGGTTCCATCTGTTGACCCTCCTGCCCCGGTTTTGGTGGAGGGGGAGTTGGAGTATATTGTGGAGAAGATTTTGGATTCTCGTGTTTCAAGACGGAAACTCCAGTATTTGGTTAAATGGAAGGGTTATGCTCAGGAGGATAATTCCTGGGTTTTTGCCTCTGATGTCCATGCTCCCGATCTTGTTCGTGCCTTTCATGTGGCTCATCCTGGTCGGCCTGGGGGCTCTGGTGAGGGTTCGGTGACCCCTCCTCAAGGGGGGGGTACTGTTGTGAATTCTGTGGCATAGCTCCCTCCTGTGGTCACAAGTGGTACTTCGGCTGATTCTCTCTGGGCTCTTCCGTTTGTGGAGGAAAGTGGTACTGCAGCTTCTGAGTTTCCTCCCTCAAGTGATCTGGTGAGCTCGTTAGCTTCTTCTCTACTTAACTCCACCTGATGCTTTGATCCATGCTTCCTGTCAATGTTCCAGTGTTGGACTGGTTTTTTCCCTGGATCATTCCTGTGGCCTGCTGCTCTGCAAAGCTAAGTTTTGCTTTTGTTATTTTGTTGCTATTTTTCAGTCCAGCTTGCTTTATTGGTGTTTTTCTCGCCTGCTGGAAGCTCTGAGACGCAGAGGGACGGCCTCCGTACCGTTAGTCGGTGCGGAGGGTCGTTTTGTCCCCTCTGCGTGGTTATTTATAGGTTTTTGTGCTGACCGCAAAGTTATCTTCCCTATCCTCGTTCTATTCAGCTAGTCGGCCTCACTTTGCTAAATCTGTTTCATCTCTATGTTTGTGGTTTCATCTTACTCACAGTCATTATATGTGGGGGGCTGCCTTTTCCTTTGGGGAATTTCTCTGAGGCAAGGTAGGCTTATTTTTCTATCTTCAGGCCTAGCTAGTTTCTCAGGCTGTGACGAGGCGCCTAGGTTCTGGTCAGGAGCGCTCCACGGCTACTTTTAGTGTGGTTGGATAGGATCAGGGATTGCGGTCTGCAGAGTTCCCACGTCTCAGAGCTCGTTCTATTATTTTGGGTGTTTGTCAGACCACTGTATGTGTTCTGACCGCTATGTCCATTGTGGTACTGAATTGCCTTCATATCAGTTTTCATAACACATGTGACCGCTCAGTACAGGAAGAATATGCAACGCTGGAAGAAGCAGGGACCGCGCCAGGATCAGGTGAGTATAATTAGATAGCCCCCGCTCCCCCTCCCCTGCCGACCCCTGGGTATGACTCCAGTATAAGCCGAGAGGGGGACTTTCAGCCCCCAAAAAATGGGCTGAAAATCTCGGCTTATACTCGAGTATATACGGTATGCTACAATTCGTGTTAATTTATTTTTGTAAGAAAACCACATTCACACGTTTCCTTTATGCTTCCAAGTTTGATATCAAAGGCACCATATGAAGATTTATATTCATGTTCAGCTTTTGATTCTTAGCTAGGTCTGCCTGATCCCTACAGAAATGTCAGTAGTAAACGGACAAACCTTACATTTGACACCCATATGCATAACTGTAACAAGTAACCATATAGCCCAGCGCTGGAGTTATACTCTACACTATCTTCACATTCAGAAGTAGGACACGAAAGACTCTCCTCTGTCTAATAAGCCTTACCCTCCACAGCTCTGGATTGGTCTGGTGTATAGCGCCACTCTTCTCTTTAGGCTGTGTTTGGTATTGCAATAATAAATGTATTGTAATTCAAAGGATGAAGGAATAAACATTGCTGGACGAATCATCAGCAATCTGAAATACGCAGGCAATTTAATATTGATAGTAACAAGCGTAGATGGACTTATGGAATTATTACGGAGTGTCCAGATGGAAAGCTCAACCGGGGACTATTACTCAACACAAAGAAGACAAAGATATTACTGACTACTGACAGGTACAACCGGACACATTAGAGATAAACGGCGACAAACTGGAAGCTGTAAGGCTACGTTCCCATTAGCGTTTTGCGGGGCTGCGTCGGGCGCAGCCGTGGCGATGCATGCGCCATGCGCCCCTATATTTAACATGCGGGGTGCATGGACATGCGTTGTCTTGCGTTTTGTGACGCATGCGTTTTTTTGGCGCAACAGTAAACGCTGCATGATGCAGTTTTTTCTGCGCCAAAAATCATGAAAAAATGAATGCATGCGTCACAAAAAGCTGCGTTTTGCATGCGTTTTTGCATGCGTTATGCGTTGTGTGTTGCGTCGCCGACGCAGCACCGCAAAACGCTAATGTGAACGTACACTAAAAGACTTCCACCTACTCAGATCAATGATCACTCAAGATAAAACGACAACACCAGAAGTGAATATCTGTCTAGCTATGGGCAAATCAACAATGAAGACACTGGACAAGGTCTTCAACTCGAGGAACATTTAATTGGCGACGAAGACACGGCTCATACATAGTTTTATCTTTTCTGCGGTAACAAACAAATGGGAAAACTGGGCGATGAAGAAGCAAGACAGAATCAATCAAGAAGAATCAATGCCTTTTCAAATGTGGTGCTGGAGAAAGATGTTATCAATACCAGGAATGGCAAGAAGAATGAACAAATCAGTTTTGGAACAAATGAAGCCGGACACGTCACCTAAAGGACCCATCACAAAGCTACGACTTGCCTACTTTAGGCACATCATACGAAGCGAGCAATCACTGGAGACGGACATCATAATTGGAAAAATAGAAGGAACAAGGAGAAGAAGAAGAACCCAATGGCTTGATACAATCAAGATAATGGCGGAAAAAACCCTGGTGGACCTATCTAGGCTTGCACAAGATCGATCTCCCTACAGATTGTTCATCCATCAAGTCGCCATTACTGCAGACTGAGCTGAAGGCCATGAATTAATAATTAAATAGTGATATACTGTAGCTATAAATTCAATAGTAGAGGTGAAAATGTTATGGTGGTACAGCTGTATCATAATAGAGGGGTGACATATCTGCAGTTATTTGGCCGTACAATAAAAGGGAGGGGGTGATGTCACCACTGTAGTGATACAGCTATGTAATAAATGGGAAGAGGTGATGACAAAACCCCCAAACATAGAACTGACAGTGTCCAAATAGTCACAAACGCTCCCTCCTCACATCACATACAAACACATTGCTCTTCTCAGCCAAGTAAAGACCCTGCCACCTAGGAGAAGTGGCTTCCCTATCTGTCAATGTCTGAACATTAAGCTTTGTGATGACCAGAGAGAAGTTCCTGGCCAAAAACTGACTCGGGGCAAATCTGCGTACATTCCCAGTATGGAGCATTGCCAGTAAGACACCATATTCAGCTGGTTTCTTTAAGGAAAACCAGTGCTTCCCTCAAGCTAGCAATGATAGATGTCTTAGGCCTCTTTCACACTTCCGTCTTTTAGCTCCCGTCGAAATCAGTTGATTTTAGACAAAACAGGATCCAGCAAATGTTTCTGCTGGATCCTGTTTTTTCCCATAGACTTGTATTAGCGACGGATTGTGACGGATGGCCATCCGTTTCATCCGTCGTGCACTGGATCGCTGTCCGTCGGGCGGGGACAACGCACAGAGGAACGTTTTTTCTGCACATCGGAAAATCGCTCAGTGACGGGTTCTGCGCTGTCCGTCGTTGGCTATAATGGAAGCCTATGGACGCAGGATCCGTCACTGACTGTCAAAAGCAGGAATCCAGCGACGGATGCCGTCTTTTGAAATTGAGCATGCGCAGAAGAATTTCCAGTCAGGGAAATTCTCTCTCGCTCTCTCTCTTTCTTTTTACTATTGATGCTGCCTATGCAGCATCAATAGTAACAAGATATAATGTTAAAAAAAAAAATTGCAATATTCTCACCTTCCGGCGTCCTGCGCAGCGTTACCGATGCTTGCGATGCTCCCGGCAGCTAGCGTTCCCATGGATGCATTGCGAAATGACCCGATGACGTCGCGGTCTTGCGAGAACGACATCATCAGAGGTCATTGCACACAAGGCATTACTGGGAACACCAGCTGCCGGGAGCATCGCGAGCATCGGTAACGCTGCGCAGGACGCCGGAAGGTAAGAATATTGCGATTTTTTATTATTTTTAACCTGGGTTTTGTTGCGTATGCATTTTCGCAGCGGAAAAACGCTGCGAAGATGCGTACACAGCAGGTGCACATAGCCTCAACGGGTCTGTCAGAAAAACGGGCCCAGTGCACCAGTTTTTTACAATCTGCACAGGATCCGTCATTTCAACATTTTGACAGATCCTGTGCAGATTGTAAAAACGGAAGTGTGAAAGAGGCCTTAGAAAAGCAGTTTGTGTAAAGCAGAAATTGCTGAGCATCTAAAAGGCTAAATAGAAATCTGCAATACAGCAAAAAATAGTGTGGTAATAAAAGTCCAATGGTGACACAGTGTAAGACTTCTGTACAAAAAGACTCAGGAATGAGCTGAAACATTGCAATGATAGATACAAGTGATACAGTTTCTCACTATCTTGAACTTAACCCCATCACGTGTTGGCGATTTTCTGTTTTTTTTCATTTTTGTTTTTTCTTCCCCTTCTTTCAAGAGCCATAACTTTTTTTTGTTTTTCCATCCATATAGCCATATGAGGGCTTATTTTCTGCTAGGCAAGTTGTACTGTTGAATAATACCATTCATTCTACCACATAGTGTACTGGAAAATGGGAAGGAAAAATCCAAGTGCTGTGAACTTGCAAAAGAAGTGCAATTACACAATAGTTTTTTTTTATTATTTTTTTATTTACCATGTTCACTATATAGCAAAACTGACTTAGCAATATGATTGTCCAGGTCAGTGCAATTACACAGATATTAAACACAAATATATATTTTTTAAGTGGTAAAAAAGTGGAAATTTGTAAGTAAAAAATGTTGCTTTTGTCAACAATTTCAAAGGTCAAGCCGTGAAGATCTCCATCAACTAGGAGGCACAACTGCAGTTGCAGAAGAAGAGTGGGTGAAAGCAGGGCTGTCACATCCGGCTCTCACAGACGGTGTCGGGAATGGTCGGGATTAGGGCAACAGGTTGGGCGGGGTGCGGATGTTGTGAGCAATGATGGAGGCTATCACCACCTCTGATAGCATACTACGAAAGAAAAACAAAAAACGGATCAGTACCTCTAAACAGAATAAAGCAAGTGTGAACAGGTGTAAGCGGCTATGACGTCATACTGTGCAAACAATAGAATTCAGCAGCCTTTGTAAGCGGTAAGATAGGCGCACCTTTTTTTTGCTGGGACCTTAAACCCAGGGCTGCCACTAGGAATTTCCGGGCCCCATACTGGCAACATTTTCGGGCCCCCTTGAGACTCCACCCAGGCTCCAACCGAGCCCCGCCTCCACCCCTCGAACTGTCAACAGTCCCATCACCTTCTCTTGGAAAAACTCAATTTCTGCACCACGTCCACACCAATCACGCATTAACAGTTCCCATCACCAGATCACATACATAGCCAGCAGTTTTTGTTTTGGCCAAAAGATTTTTTAACCCTTTTACCCCCAAGGGTGGTTTGCACGTTAATGACCGGGCCAATTTGTATTATTCTGACCACTGTCCCTTTATGAGGTTATAACTCTGGAACGCTTTGACGGATCTTAATGAGTCTGACAATGTTTTCTCATGACATATTGTACTTCATGATAGTGGTAACATTTTTTTGATATTACCTGCGTTTATTTGTGAAAAAAACGGAAATTTGGCGAAAAATTTTGAAAATTTCGCAATTTTCCAAATTTGAATTTTTATGCAATTAAATCACAGAGATATGTCACACAAAATACTTAATAAGTAACGTTTCCCACATGCCTACTTTACATCAGCACAATTTTGGAACCAAAATATTTTTTTTGTTAGGGAGTTATAAGGGTTAAAAGTTGACCAGCAATTTCTCATTTTTACAACACCATTTTTTTTTAAGGGACCACATCTCATTTGAAGTCATTTTTAAGGGTCTATATGATAGAAAATACCCAAGTGTGACACCATTCTAAAAACTGCACCCCTCAAGGTGCTCAAACCCATATTCAAGAAGTTTATTAACCCTTCTGGTGCTTCACAGGAATTTTTGGAATGTTTAAATAAAAATGAACATTTAACTTTTTTTCACAAAAAATTTACTTCAGCTCCAATTTGTTTTATTTTACCAAGGGTAACAGGAGAAAATGGACCCCAAAAGTTGTTGTACAATTTGTGCTGAGTACACCGATACCCCATATGTGGGGGTAAACCACTGTTTGGGCGCATGACAGAGCTCGGAAGCGAAGGAGCGCCATTTGACTTTTCAATGCAAAATTGACAGGAATTGAGATGGGACACCATGTTGCGTTTGGAGAGCCACTGATGTGCCTAAACATTGAAACCCCCCACAAGTGACACCATTTTGGAAAGTAGACCCCCTAAGGAACTTATCTAGAGGTGTGGTGAGCACTTTGACCCACCAAGTGCTTCACAGAAGTTTATAATGCAGAACCGTAAAAATAAAAAATCATATTTTTTCACAAAAATTATCTTTTCGCCCCCAATTTTTTATTTTCCCAAGGGTAAGAGAAGAAATTTGACCCCAAAAGTTGTTGTACAATTTGTCCTGAGTACGCTGATACCCCATATGTGGGGGTAAACCACTGTTTGGGCGAATGGGAGAGCTCGGAAGGGAAAGAGCGCCGTTTGACTTTTCAATGCAAAATTGACAGGAATTGAGATGGGACACCATGTTGCGTTTGGAGAGCCACTGATGTGCCTAAACATTGAAACCCCCCACAAGTGAAACCATTTTGGAAAGTAGACCCCCTAAGGAACTTATCTAGAGGTGTGGTGAGCACTTTGACCCACCAAGTGTTTCACAGAAGTTTATAATGCAGAACCGTAAAAATAAAAAATCATATTTTTTCACAAAAATTATCTTTTCGCCCCCAATTTTTTATTTTCCCAAGGGTAAGAGAAAAAATTGGACACCAAAAGTTGTTGTACAATTTGTCCTGAGTACGCTGATACCCCATATGTGGGGGTAAACCACTGTTTGGGCGCATGGGAGAGCTCAGAAGGGAAGGAGCGCCGTTTGACTTTTCAATGCAAAATTGACAGGAATTGAGATGGGACGCCATGTTGCGTTTGGAGAGCCACTGATGTGCCTAAACATTGAAACCCCCCCACAAGTGACACCATTTTGGAAAGTAGACCCCCTAAGGAATTTATCTAGATGTGTTTTGAGCGCTTTGACCCACCAAGGGCTTCACAGAAGTTTATAATGCAGAGCCGTAAAAATAAAACAAAAATTTTTTCCCACAAAAATTATTTTTTATCCCCCAGTTTTGTATTTTCCCGAGGGTAAGAGGAGAAATTCGACCCAAAAGTTGTTGTCCAATTTGTCCTGAGTGCGCTGATACCCCATATGTGGGGGGAACCACTGTTTGGCCGCATGGGAGGGCTCGGAAGGGAAGGAGCGCCATTTGGAAGGCAGACTTAGATGGAATGGTCTGCAGGTGTCACATTGCGTTTGCAGAGCCCTAATGTACCTAAACAGTAGAAACCCCCCACAAGTGACCCCATATTGGAAACTAGACCCCCCGGGAACTAATCTAGATGTGTTGTGAGAACTTTGAACCCCCAAGTGTTTCACTACAGTTTATAACGCAGAGCCTTGAAAATAAAAAATCTTTTTTTTTCCCACAATTAAATATTTTTTAGCCCCCAGTTTTGTATTTTTCCAAGGGTAACAGGAGAAATTGGATCCCAAAAGTTGTTGTCCTATTTGTCCTGAGTACGCTGATACCCCATATGTTGGGGTAAACCCCTGTTTGGGCACACGAGAGAGCTCGGAAGGGAAGGAGCACTGTTTTACTTTTCCAACGCAGAATTGGCTGGAATTGAGATCGGACGCCATGTCGCGTTTGGAGAGCCCCTGATGTGCCTAAACAGTGGAAACCCCACAATTATAAATGAAACCCTAATCCAAACACACCCCTAACCCTAATCCCAACAGTAACCCTAACCACACCTCTAACCCAGACACACCCCATATCCCTAATCCCAACCCTATTCCCAACTGTAAATGTAATCTAAACCCTAACCGTAACTTTAGCCCCAACCCTAACCCTAACTTTATACCCCAACCCTAACTGTGGCCCCAACACTAGCCCTAGCCCTAACCCTAGCCCTAACCCTAGCCCTAACCCTAGCCCTAACCCTAATGGGAAAATGGAAATAAATACATTTTTTTTATTTTTCCCTAACTAAGGGGGTGATGAAGGGGGGGTTGATTTACTTTTATAGCGGGTTTTTTAGCGGATTTTTATGATTGGCAGCCGTCACACACTGAAAGACGCTTTTCATTGCAAAAAATATTTTTTGCGTTATCACATTTTGAGAGCTATAATTTTTCCATATTTTGGTCCACAGAGTCATGTGAGGTCTTGTTTTTTGCGGGACGAGTTGACGTTTTTATTGGTAACATTTTCGGGCACGTTACATTTTTAGATCGCTTTAGATCGCGTTTATACCATTCCGCGTTTGGTAAAATTGATAAAGCAGTTTTATTCTTCGGGTCAGTACGATTACAGCGATACCTCATTTATATCATTTTTTTATGGTTTGGCGCTTTTATACGATAAAAACTATTTTATAGAAAAAATAATTATTTTTGCATCGCTTTATTCTCAGGACTATAACTTTTTTATTTTTTCGCTGATGATGCTGTATGGCGGCTCATTTTTTGCGGGACAAGATGACGTTTTCAGCGGTACCATGGTTATTTATATCTATCTTTTTGATCGCGTGTTATTCCACTTTTTGTTCGACGGTATGATAATAAAGCGTTGTTTTTTGCCTCGCTTTTTTTTTTTTCTTACGGTGTTTACTGAAGGGGTTAACTAGTGGGCCAGTTTTATAGGTTGGGTCGTTACGGACGCGGCGATACTAAATATGTGTACTTTTATTGTTTTTTTTATTATTTAGATAAAGAAATGTTTTTATGGGAATAATATTTTTTTTTTTCATTATTTAGGAATATTTATTTTATTTTTTTTACACATTTGGAAAAATTTTTTTTATACTTTTTTACTTTGTCCCAGGGGGGGACAGTACAGATCGGTGATCTGCCAGTTTGCACAGCACTCTGACAGATCACCGATCTGTCTGAGAGCAGTGCAGCGTTACCAAGTGCCTGCTCTGAGCAGGCACTTGGTAAGCCACCTCCCTCCCTGCAGGACCCGGATGCCGCGGCCATCTTGGATCCGGGTGCAGCAAGGAGAAAGGAGGTAGGAGACCCTCTCAGCAACGCGATCACATCTCATGTTTGATCGCGGTGTGCCCGGGGTTAATGTGCCGGGGGCGATCCGTGACTGCTCCTGGCACATAGTGCCGGATGTCAGCTGCGATAGGCAGCTGACACCCGGCCGCGATCGGCCGTGCTCCCCCCGTGAGGGACCACATCTCATTTGAAGTCATTTTGAGGGGTCTATATGATAGAAAATACCCAAGTGTGACACCATTCTAAAAACTGCACCCCTCAAGGTGCTCAAAACCACATTCAAGAAGTTTATTAACCCTTCAGGTGTTTCACAGGAATTTTTGGAATGTTTAAATAAAAATGAACATTTTACTTTTTTTCACAAAAAATTTAATTCAGCTCCAATTTATTTTATTTTACCAAGGGTAACAGGAGAAAATGGACCCAAAACGTTGTTGTACAATTTGACCTGAGTACGCTGATACCCCATATGTGGGGGTAAACCACTGTTTGGGCGCATGGGAGAGCTCGGAAGCGAAGGAGCGCCGTTTGACTTTCCAATGCAAAATTGACAGGAATTGAGATGGGACGCCATGTTGCGTTTGGAGAGCCACTGATGTGCCTAAACATTGAAACCCCCCACAAGTGACACCATTTTGGAAAGTAGACCCCCTAAGGAGCTTATCTAGAGGTGTGGTGAGCACTTTGACCCACCAAGTGCTTCACAGAAGTTTATAATACAGAACCGTAAAAATAAAAAATCATATTTTTTCACAAAAATTATCTTTTCGCCCCCAATTTTTTATTTTCCCAAGGGTAAGAGAAGAAATTGGACCCCAAAAGTTGTTGTGCAATTTGTCCTCAGTACGCTGATACCCCATATGTGGGAGTTGGGCGCATGGCAGAGCTCGGAAGGGAAGGAGCATCATTTGGAATGCAGACTTAGATGGATTGGTCTGCAGGCATCACATTGCATTTGCAGAGCCCCTAATGTACCTAAACAGTAGAAACCCCCCCAAGTGACCCCATATTGGAAACTAGACCCCCCAAGGAACTCATCTAGATGTGTTGTGAGAACTCTGAACCCCCAAGTGTTTCACTACAGTTTTTAACGCAGAGCCGTGAAAATAAAAAATCTAATTTTTTCCCACAAAAATTATTTTTTAGCCCCCAGTTTTGTATTTTCCCAAGGGTAACAGGAGAAATTGGACCCCATTCTGCCCCATGATCCTGAACCATGTGTCTCCATCCTGCACCATGTCACATGGCGCAGGATCATGAGGCAAGAAGGAGGCAGATGGGGCAGGAAAAGAGGCAGATGGGGCAGGAAGGAGACACATGGTCCATGTTTCTCCATCCTGCCACCCAAACATAATGCGGCTTGCCGCTTTCAATATATATATAAAAAAACAAACACTTTATCCTTACCTGACCGCGGTCCACCCCAGGCATTTCAAGCACGTACTCGCCAGCAAATGACAATGACGTCATACCCCGGCGACGTGTGGGCTGACGTCAGCTGCCAGCCTCCTATTGGCTGACAGCTTTTAACTATTGCCGCCAGGGCCCGCACGGCTATAGAGTTAAACTGAACCTACATCTCGGTCTCAGCTTCATTTACTGCATTGGCAGATGCCTGCCACTGGGTCCCGATGAGCAGAAGAGACGGGGACCATTGGGACCATCAGAACCATCATCAGTACAGCAATACCAAACCAAAATCATCATCAGTACATAACTAGAACGCCATCAACAGTACATAAATAGGGCACCAGAATCATCATCAGTAAGTAAATGGGTGGGTAGAATCACCATCAATACATGAATAAGACCCAAGAAACACCATCAGTAGATAAATGTATCAGCAGAACCACCATCAGTACATGAATACATCACCAGAACTACTTTCAGTACATTAATGCATCATCATTACCTCTATCAGTACATGAATGCATCACCAGAACCAAAATCAGTACATGGACACATCACGAGAACCACTATCAGTAAATACAACACCAGTACCATCATCAGTACATATATAGATAACCAGCACCACATCAGCACATGAATACATCACGAGAACCATCATCAGTACATGAATAAATCACCAGAACCACCATAAGTACATGACTACATCACCAAGCTTAGTACAGCTATCAGTTGTAATCTCAAGTCAGGCCCATATATATTTACATCTCATGAACTTACAACTCCCAGTATGTCTTTAACAATGGTAAGGAGATGCTGAGTGTTCTTGTCATCAGTCATTATCAGACTGCGGACCATACAGGAATCACAGTACTGATCAGACATAGTCAGAATGAACAAATAGACATTCACATCCAGGTACCTTATAGGTGACATTTTATCTGACTGAGTTGCTTCTTTCTTTTCGTCTCCATCTTGTCCAGAGGCCATGATGACTTTTCACATCCACAGCTGTTCTCTGCAGACCTCCCCTTAAATGTCCTCCGCATAAAAATATTTGTCCATATTATGACCCTAAATAATTCTCCTATGGTATATGACCTCCACACTGTCTACCTTAATGAGCTACACCCACCACACTGTCAGCCATTATCAGCTATAACCACCACACCATCCACCCTTATGAACCATGACTTATACCATGGCTGTCCCCTCTCCACTGTTTTCCCTTATACTCTCTATATGTCCACACTGTCCCCCATCAGGCCAACCTCTCTCCAAACTGTGCCAACATTGTACGCTGTCCCCTCTCCATATCCATACTGTGTCCCCTCTTCACACTATGCCCTCATACTGCCCACCACATTGTCCTCTCCAAACTGTACCACCCTCCTCACACTCTCCCCCTACACTGTATGATGGACACCACAGCCACCCATACAGTACAATATATCCACGATAGACCCCCAATATATACTATGATAGCCACCACAGCCCCCTAAACAGTATGAAGTCCACTGAAGCCCCCCACTACATAGTATGGTCACCTCCACAGCCCCTCATAAATAGTATGATGTCCACCACAGCCCTGTATATGCAGGGTAATGATGCCCACAATCTCCCATATAATATGTACCCCACTGCCCCTCTTCTACTGTCCCCACAGTCAGCTGCTCTTGTAATGTCCACACAGCCAGCCCCTTGTGTAATGTTCCCAAAGCCAGACCCTCATAATGTCCACACATCCAGCCCCTACTGTTATAGCCCCCATTTCTTGTCAAAAGTAAAATAAGAAAAAATAAAAAAGCGTATACTCCCCTCATCCAGGCTCCTGGGCCTTGCCCAGCCTCCTCTTCTGTCTAGTACAGCAGTGGGCACTGGACAGTGTGACGCCATTACTGCATTCTGCTGGAGTTCCCGGCGGAGCAGAGAAATGATTACAGCTCCTTTGCTCCCGAGCCGGGCGACGCTCACGGTAATTGTATTCGCGTGCGACAGACACAAATAAAATTGAGTGTAGGGACTGAGCGACGGCCGGGGCGCGGACAGGTGACTGACACTGTTTCCGTGTGCCCGTGCCCTGGGAATCAATGTGCTATTGTGCTGAATGCCTTAGGCCAGAGGAAGGCGACAGGCGGCCGCAGGCATTCAGCAGTGTCAGGTGTTCTTTTTCCCAAAGTGCGCCCCCTTGGGGAGGCAAGAGGTAGCGCTCTAGGCAGGTGTCTACCCTGCCCACGCCTTGTCCCTCCTTAGTGTATATACACCGCCTCATGTACACACTCCCCCACAATATGTGACTGCTCACAAACCAGTCTGTTTCCAATAGCAACCGTCAGAATTGTGAGTTCAGCTCTGGGCTATATAATACTGGGCTCTGACTGTGTTATTTACTTAGTGCATGTGAAATGATGCTTCCATAACAATCAGCTCCCTGCAGAACTCACTATATACAACACACTGCCCCCTACGGGCAGCACTGCACACATACACGGCCGATGACTAGTAAGCCCCGTATGTCCGCTCCCTGCACCGCTTTAATATGCACCAATGACAGAGCAATGTGGAAAAGCACTCGGCTCCGCCCCCAAACATGACGTCACACACATCAGCGCGTCATTCCAACAATCTTTATTGGCAACGTCGCGGTTTTGACAACTCCTAATGCGCATGCGTTCAGCGATAGCCGGCGTTTCACCCTTGATATGATGAAGAAACAAGGGTCTACCGGAGGCGGCGGAGCGACAGACCGGCTCACCAAGCCCAGCTGTCTGATCGTGTGCAGCGCCGTTACCGGAGGTGAGAGGTTGGTTCTGGTCATGTGACAGTCGCCGCCTAGTGGGTCATGTGATCTGCCTCCTATGCTGTTGTATTGGATCTGAGCTGACACGTGACTGGATCAGCATGCTGGTAGTTGTAGTTCACAGTCGCCACAGAGTTAGAGCAGACACACTTGGTGCCATCATTAAAGGGGCAGTCAGACTAGAAAGTGTGGGGGGAAAAAAAGATTTTTGCTTTATCTTTATTAAAGGGGTTTTTGGACAGTTCTAAACTCGGCAGAGAGTACGGCTGTGTTCACATGGGGCATAGTTCTGGCTGTGTTCACATGGGGCATAGTTCTGGCTACGTTCACATGGGGCATAGTTCTGGCTACGTTCACATGGGGCATAGTTCTGGCTGCATTCACATGGGGCATAGTTCTGGCTGCGTTCACATGGGGCATAGTTCTGGCTGCATTCACATGGGGCATAGTGGAGGCTGCGTTCACATGGGGCATAGTTCTGGCTGCGTTCACATGGGGCATAGTTCTGGCTGCATTCACATGGGGCATAGTTCTGGCTGCGTTCACATGGGGCATAGTTCTGGCTGCGTTCACATGGGGCATAGTGGAGGCTGCGTTCACATGGGGCATAGTTCTGGCTGCGTTCACATGGGGCATAGTTCTGGCTGTGTTCACATGGGGCATAGTTCTGGCTGTGTTCACATGGGGCATAGTTCTGGCTACGTTCACATGGGGCATAGTGGAGGCTGCGTTCACATGGGGCATAGTTCTGGCTGCATTCACATGGGGCATAGTTCTGGCTGCATTCACATGGGGCATAGTTCTGGCTGCGTTCACATGGGGCATAGTTCTGGCTGCGTTCACATGGGGCATAGTGGAGGCTGCGTTCACATGGGGCATAGTTCTGGCTGCGTTCACATGGGGCATAGTTCTGGCTGTGTTCACATGGGGCATAGTTCTGGCTGTGTTCACATGGGGCATAGTTCTGGCTACGTTCACATGGGGCATAGTGGAGGCTGCGTTCACATGGGGCATAGTTCTGGCTGCGTTCACATGGGGCATAGTTCTGGCTGCGTTCACATGGGGCATAGTGGAGGCTGCGTTCACATGGGGCATAGTTCTGGCTGCGTTCACATGGGGCATAGTTATGGCTGCGTTCACATGGGGCATAGTTATGGCTGCGTTCACATGGGGCATAGTTCTGGCTGCGTTCACATGGGGCATAGTTCTGGTTGCGTTCACATGGGGCATAGTTGCGGCTGTGTTCACATGGGGCATAGTTCTGGCTGCGTTCACATGGGGCATAGTTCTGGCTGCGTTCACATGGGGCATAGTTCTGGTTGCGTTCACATGGGGCATAGTTGCGGCTGCGTTCACATGGGGCATAGTTCTGGCTGCATTCACATGGGGCATAGTTGCGGCTGCGTTCACATGGGGCATAGTTGCGGCTGCGTTCACATGGGGCATAGTTCTGGCTGCGTTCACATGGGGCATAGTTCTGGCTGCGTTCACATGGGGCATAGTTCTGGCTGCGTTCACATGGGGCATAGTTGCGGCTGTGTTCACTTGGGGCATAGTTGCGGCCACGTTCACATGGGGCATAGTTCTGGCTGCGTTCACATGGGGCATAGTTGCGGCCACGTTCACATGGGGCATAGTTCTGGCTGCGTTCACATGGGGCATAGTTGCGGCCACGTTCACATGGGGCATAGTTCTGGCTGTGTTCACATGGGGCATAGTTCTGGCTGTGTTCACATGGGGCATATTTGCAGCAGTTTTGGCAAATGTGATGTGTATTTTGGAGCAGAATCCGTTCCTATATTGTCGTCACAAAAAAGCTCCAGGTGACCGTACCCTGCCTTGTACAGCAGGAGAGCACGATGTGGTGAATTGTGGTTTTTCTACCTTCTGTGGTGACATTGTCTCTCTATTTCAGGGGTCTCGGCACCATCGTTCCTGCAGACCTTCACCCTTGCAAGTTCAGCCTTCAATCTCCAAGTGGCCTCCCCGGGGGTTTGTATTGTAATCGTGCGGCTGAAGAAACCGTCCTCTGAATATTACACTATTACTGCCTGAAATAGTCCCATGAATCGATGCCATCCTGTCTTTTCCCACATGACAAGGGGAGGCCAGTCAGTGGTCCTGGCAGATATGACATTGGGAGACCCCCAACCTCCATTGCTTAGTGGCTGTACCATATTTGGGTCCCTGCTCACCTTATTACATAGATAAACTAATTATCGGTTGGGTTGGAGGTCATCAGAACAAGCAATGCATGGTTACACTGCGCACACAGATGAGACATGCGGCCGTGGGGACTCGAACATATTTTTCGAGCATCCTGAAGACACTCGGGTAACGCCTTAGCCAAGTACCTTCGCTTATCACTAATGTGCACAGGTTGAGTATTTGCTGAGTGTTGGCAGGAAAACAACTGCATGAAATATGTGAAGCTTTTTATCTGCATTTTATTCCCATTCATTTAAATTGGGGAAAAATGCTAAAGTGACATGTTGTAGATTTGAGAAAATGCTTTGATGGTTGAAATCTGGAAGGAAAAAAATAAATCTCATGTGCATGAGGTTTCCGAGATCTCATTCACTTTACTGTTAATGTAAACACTATGTTTTCTATGCGGAAATAAATGCAACATGTGAACAAGCCCTAATAGTTGCTCATATAAGATGCAGTGAAATGTATTATAAGCTTCATCTGTTCTTAAAGGGGTTAGCCGGGACTATTTTATTTTTTTTAAATGGGCTAAGAACCAACAGACAGGCAGTTACTATCTGCTGGTTCTGCCTGCGCCACTGATTTCTGAGTGCTTAGATTGGTCACTGACTGCTTCAGCTGACACCACGTTGACAGAGCGGCGGCTTCTTTTCCGCTCTGTCCTGTTGATGGGGCGTGATTGCCGATGTCATGCTGATTGATAGCTCCCTGCTGCCTAACTGTGGGGAGCCAACAGTCAATCAGCATGACGTCGGCAGTCGCGCCCCGTCGACAGAACAGCCCAGAAGAAGAGGAGCTGCTCTGCTGATGTTGGGCGGCTGAATCCCCAGCAGGAGCGGTCGGTGTCCACTCAGAGCCGGTGTCGGTTAGAACAGGCAGGTAGTTAGTAGTTACCGGCCTGTTAGCTCTCAGAACCATAAAAAAAAATAGTCTTGGATTACCCCTTTAATTATTTGTTTCTTTTTAGAATGACCGCTCTTTTTTTTTCCCTAGGGAAAGGCTCTAGATTTTGTGGGTGTCAGTGAAATAGACACAAGATGGTTCCAAGATTTCCAACTTAAGCCATATGCCAATCCAGCCAGACTGGAGTCAATAGATGGTAAGATACAGTGACAGAACCATGTGTAGCATTACCGCAGTCCCTACATCTGTCAGCCAAGCCAGTGCCAATCCTTCTCTTGCTCTGAGGATTTGCCGCTCGCTTTGCTGCATAGATTGGGACAGATATTGTGTAATGAGGAGTCATCTCCTTATCATTAAGGGCGGCACTGCTGGAGGTGTATGAGGCTGGATAATGGCAGTGTGCACAGGTGATTCCCTATATACATCTCGCACGTTACTTGCTCTATGCCTACAGACTAATATCGCTGTGGGGTTATTCCTGCACTCTGATCTGTATTATTCCTGTAAATCAGTACATTTAGTGCAGCAAACATCTGCTTAGTCCGCTATCCAGGTTTAAAGCGCATGATCTGAGCGTGCATATGTATGTATGTAGGGATTGGGATAGACGAGTGTCAGCTAACTCCATGGCATGGATAATGGATCACAATTAGTGATGAGCTAATGTGCTCGGGTGTTATCCGAGTGACTTCGGCGTGCTCGAATATTATGTTCGAGTCCCTGCGGCTGCATGATTCTCTGCTGTTAGACAGCAGCATCCCATTTGGGGATTCCCTAACAAACACGCAATCCCTGCATGTGTTGCAGCTGTCAAACAGCCGAGAATCATGCAGCCACAGGGACTCGAACATATTATTCAAGCACTCCAAAGTCACTCGGATAAGACCCGAGCATGCTCGGAGAACGCTCATTACTAATCACAATACTATATATGTTACGTTGTGACAACCTGTAGAGGTGATGACTTCCAGTAAAGCCATGATGAAACGTTTGCATCCTCATATTTGTGCCTTTCAGTAGAGGTATATGTCTGGAGCCATGCTCATAGTACACAAGACTCCAAACATAATAACTAGAGCGGGGGCACCACATAGGAAACGGGGATCCAACCTGGTCTATACTATACTAAGCCATGAAAAAACAACACAAGAAATAGACCATAAAAGGGGATCACCCAAGGCAATGGATTAAATATGAAAATTACAAATTTTATTAGAATAACACTCATGGACATAGGAAACAACCACATGAAGCACACAATTAAAAGCATTTAAAATTGGTCACACATAGGACCTAGAAACATGAACAAATGGCCCATAATAGAACCCTCCTCCTAGATGCGATCCCTCCCCAAACACACTGTAATGGCTAATAATAATATATAGTACAGTGTAAGATGTCTGCATGAACAGCACTATTGGAATATAGGGTAAAGCAACACAACCTAAGAAGTATAATTGTGACCATGATATATAATGCACCAGTCTATGAATACCTCACACCAGCAGGATTACCTATGTAACACAAATAAGCAGATATGCAAAAAAAAAAAAAAAAAATTAACCTTTTTGCAATAACATAAGACATAGACAAAAGCTTAATAAAGCATACACAGTGAATCAGATTGATCCCAAACCACACATATAGCATGTAGGTCTACTCCATTAAGGTATAGAGTTGTATATAATGCAGAGTTAGTTGTGTAGCGCTTCCACTGGTCTAGTCTAACGTGGTATATAACCTGTGCCATTAAATTGCAAAAGCTCCCATAGTAAGGGAAATAAAAAGATCTGCTGAGGAGTGAGGATTCAGATCACCAATAACAAGAAACCAGTATGCAAACCCAGGAGCTGTTCAAGCTCTGTACATAGCCAAGGGGGGTATCAACAGGAGGAGCAGAGACCCTACGCGTGCATATCTGCTTATTTGTGTTACATAGGTAATCCTGCTGGTGTGAGGTATTCATAGACTGGTGCATTATATATCATGGTCACAATTATACTTCTTAGGTTGTGTTGCTTTACCCTATATTCCAATAGTGCTGTTCATGCAGACATCTTACACTGTACTATATATTATTATTAGCCATTACAGTGTGTTTGGGGAGGGATCGCATCTAGGAGGAGGGTTCTATTATGGGCCATTTGTTCATGTTTCTAGGTCCTATGTGTGACCAATTTTAAATGCTTTTAATTGTGTGCTTCATGTGGTTGTTTCCTATGTCCATGAGTGTTATTCTAATAAAATTTGTAATTTTCATATTTAATCCATTGCCTTGGGTGATCCCCTTTTATGGTCTATTTCTTGTGTTGTTTTTTCAAGACTCCAAACATAAGCCACGGTCTAGCAATATATATGTCTCCAATTCTTAAAAAAAAAAACATATCCCGTGCAGTATACGTCTTCTCTGTATTGAAAAGCATATTGGTGAAAAAAAAAAAAATAATAAAATATATATATAAATTTATATATATATAAATATACAGGTCCTTCTCAAAAAATTAGCATATAGTGTTAAATTTCATTATTTACCATAATGTAATGATTACAATTAATCTTTCATATATTATAGATTCATTATCCACCAACTGAAATTTGTCAGGTCTTTTATTGTTTTAATACTGATGATTTTGGCATACAACTCCTGATAACCCAAAAAACCTGTCTCAATAAATTAGCATATTTCACCAATCCAATCAAATAAAAGTGTTTTTTAATAACAAACAAAAAAACAACAAATAATAATGTTCAGTTATGCACTCAATACTTGGTCGGGAATCCTTTGGCAGAAATGACTGCTTCAATGCGGCGTGGCATGGAGGCAATCAGCCTGTGACACTGCTGAGATGTTATGGAGGCCCAGGATGCTTCAATAGCGGCCTTAAGCTCATCCAGAGTGTTGGGTCTTGCGTCTCTCAACTTTCTCTTCACAATATCCCACAGATTCTCTATGGGGTTCAGGTCAGGAGAGTTGGCAGGCCAATTGAGCACAGTAATACCATGGTCAGTAAACCATTTACCAGTGGTTTTGGCACTGTGAGCAGGTGCCAGGTCGTGCTGAAAAATGAAATCTTCATCTCCATAAAGCATTTCAGCCGATGGAAGCATGAAGTGCTCCAAAATCTCCTGATAGCTAGCTGCATTGACCCTGCCCTTGATGAAACACAGTGGACCAACACCAGCAGCTGACATGGCACCCCACACCATCACTGACTGTGGGTACTTGACACTGGACTTCAGGCATTTTGGCATTTCCTTCTCCCCAGTCTTCCTCCAGACTCTGGCACCTTGATTTCCGAATGACATGCAAAATTTGCTTTCATCAGAAAAAAGTACTTGGGACCACTTAGCAACAGTCCAGTGCTGCTTCTCTGTAGCCCAGGTCAGGCGCCTCTGCCGCTGTTTATGGTTCAAAAGTGGCTTTACCTGGGGAATGCGGCACCTGTAGCCCATTTCCTGCACACGCCTGTGCACGGTGGCTCTGGATGTTTCCACACCAGACTCAGTCCACTGCTTCCTCAGGTTCCCCAAGGTCTGGAATCGGTCCTTCTCCACAATCTTCCTCAGGGTCCGGTCTCCTCTTCTCGTTGTACAGCGTTTTCTGCCACATTGTTTCCTTCCAACAGACTTACCATTGAGGTGCCTTGATACAGCACTCTGGGAACAGCCTATTTGTTGAGAAATTTCTTTCTGGGTCTTACCCTCTTGCTTGAGGGTGTCAATGATGGCCTTCTTGACATCTGTCAGGTCGCTAGTCTTACCCATGATGGGGGTTTTGAGTAATGAACCAGGCAGGGAGTTTATAAAAGCCTCAGGTATCTTTTGCATGTGTTTAGAGTAATTAGTTGATTCAGAAGATTAGGGTAATAGGTCGTTTAGAGAACCTTTTCTTGATATGCTAATTTATTGAGACAGGTTTTTTGGGTTATCAGGAGTTGTATGCCAAAATCATCAGTATTAAAACAATAAAAGACCTGACAAATTTCAGTTGGTGGATAATGAATCTATAATATATGAAAGTTTAAGTGTAATCATTACATTATGGTAAATAATGAAATTTAACACTGTATGCTAATTTTTTGAGAAGGACCTGTGTATGTATATATATAATCTTTTTTTTTCTGTTGATTTTTTTTTTTTTTTTTTTTCCTCCCTAGGTTCTCGTTATCACGCACTTTTAATCCCACATTGTCCGGGAGCTATGACTGACTTGGCTAATAGCGGTTATCTGGCCAGAATCTTGCAGCACTTCAAAACAGAAAAAAGTAAGAGCAGCAGAGCGATGCAGGACGTGTTGGGGAATTGGTGGAGGATTTTAGTGTTTAGTGGGAGATCAGTGCAGAAAATGTCTTCCTTAGGCCATGTGCACAGGACGTCTTTATCAGGCTTCCCGAAACGACTTCCATCTTTTTGATCTTTGTTTCTCTGCTCCAGGCTTCAAAAGCCACAAAGCGGTTAGAAGAAGTGGCCGGTCCATTCTTCAGGTGACTTCGGCTTTGAAGCTGCTTACTATTGTCTATATAAAGTAAAATGAAAATGCTGGTGGTAAAGAGCAACACAGAAAAACACTTTAGGAAAAACAACCTTTCTTATTTTCTTGATGCACCTTCTGCTTGAAAAACTCAATGGATTTGTAGGCTTCTAAATTATATACTGTGTGGAGGGTTTTATTGGGGATATTATACTGTGTGGAGGGCTGTGGTGGGGCTATTATACTGTGTGGATGGTTGTGTTGGGGCTGTTATACTGTGTGGATGGTTGTGTTGGGGCTGTTATACTGTGTGGGGGGCTGTGCTGGGGCTATTATACTGTGTGGGGGGCTGTGCTGGGGCTATTATACTCTGTGGGGGCTGTGCTGGGGCTATTATACTGTGTGGGGGCTGTGCTGGGGCTATTATACTGTGTGGGGGCTGTGCTGGGGCTATTATACTGTGTGGGGGGCTGTGCTGGGGCTGTTATACTGTGTGGATGGTTGTGTTGGGGCTGTTATACTGTGTGGGGGGCTGTGTTGGGGCTGTTATACTGTGTGGGGGGCTGTGCTGGGGCTGTTATACTGTGTGGGGGGCTGTGCTGGGGCTGTTATACTGTGTGGGGGGCTGTGCTGGGGCTGTTATACTGTGTGGGGGGCTGTGCTGGGGCTATTATACTGTGTGGGGGGCTGTGCTGGGGCTATTATACTGTGTGGGGGGCTGTGCTGGGGCTATTATACTGTGTGGGGGGCTGTGCTGGGGCTATTATACTGTGTGGGGGGCTGTGCTGGGGCTATTATACTGTGTGGGGGGCTGTGCTGGGGCTATTATACTGTGTGGGGGGCTGTGCTGGGGCTATTATACTGTGTGGGGGGCTGTGCTGGGGCTATTATACTGTGTGGGGGGCTGTGCTGGGGCTGTTATACTGTGTGGGGGGCTGTGTTGGGGCTGTTATACTGTGTGGAGGGCTGTGTCGGGGCTGTTATATTGTGTGGAGGGCTGTGTCGGGGCTGTTATACTGTGTGGAGGGCTGTGTCGGGGCTGTTATACTGTGTGGAGGGCTGTGTCGGGGCTGTTATACTGTGTGGAGGGCTGTGTCGGGGCTGTTATACTGTGTGGAGGGCTGTGTCGGGGCTGTTATATTGTGTGGATGGTTGTGTCGGGGCTGTTATACTGTGTGGAGGGCTGTGTTGGGGCTGTTATATTGAGTGGATGGTTGTGTTGGGGCTGTTATACTGTGTGGATAGTTGTGTTGGGGCTGTTATACTGTGTGGATGGTTGTGTTGCGGCTGTTATACTGTGTGGATGGTTGTGTTGGGGCTGTTATACTGTGTGGAGGGCAGTGTTGGGGCTGTTATATTGAGTGGATGGTTGTGTCGGGGCTGTTATACTGTGTGGAGGGCTGTGTCGGGGCTGTTATACTGTGTGGAGGGCTGTGTCGGTGCTGTTATACTGTGTGGAGGGCTGTGTCGGGGCTGTTATATTGTGTGGATGGTTGTGTCGGGGCTGTTATACTGTGTGGATGGTTGTGTTGGGGCTGTTATACTGTGTGGAGGGCTGTGTTGGGGCTGTTATATTGAGTGGATGGTTGTGTTGGGGCTGTTATACTGTGTGGATGGTTGTGTTGGGGCTGTTATACTGTGTGGATGGTTGTGTTGCGGCTGTTATACTGTGTGGATGGTTGTGTTGGGGCTGTTATACTGTGTGGAGGGCAGTGTTGGGGCTGTTATATTGAGTGGATGGTTGTGTTGGGGCTGTTATACTGTGTGGATGGTTGTGTTGGGGCTGTTATACTGTGTGGATGGTTGTGTTGCGGCTGTTATACTGTGTGGATGGTTGTGTTGGGGCTGTTATACTGTGTGGAGGGCAGTGTTGGGACTGTTATATTGAGTGGATGGTTGTGTTGGGGCTGTTATACTGTGTGGATGGTTGTGTTGGGGCTGTTATACTGTGTGGATGGTTGTGTTGCGGCTGTTATACTGTGTGGATGGTTGTGTTGGGGCTGTTATACTGTGTGGAGGGCAGTGTTGGGGTCCCAGTTGGGGTATCATACTGTGTTAGTGTCACCATTAGTGACGAGCGAGTGTACTCATTGCTGGGGTTTTTCAGAGCACGCTCGGGTGATCTCCGAGTATTTGTTAGTGTTCGGAGATTTAGTTTTCATCACCGCAGCTGAATGATTTACAGCTACTAGACAGCTTGAATACATGTTCAGATTCCCTAACAACCAGACAACATGTACTCAGCCTGGCTAGCAGCTGTAAATCATGCAGCTGCGGCGATGAAAACTAAATCTCCGAGCAGTTACAAATACTCGGAGACCACCCGACCGTGCTCTGGAAAACCCGAGCAATGAGTACACTCGCTCATCACTAGTCACCATACTTTGCCGGGAGGGGGGTTTCAGTAGGTTTATTGTACTGTGGAGGAATTCACTGTTGGGGTATCATACTGTGTTAGGGAGGCACTTTTGTATGGGCAAAAAAGGGGTAATCTAGGGGCTTCAATAGTAGTAAAATTACACTGTAAGGGCTGCAAAGTTGTTAGATATACTCTTGTGACCCCGCCGAATATTCTTTTTCTTTTTTTTTTTTTTTTTTTTATTATTGTGAGAAGGGGGCAATTAAAACTTTGGCTATGGGGCCCCGTAATTTCTATGTATTCCCATGCAGAAGGTATATTGGGCAGGTACAATCCTAGCTAAAATCTCTCCGTCCTAATGTGGTAAATGTCCTGAAAACCTCACTATGAACATTCGGGCACTTACTGTCTTCAATCACATCACACTCTGTGGTTTCACAGCTCACCCTTCCTCCACCATTCTCCGGGAAATGACAACTTTGAAATCTAATTGCTTTGTGTGTTTTTACCCACATCTCTAACCCACCATTTCTGATACTTACTTAAAATGCAGGCTCTCGGGTGAAAAAGTAAAAAAAAATACATGGTGGTTCTCAGATCTTAAAGTGTATTTCCACCTTTTTAACATCATTTGGTTTTAGATCTAAGATTCATTTCTTAATATATCGTTATAGCATGCAGAGCCCAGTTTTTCTGCTAGAGCTCTAAATCCTCTGTATAACAGTAACATTAAAGGGAATTTGTGAGCAGGTTTTTGCCACCAAATCTGAGAGCAGCATAATGTAGTTGCAGAGACCCTGTGTTGTGGGTGCAGTTATAGAGAGCTCAGCATTCAGAGAACTGCTAAGTCTGCAGCAGAGAAAGCTGTGACTTTATGAAAACTGAAGCAAGCAGCCAAGTAACGCATCAGGGTCTCTGCCCCTGCATCATGCTGCTCTGAGATGGGATAGCAGGCATCTGATGACATATTACCTTCAGATGACAACATTCCAGCTGACTGGAGCCACAGATAGAGGAGTTTCTATGTTATCCATGGTGGTGGATTAAGACGGCCAAAAGTATAATTCTGCAGAGACCCCTTGTATTAAAGGGGTGGCCCGGAACATAAAATCATATTTTCTCACTATCTATCTTTACACCCTAACCACTTTTGTAATTTGCTTTTCCACAACACCCTATATTTCTCCCTTATCAAGCTAGTCCCTAAATGTGTTTTTACTGTCCTTCCTGTGACATTTAATTTGAGAGGCGTCTCAAATGTGATGTTCCTGAAGATTGGGGCTGCTCTCACTTCCCGCAGCTTTCATCGCCCCTCCTGGAACAGGAAGTCACAAGGAGCAGTACTGCGGTTAGTCACTAGTTTCTTGTATTGTTGTCTCCACTGAAGATGTCACGGATCCTGGGTGATGGGCGCTGTGAGAGATGCGAGTGCAGCGCCAGCATTCTGCTTCTGTCTCCACCACCCAAGAAGATATCATCAGGGGGTGGAGATGGAAGCAGTGAGTGACACCAGTGCTGCTCCACAGCTTTCTGCAACCCTCAAACGAGTCGTCTACAAGGGGCCACAATGGTGTCATTCTTCTATCTCCACCCCCTGATGATGAATTGTTTTAGGGCGGTGATGATGTCACTGACTGATTCTTTCTCGGCTGCCTGACAACGTCTTCCTTCACAGAAGCTACAGTGGCAGCGGAAATAGAAGCAGAAAGCCGGCGCTGTGCTCACCACTCCTACAGGAGCCAGGACGTCTTCAAAGGGGACGGTGCTGCAAAAATCTAGTGAGTAACTGCAGCGCTCCCCTCTGATAACATCCTTTTTCAGGAGGGGCTGTGGGTGCTACAGTGAGTGAGTGCAGCCCCAGCCTCCTGTGAAATCTTGTTTGAGACTACTTTCAAATGAAATGTCACAGGAAGTACAGTAAAAAAAACACATTTCCAGATTATGTAGGTCTGCTGTATTCTTTCGTTTGCATATTATGCAGTCATAGCCGCTTGCACCTGTTCACACTTGCTTTGCTCTGTGCAGAGGTGCTGGTCAGTTTTTTTTGTAGTATATTAGCAGAGGTGGTGACTGCCTCAATAATTGCTTGTGCTCTCCTCTCATCAGACTAAGGCCATGTTCACACAGTGCGTTTTTTACTGCGGAACCGCAGCGGTATTGCCGCTGCGGTTCCGCAGCAGTTTTCCATGCAGGGTACATAACAATGTAACCCTATGGAAAACAGTCACTGCTGTGCACATGGTCCGTAATTTCGTTTAAAAAGCCGCGCAGAATAGCTGCGGCAAAAAAGAAGGAGCATGTCACTTCTTTTTCCTGAACCACAGCGGTTCTGCACCCATAGACCTCCATTGTGAGGTCAAAATCGCAGTAAAACCCGCAGATCAAAAATATATCTGCGGGTTTTACTGCGATTTGATGTGCAGAACCGCTGCAGCAGGAAGTGCGGGGGAGCGGGCGGAAGTGCGTGGGCGGAGTGTGGCTGCCCCCCCGTGCTCCGATCCCACCCCCCCATGCTCCGATGCCCCCCCCCAGTGCTCCGATGCCCCCCCCCCCGTGCCCTAATCTCCCCCCCTTATACTTACCCGGTGTCCGTCCGGCCGTCTTCTCCCTGGGCGCCGCCATCTTGCAAAATGGCGGGCGCATGCGCAGTGCGCCCGCCGAATCTGCCGGCCGGCAGATTCGCTCCAAAGTGCATTTTGATCACTGAGATAGGTTATATCTCAGTGATCAAAATAAAAAAATAGTAAATGACACCCCCCCCACTTTGTCACCCCCATTGGTAGGGACAATAAAAAAATTAAGAATTTTTTTTTTTTTTTTTTTTTTCACTAAGGTTAGAATATGGGTAGGGGTAGGGTTAGGGGTAGGGTTAGGGGTAGGGTTAGGGTTAGGGGTAGGGTTAGGGGTAGGGTTAGGGTATGTTCAGCCATTTTAGCCCTAAAAAGCTTCCTAGGAAACACACAGTCTCTGCATAGAAAACTGCATAAAAAAAGGATAAAAAAACGCATCAAAAAAGGACAAAAAAAGGACCAAAAAAAGGACCTGCGTTTTCTGCCAAGAGCTGCAGTTTTTTAAAAAAACTGTCCTGAAAAAAAAAGGATGGAAATCCTGAACGTGTGAACATACCCTAAGGCTTTTTTGTTTAATTTGTGCTGGATCCTACCTGTCCTTTAATTGTGGAGCCTTTTAGCCTGGGAGAGATGTTTGAGGAATGTTAATTTGAGGGTTACATAAAAGTACAGTACTCCCATCTTATTGCTTACAGAGTGCTACTGCAGAGATTTAATTTAAAAAAGAGTGTTTTTACTCCCGAAATTAATTACCATCAGACCAAGAAATCTAATTTACTTAAAGAAGCCCTCCTCCTCCTCCCCCATCAAATTTTTTATCCTCTTATTATAATGCAGCCATCATATTATACAGCACTGTGTACATACAATTGCTCATTTTGCCTTTCTACCCAGTAATTCTTTTCTTTTTCATTAGGTCTATGACCTCACATGATTAAAAACTGACTAGCTGAATCCTCCTAAGCTCTATGTAGAAACAGGAGGTCAATTTTTCCTGTATGAGTCATGAGTCACTGCAAAAGTCCCCAGCAGGGGGAGGAGGGAGCAGCTGGGTCAAGAGTAGAAAAGGGGAATGATAAATGCAGGGAAACAAGAAGACTTATCTGAAAAGTAAAATGTGCAATTGTAAGTACACAGTGCTATATAATTTGATGATTGCAATATATTAAGAGTATAAAAACTTTGTTGTGAGGAGGAGAAGGGCTTCTTTAAATACAGGCCAGGTACCTGCTATATGACACAGGTTGCACATTGTTGCTATTATGCCACCTGAGTCAGAGAAAACTCTGCTCACCTTTTCCTCTGAATGTTTAGTTTCTGTTATTCTTGCTTCAGTCTTTTTTTAGTTTAACAGGTGTTTTTAAGTTACTCTTTTGTCTGTCCTATCACCTTGTGGATGCAGCTTTATATATTTTGCCCCTGCTAGTGTTTCCAGCTGGGATGTCCAGCCATACTGCTGTAGTTTAAGCCAGTCAGTGAAAGACCAGCTAGGGTTTATCTCTCTGCTGTTTATGTTCATTCCCCTGCACTTGTCTTCTGTTTCTTCTTAGGAAGTAGGCGGCATAGTATCAGTACGTACTTACCTTATATACTCGAGTATAAGCTGAGAATTTCAGCCCATTTTTTTAGGCTGACATTGCCCCTCTCGGCTTATACTCGAGTCATACCCAGGGGTTGGCAGGGGAGGGGGAGCAGCAGCTGTGTAACCATACTCACCTGCTCCTGGCGCAGTCCCTGGACGTCCCTGGTTCTCTGGGCGCTGGCAGCTTCTTCATGTAGTGAGCAGTCACATGGTACCACTCATTACAGTAATGAATATGGACTCCCATAGTGGTGGAGCTGCATATTCATTACAGTAATGAGCGATACCATGTGACCGCTCACTACAGGAAGAAGTAGCTGGCGCCGGAGAACCAGGGACACCGCGCCAGGAGCAGGTGAGTGTAACACAGTGCGCGATATTCACCTGCTCCCCGTTCCAGCATTGGCGCCGCTGTGTCTTCCGCGTCCTCTGCAGTGACGCTCAGGTCAGAGGGCGCGGTGACGCTACTAGTGTGCGCCACCCTCTGCCTGAATGTCAGTGCAGAGGACGGGGAAGACATCGGTGGAACGTGGACCGGTGAATATAGCAAGTGCCAGGGGCCCGAGAGGTGAGTGTGTTTTTTTTTTTTTTTTTATCGCAGCAACAGCATATGGGGCAAATGTCTGCATGGAGCATTTTATGGGGCCATATGCAGCGTTATATGGGGGCAAATATCTCTATGGAGCATCTTATGGGGCTATGTGCAGCATTATATGGGGCAAATGTGTCTGGAGCATCTTATGGGGCCATTATTAACCTTTGTGCAGCATTATATGGGGCGTATTTTAATATGGAGCATCTTATGGGGCCCATCATAAACTTTATGGAGCATTATATGGGGCTCCTGATTCAATATGGATATTCAAAAACACTTGATCTACTGATATCTCAATTAATTTTACTTTTATTGGTATCTATTTTTATTTTTGAAATTTACCGGTAGCTGCTGCATTTTCCACCCTAGGCTTATACTCGAGTCATTAAGTTTTCCTAGTCTTTTTGTGGCAAAATTAGGGGGGTCGGCTTATACTTGAGTATATACGGTAATCCCTTATTTTGTGGATAGGTCCTCAATGTCTGATCCGTGGGGGTGTCAGGTGCCAGCTGTTATTGGTATTGGCGGCTCGGCCGAAAGTAAACACTTGACAACCTCTTTAATGCACAAAAAAATAAATCCATAGGTCCCAACCATCTCGAATACAGCAGGACAGTCCCGGATTTGCGGCGACTCCTCCTTACATGACTCTTCACGTTTCCTGCCGGAGCGCTGAATTTGTCGGTGTTGCGATACTGGTTGTTGCACTGATGGAATACAGTGGTCGGAGGAGCAGAAACCGCAGGACTAGCAGAAGATCTTGCAAGTAGTAGTAGGAATTCTAGCAACAATCCGTAGAGAAGTGGGAATGGTCTGTGTAATATAGTTCTGAGACTGAACAGCTAGACACATTTTCAACAAATGAGTGAGGAATCATGTGGCTTAAAGTAGGTCCAAACAGGAAATAAGATAGATTTGACAGGTTCACAATCTGCCATCTTGGTAAAGGGCAATTGCAGCACACAACAGTGGTAACGAGTGGAATTGCAGCAAAATTATCAAGGTGAACGACAGCAGCCACTAGTGGTCAAACTGTAGAAAGACAACAGGAATCCTGACATTAGGTCGAGAAACGCCATTGTCCATGGCTGTGCCATCAGGAGAGATAGATGAGAGTTACTGTCCGTTCGGTCACCAGTATGTGGGCACCTGGTTGTGTCACACTGGCAGCAGTGCTCAACCGGTTGTTTTTAATGCACCAAAATGGTGCATCTGTGCTCTGGATCTTTTGGAAAGGGGGTATGGTGATTGATTTTGGTGAAATGTATACAGTATATTCATACAACAGTGGTGCACTGTGTGGGATTGTAATCTAGAATGGTGGGTGCATAAAGGATCATTCCTCAAAAAAATGAAGCTAATATTCAATATACATAGAGTATGGCATACATTTCTGATCGGAGGGGCCTAACTGTTAGGACCCCTAGTGATCCTTAATGGAGCAGCGGTGGACTGCAGGGTTTGGGTACGTTATACCCTGAGTGCGGGTGTTACTTATAACATTTCACTGCAAGAGGTATGAAATAGTAGTGGAGGAAACTATTTATCATTGTACTATGGGGGAGGGGCTTTTATTACTGCAAGGGTCTATGTGATTGTGATGGGGTGCCTGAATTGCAGTGTCTTTCCATGTAAAATTACATATCAAGTGCAAAGTGCAAATTGTTTGTGGCTGCATACTCTTTCTGTATACATAAGACCCGAGTCAAAAGAGAAGCTGAACCAAGAATAGACTACTGCTTTGAGCTGCCCCCCCCTTCCCCCCCCTTCCCCCCCAAACCAAAACTGTAAGGCCCATTATATTGAATGGGAGGCAATGTGGGGACCATAATACTAAATGAAGGACTATGTGGGGACATTATGCTGTATGAAGGACTGTGTGGGGCCCAGTATACTGTATAGAGGACTGTCAGGCCCATTGTACAGTATGGAGGACTATGTGGAGCCCATTATACTGTATGGAGGACTGTCAGGCTTGTTATACTGTATGGAGCGCTATGTGGAACATATTATACTGTATGGAGGACTATGTGGGGACATGCTGTATGAAGGACTGTGTGGGGCCCATTATACTGTATAGAGGACTGTGTAAGGCCCATTATACAGTATGGAGGACTATGTGGAGCCCATTATACTGTATGGAACGCTATGTGGAGCCCGTTATACTGTATGGAGGACTGTCAGGCCTGTTATACTGTATGGAGCGCTATGTGGAGCATATTATACTGTATGGAGGACTATGTGGGGACATTATGCTGTATGGAGGACTATGTGGGGCCCATTATACTATATAGAGGACTGTGTCAGGCCCATTATACAGTACTAGATTGTGGCCCGATTCTAACGCATCGGGTATTCTAGAATATGCATGTCCCCGTAGTAATAATAATAATAAATAATCTTTATTTTTATATAGCGCTAACATATTCCGCAGCGCTTTACAGTTTTGCACACATCATCATCGTCCCCGATTGGGCTCACAATCTAGAATCCCTATCAGTATGTCTTTGGAATGTGGGAGGAAACCGGAGTGCCCGGAGGAAACCCACGCAAAGACGGAGAGAACATACAAACTCTTTGCAGATGTTGTCCTGGGTGGGATTAGAACCCAGGACCCCAGCGCTGCAAGGCTGCAGTGCTAACGACTGCGCCACCGTGCTGCCCACATATGGACAATGATGATTCCAGAATTCGCGGCAGACTGTGCCCGTCGCTGATTGGTCGAGGCAACCTTTATGACATCATCGTCGCCATGGCAACCATTATGACATCTACCTCGATACTGTGCCCGTCGCTGAATCAGAGACACGGGATGTCTACGTCCTTTATGACATCATCGTCGCTGTGCCAGTCGCTGATTGGTCGAGGCCGCCAGGCCTCGACCAATCAGAGACCCGGGATTTCTACGTCGATACTGTGCCCGTCGCTGATTGAGACAATCAGAGACGCGGGATTTCCAGGACAGACGGAAAAACCCTTAGACAATTATATATATAGATGGAGGACAATGTGGAGCCCATTATACTGTATGGAGGACTGTCAGGCCTGTTATACTGTATGGAGCGCTACGTGGAGCATATTATACTGTATGGAGGACTATGTGGGGACATTATGCTGTATGGAGAACTATGTAAGGCCAATTATACTGTATGGGGGACTATGTCAGGACCATTATACAGTGTGGTGATCATTGTTGGGGCATCATACTCTGTTGGGAGTCACCATCCTTTACGGTGGGAGTTGAGGGGAGTTCAGTGCAGTCATGATACCATGCATGTGGAGGGTAATGTGGTTGAATTCACTGTAGAGATATCACAAGGTGTTTAGGGGGTACTTTTGTTGGCATCATACTTTATCAGGGCAATCCAATCTACGGGCTTCAATAGGAGGACAATTACTTTGTAATGGCTGCAAAGTTGTGCGATATGCCCTTCTGTGATCCCCCCGAATATTAAGGTGTTTTTTTTGGGGGAGGGGGGGGGGTGTAATTAGAACTTCTGCTATAGGGCACCATGATTTTTATGTACGCCCCTGCACATGAATGCTCTGAGCGCTCCTGTGTTGCCTATAAGAGCCGCTGCCAGTCTTCTCTGGTGGCAGCTTATCTCAAAAAGAACATAAGAATGAGCCACTGAAATTCCGCAGGCCGGATCCCTCTCTTACCCCGACCCTTTCACTGTCATGTGTACCCCAAATACGTATGTCCTGATCTCAATGCAGCTGAAGGCAGGGAAATAGGCTGAAAAAGAAGAGGTTTGGAAGCCACTTACATGCAGTTTTTTTTACAGGAATAAAGACAAATTCCCTAATAAAGTTTTATAACTTTCCATGCAAGACAAAATTACATATACCTGTGTGTGTGTGTGTGTGTGTGTGTGTGTGTGTGTGTGTGTGTGTGTGTATGTGTGTGTATGTGTATATATATATATATATACATATACACACATATATATATACATATACGGTATATATATATATATATATATATATATATATATATATATATATATATACACGGTATATATATATATATATATATATATATATATATATATATATATATATATATATATATATATTTTTTTTTTTTTTTTCCTCTAAGATGTAAGAGGATGGAATTACCCACACATTTCTACTAGAAACACAAAAAAAAATGATTTAATTTAGATGTAATGAATGTGAATTCCTCATTAAAGGTAACTTTACTAATTTCTTTTCTTTCCTTACAGAACCCATCTGTGCCGTTGGACACGGGGTGACGGCGCTGTGCTGCGTGACCAACGAGGATAAAACCTGGGCTTTCCAGGACTACAGTGTCACCGGGGTGAGTATTGGGCTCTGTGCCCGCTGCCTGGGGACCATCGTGGGATCTGGAATCGTATCCTTGTTACTTTGTTGCCCAACTTTCCCGAAATCTGATATTACCAAAATATCTCCGTATTTGAATCCACTCATGTTCAGTTATTGTCATTTCTTCATGTTGTACCAATGTGTGACCCCCATCGTGGTCTCCAATAATCTGAGAACGTCATCTCTACGGTGTCTAGAATGAATGACGATGTTTGATCACGGCCCCGTGATCCTTTCGGCCTCTCGTATACATTCTATGAAAGGATCGCCTGATTGTTGACGGTCCTGGCCAAATGAAGAATATCGGACATGTAGCAATTATTGAATATATTACTTTTATTTAAAGAAAAATCCAAATCTGTATTTTCAATGACATTTCAATTAAAATTAATATTCGCTCTCTTAAAAAAAATGAAGCTTGATTTAAAATTGTATTTAAAAGGGACGTTCACCTTTTTAGAGACTTTTTTTTTCTGCAAAAATGGAATGTGATTGGAGCTAAAAAGTAATTTTTCTTAAACATTTTGCACCGTTCGCCATCTATTGCTGGCTGCAGAATGAGTTAACTGAGGATCCATCAGTCGGCTCACTGATAACTCTTTTATCTGTCTTTTTCTGACCTCCTCTGCTGATTTATGGCCACAAACCCCATCGTGGTTGAATGTGAAAAGATATAAAGAACCAGCGAAAGCCAAACAGCGCCAACGTTTTAATGAAAGCCAATTGTAATACATGCATTTAAATAAAAACTAAAACAAAAAATAATTCCTCAATGGTAGACAACCTATTTAAGGATTTTAAGTGCCCATTTTCTCCTGTTCTTTCCAATGCAGAACACAGAATAAATGGCACTGCCAAATATTAGCTCAGGATTTCTCCCCACAAATCTTTTGTCGTGGCTGATGGGCAATGCTGGTTCCCAGACCTCGTGGCCCTGTCTGACATCGCTGGGGTTGGGCTATCAGGATTGGGCTTGCTGCCTGTACGATTGTCCTTCAGTGTAAAGCATGGTGGCGCTGACACTCCTGCTCTTGTCGCAGCCCTCGGTGTATGAGCTGGTCCGTCACCCAGACTTCGCCAGCTTGCCGCTGATCCTAGAAGACTTCGCTAAAGACTCTGGGGCGACATTTAGTGGTAAGTAGTGGTAATGGGGGGTCTCTGCTGTCTGTACAGTCCCCCACTATACCAGAGATTAAAGTTGATGAAAAAAAGAACAATTTATAAGAACAATTGTGGAGATCCTAATGTATAGATTTTATAGTGTATAGCCTGGCACAATCAGGGGTCACCTTGACATAGTGGGGAAGAAGGAGCATAGGGAAGGGGCATGTGGGCACAGATTGCCGTTCTGTCACAGAAACCTATTTCCCCCCATCCCTTTTCTGACACACTTCTATGGTGCGCCCCCTGTTGGCAGAAAGTTACATGTTTTACTTTTTCAGGTAGATTTCGGTTCCTAAATTCATCTCCTCATCAGAGATCGATGCTAGAATTGATGTAGTGCTTCATTATGTGGTGGTGGCCGCTTTGTGCTCTTGCTCTTTGGCCACTGCTGGACAGTGAATCTGTCAGTGATGACGATGGTGCTGTCCTCGACTGCCCGGCTCTATGGATCGGGCAGTGGGTGGAATCGCCCAGCAGTCAAGTACAATAGATCTAGGCAGAAAACCAGGTCTCCGGGGCTGAGTCGCTAATTGTCAGCGACCTGGCGGCAGCTCTCCGCTCCTGTTTTGGGTCATCTCTTGGTGAGAAGACTCTGAGGGCAGGTGCACACGAGCCATTGTGTCATCCGGGAAAATCGGATCAATTTTGCAAATGAGTGATATTCATAGTGTGATCCGATTCTCTAGGATAAGAAGATGGAGAAATAAAACGGTCTCCATCTTCTCCATTCTGTCTCTGTTTGCGGAAATCGGACTGCACTCAGATGTCATCCGAGTGCAGTCCGATGGTTTCCCCGGATTCATTGTCTCGCATGGCCAAGTGCGATCCGAATATTTGGTCAAACTTGGGCATGCAACTTGAGCATCAAAAATTTTGGAGTAACACGTAGCTGATCACTGTTAAGGGGGTTTTGGGGGACTATAAAGATAAGGTAATAATGTCAGATAATGAACCGAACCATTCCATGAATAACACTGAATATCGTTAATCGTTTTGTCTGTTTTTAGCCAGTGAGCCGGATGCTGTGCACATGGTCTTGGACAGACATTTGATCACGGGACAAAATGAAAACTCCACAATGGCGGCCGTTCAGAATCTAATCCTGCTCTGTAATGGAAGGTTAGTGATCACTCTCAGCCCCTCATCCAGAGGCCGAACATTGTGTTCTCCGACTTATGTAGGATTACACTAAAGTATCCAGAAGCCCCCCGACGCAGTCCAGCTGCTGAACAGTCATGGCCAAAAGTTTTGAGACTTGACACAACCTTTGCCGCTTCAGTGCTTTAAGACCTATTTGTCGGATGTTTCTCTGATTACTGATGTACAATTGTAAGCATTTTGTACATTTAAATTTTTTTTTTTTATATAGCTAATTTTTTAGAAATTTTTAACAATTAACCCCTTACCGGCATCGGACGTACTATACCGTCCGATGCCGGCTCCCCTGCTTTGATGCAGGGCTCCGCGGTGAGCCCGCACCAAAGCCGGGACATGTCAGCTGTTTTGAACAGCTGACATGTGCCCGTAATAGGCGCGGGCAGAATCGCGATCTGCCCGCACCTATTAACTAGTTAAATGCCGCTGTCAAACGCAGACAGCGGCATTTAACTACCGCTTCCGGCCGGAAATGACGTCATCGCCGACCCCCGTCACATGATCGGGGGTCGGCGATGCTTGTGAATGGTAACCATAGAGGTCCTTGAGACCTCTATGGTTACTGATTGCCCGTCGCTGTGAGCGCCACCCTGTGGTCGGCGCTCACAGCACACGTGCAATTCTGCTACATAGCAGCGATCAGCAGATTGCTGCTATGTAGCAGAGCCGATCGGGTTGTGCCTGCTTCTAGCCTCTCATGGAGGCTATTGAAGCATGGCAAAAGTTAAAAAAAAAAAGTTAAAAAAAATGTGAAAAAAAATAAAAAAAACATAAAAGTTTAAATCACCCCCCTTTCGCCCCAATCAAAATAAATCAATAAAAAAAAATATCAAATCTACGCATATTTGGTATCGCCACGCTCAGAATCGCCCGATCTATCAATTAAAAAAAAGTATTAACCTGATCGCTAAACAGCGTAGTGGGGAAAAAATTCGAAACGCCAGAATTACGTTTTTTTGGTCGCCGCGACATTGCATTAAAATGCAATAACGGGCGATCAAAAGAACGTATCTGCACCGAAATGCTATCATTAAAAACGTCATCTCGGCACGCAAAAAATAAGCCCTCAACTGACCCCAGATGATGAAAAATGGAGACGCTACGAGTATCGGAAAATGGCGCAATTTTTTTTTTTTTTTTTTTTTAGCAAAGTTTGGAATTTTTTTTCACCACTTAGATAAAAAATAACCTAGTCATGTTAGGTGTCTATGAACTCGTAATGACCTGGAGAATCATAATGACAGGTCATTTTTAGCATTTAGTGAACCTAGCAAAAAAGCCAAACAAAAAACAAGTGTGGGATTGCACTTTTTTTGCAATTTCACCGCACTTGGAATTTTTTTCCCGTTTTCTAGTACACGACATGCTAAAACCAATGATGTCGTTCAAAAGTACAACTCGTCCCGCAAAAAATAAGCCCTCACATGGCCAAATTGACGGAAAAATAAAAAAGTTATGGCTCTGGGAAGGAGGGGAGCGAAAAACGAACACGGAAAAACGAAAAATCCCCCGGTCATGAAGGGGTTAAAATAAGCGCAAAATATTCAGATTTTTAACAAGCAAGACGACAAAGAAAAGAATCAATGAGGATAGGAAACATTAAAGTTTAACTGATGGAAAACATTTCCCTCTAGTGGCATCAAAACATATTTCAAACTAAAACAATAATAAAAGACAAAAGTTCCAAATAAAAAAGTGATATATTAGTTACACCTGATGCCGTAATAAACCAAACCCCATCCAATTAAAATGTCTTACTTAACAATCGACAAACAGAAGACAGGCCACACATTAAGGGGTGGGGAAAAAAGGAGCAGTAGTCCAAAAAATTCTGTGTCGTCTTTCATTCCAAATAAACGTCATTATAACATCTTGTAGAGAACCAAGTTCCCCCAGAGGAACTTTGACGGGGAGAGGTAAGGCTTCTGTTTTGGAGGGGTTTCCTTTATATCCCGATAATTGTCCATAAGATTGAGGAGCGTTGTGTGGAGCGTCAACAAAACCTCATTAGCAAAATGGGCTATCTTTTATTTCCACCCCTGAGATATTCGGATTCTGTGGAATCATTGCTGCTAAGGGCTCAGTACACATTACATATAGAAGGGGAGAGGGGACACCCCTGTCGTGTACGTTTTTAAACTTTTAATAAGTTTATGCAGTGACTCAAGATTTTCAGCATTGACTCTTGTTTTTTAAGACTTCTACCCCTAGTATTGATAGCTGGATTTCAGCTCCTGGGCCAAATTCTCACTCATGACCCATAATCAGTCCTCGGAGATTATTACAGTTTCTGAGATTCTTTGTCGTCCACCTTCTTTTTGAGGATTGAGCACAGGTTCTCGGTGGCATTGAGATCTGAGCAGTGTCCAGGATTTGGCCCGGAAGCTGATATCCAGCTGCCAATACGAGGGGTAGAAGTCTTAAAAGAATAAGGGTCAACGCTGTAAATATTGAGTCATTGCATCAACTTAACCCATTACTTGCCAAATTAAAATTTTTACAAGTACGGATTTTTCAGAAAAAGGGCGTCCCAATATTCAATTTAAAAATGACAGTGACACGATTTCCTATTTTGAAAACATTCATTTTACAAACACAACACAAAAAATTGGACCTAATTATAAAAATTATAAAATCTTAGTTGCTAGAAGCTAAAGATTAGGCGTCCCCAAAAAAGGACGAGTTTAAAAACGTATGAACTGTTTCTAGCTGTACTTCAGTAACCATGAAAACACTGAAGCAGCAAAACTTTGTGAAAACCGAAAAATAGGGATTTTTGGTTACTCACCGTAAAATCCTTTTCTCCAAGACGCTCATTGGGGGACACAGGACTGTGGGTGTATGCTTCTGCCGCCAGGAGGCTGACACTAAGTAAACTTAAAAAAAAAAAAAATTAGCTCCTCCTCCATCGTATACACCCTGACACTGGCTACCAGAGACTCCAGTTTGGTGCAAAAAGCAGTAGGAGAACAAAAGAAAATACAAAAAAATAATATAACAGCATAAATACAGAAACTTTATGTCTAGAAAAGATCCTACTGACTAATGTAATCAGAAATAACCAAAGCAGCCATAAGGCTACCAGGGAGGGAGCTGTGTCCCCCAATGAGCGTCTTGGAGAAAAGGATTTTACGGTGAGTAACCAAAAATCCCTATTTCTCCTTCGCCTCATTGGGGGACACAGGACTGTGGGATGTCCTAAAGCAGTCCCTGGGTGGGAAAAATCACTCACCAGAAAAAGACATCCAGATAATGTTTGTCTATAAATGCGCCACTGCCGCTTGAAGAGTTCTTCTACCCAGACTTGCATCTGCAGAGGTCTGGGAATGGACATTATAATGTTTGACAAATGTATGCAGACTAGACCAGGTCGCAGCCTTGCAAACCTGTTCTGCTGAGGCCTGGTGCCGAACGGCCCAGGAAGCCCCCACTGCTCTAGTCGAATGAGCCTTGATTCCGGCCGGAACCGTCATGCCCATGGAGCGGTAAGCCTCCTGAATGGTCGCCCTTATCCATCTGGCCAGGGTAGATTTTGAAGCCGCGCATCCCTTCCTGCGACCCTGCGGAAGGACAAACAGAGCATCCGTGGAAACGTACCTCCTCAGAGCCCTCACCAGATCCAACGTATGGAGAGCCTTTTCTACACGGTGCGTAGGTGCCGGACAAAAAGAGGGCAGAACAATATCTTCATTAATGTGAAATGATGAAACAACCTTCGGCAAAAAGGATGGAGCTGGTCTGAGCACCACCTTGTCCTGATGAAATCGCAAAAAAGGAGGACGACAAGAAAGAGCTGCCAGCTCCGATACCCGTCTTATGGACGTTATGGCCACTAAAAATACAACTTTCCAAGAGAGAAACATCAAAGAAACCTCTTGAAGAGGCTCAAAAGGAGCGTCCTGTAAAGCCCTTAAGACCAGATTAAGGTCCCAAGCTTCCAAAGGAGTCTTATAAGGAGGGACCTTATGAGCGACTCCTTGGAAAAAAGTCCTGACTTGACGATTAGGAGCAATCCTGCGTTGAAAAAGTACTGATAAAGCCGAAACCTGCCTTTTAAGGGTACTCGGAGCCAGCCCAGAATCCAGACCTGCTTGAAGGAAGGCTAGAATGTTAGGAACGGAGAAACGCAGAGGGGGCAGCCCGCGTTCTCTACACCAGGAAAGAAACACCTTCCAAGTGTGATAATAAATCCTGGCCGAAACGGACTTACGTGCACTGATCATGGTATCAGCCACTTCTTGAGAAAAACCAGCCTGAGTTAAAACCCAAGATTCAACGGCCAGGCCGTCAAACGTAGGACCTCTGAGTTCTGGTGGTAGATCGGCCCTTGAGATAGAAGATCTGGCCGATCGGGGAGCCGCCAAGGAACCCCGGCTAGAAGTTGTACCAGGTCTGCATACCAGGTCCGTCGTTGCCAATCCGGAGCGATCAGGATGGCCGGCACTCTCTCTGATTTGATCTTCTTGATTACTCTCGGGAGCAGTGCCAGAGGAGGGAACAGATAAGAGAGATGAAATTGGTTCCAAGACAGTACCAGCGCATCCACGGCGATAGCCTGGGGATCTTGGTACCGAGAGACAAAACTGGGCACCTTGGCATTCACCTTGGACGCCATTAGATCCACGTCTGGAGTTCCCCAAAGATGGCATATCTGCAAAAATACCTCGGGGTGGAGAGACCATTCCCCGGAGGCTAGACCCTGACGGCTTAGGAAATCTGCCGCCCAGTTTTCTTCACCCGGAATGTGGACCGCTGAGATCAGAGTGATTTCTCTCCGCCCAGAGTAGAATCAGTTTTACCTCCTGCATGGCTGCCTTGCTGCGGGTGCCCCCCTGGTGATTTATGTAGGCTACTGCTGTAGCGTTGTCCGACTGAATCCGGACAGGGCGACCCGCCAGAAGATGGTGAAAACATAACAAGGCTAGCCGGACCGCTCGAATCTCTAAGATATTGATGGGGAGTTTTGATTCCCGAGGAGACCAGCGTCCCTGAGCTGTGTGATGGAAGAACACTGCTCCCCAACCAAGGAGACTGGAATCTGTTGAGACCACTAGCCAATTGGTTGGGGGAAAGGGCTTCCCCCTGAGAAGAGATGAGCTGTTTAGCCACCAAGCGAGAGCTTGTCTGGTCTGAAAAGACAACCGAAATTTGCGGTTGAGAGAGAGAGAGGATTTTTGTTCCATGCTGATAGGATTGCACGTTGGAGGGGTCGAAGATGAAACTGTGCAAACGGAACCGCCTCTATGGTTGCAACCATCTTTCCTAACACCCTCATCCCGGACCGAATCGAATGAGGGTATGGTTGTAGAAGGTTCCTCACTTCCCGCCGAAGGGCTAGGACCTTGTCCTGGGGAAGGATAGTTAAGGCTTGAGAGGTGTCGAAGGTCATGCCTAAGAAAGAGATTTTTCGAGACGGCCGTAGAGATGACTTCCTTAAATTTACCAACCAACCTAGACGGGAAAGGGTGTCCAGAGTGATGTCGACATTTTCCTTGCAAGACTGAAATGTCGGTCCCTTGATCAGCAAATCGTCTAGGTATGGCAAGACAACTATACCTGCAGAATGGACACCACAGTCGACATGACTTTTGTGAACACCCTGGGAGCGGAAGCCAGTCCGAAAGGTAATGCCGTGAACTGGAAGTGTAGATTGTTTACGGCAAACCGGAGAAATCTTTGATGGAGCGGAAAGATGGGAAGATGAAGATAAGCATCCTGAATGTCTACTGAGGCCAAAAATTCTCCCTTTTCCAGAGAGGCGATGACCGACCGCAGAGACTCCATCCGAAAGTGTCGAACGCGGACAAACTTGTTTAAGAGTTTGAGATCTAGAATAGGCCTCACTGCTCCATCCTTTTTGGGCACTACAAAAAGATTGGAATAAAAGCCCTGGAATCTTTCTTCCTTTGGAACAGGAGAAATGACACCGCTGATCTGGAGAGACTCTATGGAATTGAACAAGCTTTGACGAAGAGATTTGCACTTGGGAAGACGGGATGGAAAGAACCGGGGAGGAGGAAGGCAGACGAGCTCTATTTTGTAACCTGAAGCTATGAGCTCTGCCACCCACTGGTCGTGGATTACCTGAAGCCAGACCTGGCGAAATAAAAGTAGACGTCCGCCTACCCTTTTGGAGATGCCCGGAAGAGGCCTCCAGTCACTTGGCCGAAAATCTTTGCGTCCTAGATCCTCTAGATCTAGAAGACTGGGGACGCATTCTTCCCCCCTGACTGGCCGAATAAGGGGTCCGACCGTCTCGGTCCTGATTGGGCCGACCCTGCGCAGGAGAACCTGATGCTGGGGCCCATCTGACATAGCGAAAGGTTCTAAAGCGAGCCTGAAAATGGCGCCGAAAAGGCTGTCTGGCCCTCTGCTGAGGAAGGAATTTACTTTTCCCTCCTGTGGAGTCAGAAATGAGCTGATCCAGCTTTTCTCCGAACAAACGACCACTCTGATACGGCAGGGATGTAAGAGATTTCTTAGAGGTAGAATCAGCCCGCCAGGACCTTAACCAAAGGGCCCTTCTGATGGCAATAGCATTAGAAGCAGCTGAGGAAGCACAATCTGCCGCATCCAGAGATGCGTTAATCAGATAGCTACCGGCCATAGCTACCTGAGAAGACATTTCAGCCAATTCTGCTGACACATTACCTTCCTGGAGAGCCTTAGATAACGAGTCAGACCAAGATATCATAGCCCTGGCAACCCAGGTTGCCGCAAAAGAAGGAAAAAGTGCTGAGCTTGAGGCCTCAAAGACGGAACGAGCCAAGCTCTCTATAAGACGATCCGTAGGATCCTTAATTGATGAGCCATTAGGGAGAGATAGTAACGTGTTAGAGGCTAAACGGGACACTGGAGGATCTACAGAAGGATTTTCTGCCCAATCACTACAAAGTTCCGAAGCAAAAGGATACCTAGCCTTCAGAGCTCTTTGCCCTGAAAAGCGTTTGTCCGGGTGCTCCCTATTGCGTCGAATGAGGTCCTCGAACTCAGGATGAGAGGAAAAAACCCTATGGGCCCGTTTAGACCGCTTAAATGAGACCTTATGATCAGAGGAAGAGACGAGCTCGTCTTCTATCCCCAAAGACTGATTGACAGCTTCAATTAGGCTGTCTACTGACTCCTGAAACCCAGGTTTATCAAAATTAAGAGACCCTTCTGACTTGTAGTCAGTCTCAACTTCACCGCTTTCTGCAGGGGAAGGAGAGCGAGATACGGAACTCCAGGATGCGGAAGCACCTGAGTGCCTGGGAGACGCTTTGCGAATCCGCTTTCCATGCGTCTGTCGAGTGAGAGCGCGCCCCCTGCAGGCCGCAGACTCCTGAGACCCCGAGGCCCTCTCTGAGACAGACGGATTACCGGTCCCGACCGCCGGGGTCTGCAGTGATTTGATTGCTTCAGTAAGGGACGCCATGGATTGTGACAAGGACGTGACCCATTCCGGAGGAGCTACCACAGCATCTGGCTGAGGGACCGGAGCTGGAGAGACTACTGGAGGACTGGCGGGGGGGCTCCTGGACATGTTCAGGGTCACAGGCCTTACAGAGGCGATTACTTTGGGCGTGCGGAAAAAGGGCACTACAAGATACACAACTGGAAAAAAGAACCGTGTGAGTCTTAACCCTTCTAGACATAATGATCCGTAATGCTATACCCAGGGCCAGAGACTGGGAAAAAAAGGAATGCTTCAGCCAGATGGAGGGAGAAGCACTTACCCCAGTCCTGTGTCCCCACGAGTACCGAGATGGATCCTCAAAGCATGATGCTGAGCCCAAAAGCGCTGTTTTATATGCATAGCAGGCCTTAGGGGGGAGGGACCGCCAAACGATGCTGCGGCCTGGAGCAGGCCCGAAGCCGGGGCCTCAATTTTTCCCCCTTAGAGCGAGGAGAGCCGGAACCGGAAGTGACGCACCGGAAGGGGCGGAGCCTCACAGTGCGGTCCGATGGCCGGAAGTCCCGGCTCCAGGAAGCTGCTCCACGCCCGAAGCGGCCAGGCAGGGCCGATGCCTCCGGGGGGACAGCGGCGCTAACCGCGCGCCGCCGGACCACGCTGCAGCGTAGCTGCACCACAGCGTCGCCCGACATAACGCCACAGCGCCGGACAACGCTGCAGCGCCAACGCCCCAGCGCCGGATCACGCCGCAGCGCAGAAGTCCCAACACAGCAGCGCCGACCAAGACGCCGGCCTCAGCAGTGCTGAAAAAAAGGCACCGCACTCCCGGAGGACACAGCCGCAGGTAATGCCAGGAGCCCCCCCATCATACCGCACTATCGAGGGGTAGAACCAATGACGGTGCAGGAACCCTATCTCCATTATCCCCAGGATAAGGAGAGGGACCGTCCACCACCCCAGCTAACACCGCAGGGGTGTAGAATTCAGGGGGGAACACACGGACATCTTATGGGCACCTGTACAGCCTGGAGTCTAGGTACCTCAGGGTGGTCAGGGCTAAGTCCGGTGAAGAATCCCACGTCGCGGGGAAGGATACGTGGAGAAACATCGCACGTACTTGCCCGTTGATGGTTTGGGGAGATCGGACCCTCAAAAAGGTCCGTCGCCCCTTCAATCCAAAGATGTTGAAAAATCGGGTCCATCGATCCAGGACCCAGAGATGTGCCTCCTTGAGACACTAAGCATGAACTGGAGTCTCTGGTAGCCAGTGTCAGGGTGTATATGATGGAGGAGGAGCTATTTTTTTTTTAAGTTTACTTAGTGTCAGCCTCCTGGCGGCAGAAGCATACACCCACAGTCCTGTGTCCCCCAATGAGGCGAAGGAGAAACTTTGTGTCAGTCTGAACTTTTGGCCTCGGCTGTAGAGTAGCTCCACTCAGCTGCTCGTCCTCGATTATATGCGGTAGGTAGATTAAACGGAAACGTCATAATGACCGGTTCGCTTTCAGTCTCTGTCTATGGAGGGGATGTAGAGGAAAACAAACAATTGGGAAACGCTACAGTTGATGCTTGTCAGTAATGGTTTCCATTGAGTTGAGCATAAAGATCCGTGCTGCCCTGCTCCAGGCCGTCCTGGCAACCAGACCGGGGTAGTCTTTATTTCTGAGGCTAATATCCGTGGCCTGGCTTTTTAGATGGTCCTCATTAGTGATGAGCGAGCATGCTCGGGTGCTAACTGGGTGTCTTCGGTGTGCTCGAGTAATATGTTAGAGACCCCGCCGTTGCATGTCTAGCAAACACAAGTGTTGTGGCTGTCGAACAGTCGCGAGTAATGCATCCGCGGGGACTCGGGATATATTTTTCGAGCACGCCGAAGACAATCAGTTAGCACCCGAGCATGCTCAGATAACACCTTATCCAAGCACATTCGCTCTTCACTAGTCCTCATGACATTAATGGGTCAAGTAAAGAGGTGCCCTGGATGCTGGGCCATGGATGTCGGCCTCAAAAGTGAAGACTGCCCTTGACCGGCAGCCACAGAGGACTGGACTCAGGATCAGGGCAGTGCAAATCTTTTTTTTTTTTTGTCCATCTTTGGATTTAATGGATCTTGTTTCTTCTACTGTATATAGGAAGTAAATCTACTGAAGGACCGCCGTGGACCACCACTCCTCATGTGCTAGTGTGTGTATAGAAGGCCTGGAGACGCGTGCCGTGTACCTTACTGTGCACACCCGGAGCAGCCGAGCCGCCACGTCCGCACCAGACTTGCTGCATTGCTCTGATCATTCTGCTGCCTGTAGGAAGCGGATTGAAGAAGGGTCCCGGTGGGCTCTAGCGGACCCTTGCAAAAATGTCAGGGAAGTGCTGAGATCCTGATTGTACTTATGTAAGTAGTTATCATTCTGTTCTGTACATCATGATTAGGTTTTCTTTTGTAGGCTTTAAGATCCTTTGCCTCCGACCAATAACCGTCATTTCATTGATGACCACATGGAACCGTTCATGTCACTGTGATTGTCTGCAGTGGTTTTGTAAAATGTAAATCTGTTCAATGTCCTTTTTTTTTTTTTAAATAAAATATTCCGTTCCTCCAGTCTTGCTCTTTCCTGTACACATCCTACTGCAGAGAAGACGACCCTATCGGTCACAGGTCCATTAGTATATTCCTCCGTCGCACCCCGGAAAAAGATTTCCTTACAAGCAAAACCACCACCGCTAAAACCGTGCCACCAAGAACCGTGCCGATCACCACGGCTGCGTAGTTTGTGCTGGCTGTTGGGAAGAAAAACAAAAGTGAGTGAGTAACTAAGATATTTTTATTTATTTTTTTATTTTTAAACAAACCAACTAGAATCAATGGTTTTCTGTAACCAGAAAACCCCTTTAAGGTCCAGTTCACAATGTACTTATACAAAAACAGAATTCAGACGAAACCCCCAATCCACCTTTGTTGTTCCAGAGAAAATGTTGAAAATCTGTCTGCGGCCCATAGCCCGAGAAGAGACGAGTGCAGACAGCCTGGGATCCATGCCGCCCATGGTTTAGGCAGCATGAATCATCTGACAGGTTCCCTTTAAATAGACATTTTTATACAGGGGAGTTAGATCTCTGTTTTAGAAAAATGGCTCCGATAATGAATAGTTATGAGCGCAAGTGCTCGTTACTATTGCACAACTCCATTTTTGAAATTTTTGCTGTTTACCAACAACGCGGAAGATTTACTAAGAAAATGAGGTCAGAATTCAGACTAAATTTATGCCCAAAAAAACTAGTTCACCTTCACCACATTTATATTTTTGTCTTTGAAAATAGATGAGGTTATAGCAGGAGGGATACGGCTTATAGGGAATCTGTCACCAGGTTTTTGCCACCTAATCTGAGAGCATCATAATATAGAAACAGAGACTCTGATTCCAGTAATGTGTCACTTACTAGGCTGCTTGCTGTAGTTTTGATAAAATCATTGTTTTATCAGCAGTAGATTATCACTAGATGACTAGTAAACCTGCTCCCATGTTGTCCTCCATATTTCTGAGCTCTGTACAATCCCACTCCCCACCAATTGGCAGCTTTCTGCCTATGCACAGTGTACAGAGAAAGCAGTCAGTGGTGTGGACAGGGTTATGCAGGGCTCTGAGTAGATCTACAGCAGAGAAAACAAGGATGTTATCAAAACTACAGCAAACAGCCCAGTAAGTGATACATTGCTGGAATCAGGGTCTCTTCCTGTACATTATGCAGCTCTCAGATCGGGTGGCAAAATTCTGGTGACAGATTCCCTTTAAATTGCAACAATGTGTGTCACAATGTAGTCCAACCCTTTTATTGGCACTGATTGGACACGCTTACACTTCCAAGCTGTGGTTCTTATCTGTTGTTAGGACCAGCACCAAGTCCCTCTTGGAGGTATTTCTAATTGCTTGTTACTATGGTTACAGTGCCTGACAACCACCAGGCGGCCGGTCCCTAGCACCAGTCAGCCCACGTCTGTACCTGAGAACCAATCGCTGGTCCCCATACTCGCCTTTTTTCCGTTCCTCCCGTATCACATGGATGGGGTTGGTGGTGATGTGGTAGGTCCTGGTCTCCAGGATCGCCTTTGGTGGTTGCTTAGACAGTAATTGTAAAGGACAGCAGGAACTACAAGACTTTGAGTGGTTAGACTTGAGGCAGAGCTTTACTTCACAGCTTATAAATACCTAATAAGAGAAACAATAAGATATATACATAATGATGGATGGCAAAACAATAATATGTTATCATATGTTTAGCTGTTACTGTCCTTTCAAGAAGAGTTTCCAGCAGTCTCATTATCATCAGAGACAGGATTACAATGACAGATAACACCTCTATATACAGCTGATGACACAGAATCCAAAAATCCCAATAGGTGATGTTATAGCTCACCTCCTGTACAATGACAGGTAATGTCTCCATATACAGCTGATAACACTGGATCCACCATTCACAATAGGTGATGTCACAGCTCACCTCCTCCCCCTCCCTTAACAATGACCCATGCACCCTTCAGGACGAAAGATAGGGTCAGCGTCTGTTTATTGTGTCTACGTACATGTGTCGTTTCCTGAAACAACAGGAAGTTTCATAGTTTATAAGGCTGAAGACACAAATTCATCAAGTTCAACATATAACATGTTGATCCAGAGGAAGACAAAAACCCCATGGAGCAGACAATAATGGCTTCATATTAGGGGAAAAATTCCTTCCCGACTCCACATGCGGCAATCAGACTAGTTCCCTGATCATCGCTCCATTAGAATCTAGTGGCCATGAATGTAATATTAGATTTTTCTTTAACCCCTTCATGACATTGGGATTTTTCATTTTTCCGTGTTCGTTTTTCACTCCCCTCCTTCCCAGAGCCATAACTTTTTTATTTTTCCGTTAATTTGGCCATGTGAGGGCTTATTTTTTGCGGGACGAGTTGTACTTTTGAACGACATCATTGGTTTTAGCATGTCGTGTACCAGAAAACGGGAAAAAAATTCCAAGTGCGGTGAAATTGCAGAAAAAGTGCAATCCCACACTTGTTTTTTGTTTGGCTTTTTTGCTAGTTTCACTAAATGCTAAAACTGACCTGCCATTATGATTCTCCAGGTCAGTACGAGTTTGTAGACACCTAACATGACTAGGTTATTTTTTATCTAGGTGGTGAAAAAAAATTCCAAACTTTGCTAAAAAAAATAAAAAAAAATTGCGCCATTTTCCGATACCCATAGCGTCTCCATTTTTCGTGATCTGGGGTCGGTTCAGGGCTTATTTTTTGCGTGCCGAGATGACGTTTTTAATGATAGCATTTCGGTGCAGATGTGTTCTTTTGATCGCCCGTTATTGCATTTTAATGCAATGTTGCGGCGACCAAAAAAACGTAATTCTGGCGTTTTGAATTTTTTTCCCGCTACGCTGTTTAGCGATCAGGCTAATGCTTTTTTTTAGTTGATAGATTGGGCGATTCTGAGCGCGGCGATACCAAATATGCGTAGATTTTATATTTTTTTTATTGATTTATTTTGATTGGGGCGAAAGGGGGGTGATTTAAACTTTTATATTTTTTTTTATTTTTTTCACATTTTTTTCAACTTTTTTTTTTTACTTTTGCCATGCTTCAATAGCCTCCATGGGAGGCTAGAAGCAGGCACAACTCGATCGCCTCTGCTACATAGCAGCGATCTGCTGATCGCTGCTATGTAGCAGAAATGGAGGTGTGCTGTGAGCGCCGACCACAGGGTGGCGCTCACTGCCACCGGTGATCAGTAACCATAGAGGTCTCTAGGACCTCTATGGTTACAATGGAGATGCATCGCCGGCGTCGGCGATGACGTCATTTCCGGCCGCCCGGCCGGATGCGGTAGTTAAATGCCGCTGTCTGCGTTTGACAGCGGCATTTAACTAGTTAATAGGTGCGGGCAGATCGCGATTCTGCCCACGCCTATTACGGGCACATGTCAGCTGTTCAAAACAGCTGACATGTCCCGGCTTTGGTGAGGGCTCACCGCGGAGCTCACATCAAAGCAGGGGATCTGACCTCGGACGTACTATCCCGTCCGAGGTCAGAAAGGGGTTAATGGCATCCAGGCCCTCCTTGAACTTCAGAGTCTTAAAAAAAAGAACCAGTAGCCAGTGTGAAAAGTGAGATTTCTATTTTAGATTTTTTTTTTTTTTTTTAATACAAAAAAATCTGAAAATTTGTAAAAAAAAATAAAAAATAAAAATACACTTTTGTCTATGTGACTAAGCAGTGGTGTGCTCAGGTAATAGTGGAGTAGGCCTAAAGTGTGTCCCACTATTTCCGTAGAGGGGTTACCTACAAATGATGTCGGGGAGAGAAGGATACAACCATTGGAATCTCAACAATTGATCCTTTTGTTCAGCAGGAGGATGAGATCCATGCCGTGATGTGCCAAGTGTTTCTACGTTTGGGAGTTATTATGACTGACTGCAGTCTAAAGGTACCTTCACACATAACGATATTGTTAACGATATCGTTGCTTTTTGTGATGTAGCAACGATATCGTTAAGGAAATCGTTCTGTGTGACAGCGACCAACGATCAGGCCCCTGCTGTGATATCGTTGGTCGCTGAAGAAAGTCCAGAACTTTATTTCGTCGCTGGATCTCCCGCGGACATCGCTGGATCGGCGTGTGTGACACCGATTCAGTGATGTCTTCACTGGTAACCAGGGTAAACATCGGGTAACTAAGCGCAGGGCCGCGCTTAGTAACCCGATGTTTACCCTGGTTACCATCCTAAAAGTTTAAAAAAACAAACACTACATACTTACCTACCGCTGTCTGTCCCCGGCGCTCTGCTCTGCACTCCTGTACTGTCTGTGAGCGTCGGTCAGCCGGAAAGCAGAGCGGTGACGTCACCGCTCTGCTTTCCGGCCGCTGTGCTCACAGCCAGTACAGGAGGAGTGCAGAGAAGCAGAGCGCCGGGGACACACAGCGGTAGGTAAGTATGTAGTGGTTGTTTTTTTTACTTTTAGGATGGTAACCAGGGTAAACATCGGGTTACTAAGCGCGGCCCTGCGCTTAGTTACCCGATGTTTACCCTGGTTACCGGCATCGTTGGTCGCTGGAGAGCGGTCTGTGTGACAGCTCTCCAGCGACCAAACAGCGACGCTGCAGCGATCCAAATCGTTGTCGGTGTCGCTGCAGCGTCGCTTAATGTGAAGGGGCCTTAATGTATACGAGGGCCTTCAAAGGAATTATCCAGTTTAAATAAATTATCACCTAACGGGGGTAGGTTCCTCGTTCTGCTGATTGATGCAGGTGCCTGAGGTTAGAATCCCATCTATCCCATCAATAGAATGGAAAGAAGAACTTGAGAAGTAATCTATGAATTAATTGAGAAGTAATCTATGCTTTGGGTGTGACCCCCCCTGGTGAACGGAGACCTTTTTTTGGTTTGTTCAGTCTTCATCTGATCAGAAATGTCCACGATTCTGTAGAACATGTGAGTGTTGAAACCATCAAGCATATTGTGCCTCTTGAAGACAAGGTAGCCAAAAAGCTTCTGGAGCCTCTGTGAGCAGGCGCGTTCCATAGAAGTTGAGCGGATCAAGCTTTATTGGTCTACAATTCTCTTTTTTAAAGGGAATCTGTCATCAGGTTTTTGCTATTTAACCTGAGAGTAGCATAATATATGCTGTGTGTTGTAGCTTCAATACATTCAGTGTTTCATCAGCAAGAGATTATCACTACGAGACTAGAGCTCACATACCAGGCAGTCAGGGTAATCTATGTAACCACACCCCTACCTCTGATTGGCAGCTTGCTGACAGTGTATACAGTAAGCTACCAATCAGGGGTGTGGGCGGGGTTATACACAGTGTAAGTCTTATCTCTGCTACATCGTACAAAACAAGGGTTCTATCAAAATTACACCAAGCAGCCTAGTAAGTGATACATCACTGGAATCAGGCTTTCTTGCCTTCTATTATGCTGCTTTCAATTTATGTAGCAAAAACCTGCTGACAGATTCTCTTTAAGACGGCCCCTCAAGAAACACTAAGTTCTGAATTTCTTTACATATTATACAAGTCAAAGCACTAGAAAAACTCGTCATTCCTACCATAGAGGAGCCAGAAATCTGGGCAACTCCTGAGAGATGCAGTGTGAACACCATCTTGTTGTCTTCCCTTGAGATGTTCTTTGCCATTCTGTTGTCTAAACACCTGGAACTGAATGAAAAGTATATTGGTTAGGAATGGATGATGTTTTATGTAAAGACGACCCGTGCCCTTCCCTGACGTGTCTGTTCTCCTAAACCAGAGATCTAACCAGATGTGCCGCCATTGTTATTTGGGCGGCACGGTGGCACAGTGGTTAGCACAGCAGCCTTGCAGCGCTGGAGTCCTGGGTTCAAACCCCACCAAGGACAACATCTGCAAAGAGTTTGTATGTTCTCTCCGTGTTTGCGTGGGTTTCCTCTGGGTTCTCCGGTTTCCTCCCACATTCCAAAGACATACTGATAGGGATTCTAGATTGTGAGCCCTAACGGGGACAGTGATGATAATGTGTGCAAACTGTAAAGCGCTGCAGAATATGTTAGCGCTATATAGAAAAAAATAAATAAATAAAGATTTTTTTTTTTTTATCAGGAGTCCAAGTATTTAGTGACGCACTAAAGTAGTATCGCTCCATAATGTAAGTGAAGTGGAGCTCTCATGGCAGGAGTTCTCCACTTCAGTCTTATTTTCTTTATGGAGCAAGACTACTTTAAGGAAATCTGAGCAAAATAAGTTTTTCTCATGCGATTGTTTAACAGATGTTTGAATTCCAGCAGAGGAGATAGCATCACTAATTCCACTACGTCACCTACAAATTCCATCATATGTTACCCAGACAGGACCTTGGTGTCTCTCCAGAATGTTACCTTATACTCTGCTGACTTGGTCAATGTGAGGATAGCAGAGCAAAATAGACCTAAAGGTCTCTCTTCACAATGATCCTCCAAAATTGACACCTTTTGGTCATTTTATAGATTGTGATCACGTGCCTCTGCATCATGGTACAGATGCTTTAGTTACAGGGAGTCTGACAGTAGGATCAACCTCTCCAGGCCAGCTACAGCTCTGGCAAAAATTAGGAGACCACTGCAAAATGTTCAGTTTTTAAGTTTTTTCTCTTTATAGGTTTTTTTTTTTTTAGTAAAATGTAAATTGTTCTTTTGATCTATAAATTACTGACAACATGTCTCCGAAGTTCCAAGCAAAACATTTTGCATTTATTTTCTGAAAATGAGAAATGGTCAAAATAACAAAAAAATGCATTGTTTGCAGACCTCAAATAATGCATAGTTCATAATCATTTAGAAACAACAATACTAATGTTTTATCTTGGGAAGAGATCAGAAATCAATATTTTGTGGAATAACCATGATTTTTATTCACAGTTTTCATGCGTCTTGGCATGCTTTCCACCAGTCTTTCACACTGCTTTCTGCGTGACCTTATGCCACTCCTGGTACAAAAATGTAAGCAGTTCTTTGTTTGATGGCTTGTGACTATCCAGCATCCTCTTGATTACACTCCAGAGGTTTTCAATGGGGTTCAGGTCTGGAGATTGGGCTGCCCATGACAGGGATTTGATGTGGTGCTCCTTCATCAACACCTTGATTGACCTAGCTGTGTGGCATGGGACATTGACCTGCTGGAAAAACCAGTCCTCAGAGTGGGGGAACATTGCCTGAGCAGAAGGAATCAACTGTTTTTCCAAGATAATCTTGTATGCAGCTTGATTCATACGTCTTCGCAAAGATTAACCTGCCCAATTCCAGCCTTGCTGAAGCATCCCCAGATCATCACTGATCCTCCACCAAATTTCACAGTGGGTGCAATACATTGTGGCTTGTACGCCTCTTCGGGTCTCCGTCTAACCATAAGACGACCAGGTGTTGGGCAAAGCTGAAAATTAGACTCATCAGAGAAGATTGCCTTACTCCAGTCCTCTATGGTCCAATCCTTATGGTCTTTGGCAAACTTGAGCCTGGCTCTCCTTTGCTTCTCATTGATGAAAGGCTTTTTTCTACCTTTACATGACTTGAGTCCTGCCTCTAGGAGCCTGTTACGAACTGTTCTTGCCGTGCACTACACCCCAGCTGCCATTTGCCATTCCTTTTGTAGGTCACTTGATGTCATCCTGCGGTTGCTGAGTGACATTCGACTAAGATGATGGTCATCCCGGTCAGTGGAGAGTCGTTTTCACCCTCTGGAGGTCTGTAGCTTTGTTGTCCCCAATGTCTGCTGCTTGACCTTGTTGTAATGGACTGCCATCTTAGAAATTTTAAGGATGAAGGCAACATGACGCTCACTGTATCCCTCTGCTAGAAAAGCCAGAATTGAGCCCTTCTTTTCCTCACTCAAGACTTTTCTTTTCAACTCCTTTGGCATGGTTAAAAGTTAATTTTTCTTTCCTATTACTTTTGTGATATTACTAGCACTTGTTTTGCCATCCAGCTTGTCCTATTGCAAGAGGATTGTGAACACCACAGCAGGGTTTTTTATACTTTCCTTTGTTAAATTAAGATTTGGTTCAGGTGATCACCTAATCAGAAGCTCAATAAGTAGAATGAGGTGTACTCTGGTTAGAATTCAACTGACACTGGAATGGAATGGCTGTCAGACATGTAGAGAAGCTGATTTTTATAAAACTGTGCAGTGGTCTCTTAATTTTTGCCAGAACTGTATATGGGCATGCAGGTCATAGGAAACTGAATAAAATGATACCTTGATACCTGATAGCCTTTGTTTTATTGCAGAGAAATCCACATTTTTCTTAATATGTAAATGAGCTGTTAAGATCTATGGGCCGGACATAGATCTTCCTGAAAATCTGCCTCCAGAGATTATTGTAACTGAAAAGAGACGTTACCAGTTTGAAACATAATGACTGACAGTCTTCTCTCTTGATCTTCCTGTCTCACTCTGGTAATGCTGCTTTACATTTATAATAACCTCTGGAGGCAGATTCTCATGGAGATCTACGTCCGGCCCATAGATCTTTACAGGTCATTTACATATTAAGAAAAACGTGGATTTCTCGGGAATAAAACATCAGATCGCAGATATCAAGGTATCATTTTATTCAGCTTCCTATGACCTACATGCCCATATAGACGGCTTAGATGGGTTGATCCTATGGAAAGACTCCATTTAAAATTTTTTATTAAGGACAGAAATAGCTAAATATACAGATGTAGCAAAGGTTACCTTGACTCACAGTGCATCGTCCTGATAACTTCCTTCGACAATGTATCTCATTGCATAAGCCATTGACCAATGTCGAGATAGGTGTTGAGTTACTTTTTTTGCGCCACGATATGAGTCAATGTAACCTTTGATTCATCTGGATCTTATCAATACAAGGTAAGAGAAGTTGCATATGACACAAGCAGATTCACAAGACTCAGACCAAGCAGGGGTACTGGGCACAACAACGGGTGGATGAGCAGAGGGGTATGGAAGCAAGAGACGCTGACCCCCTTTGTTCTTTTCGGTAGAGGACAAGGTGGTCCGTCAATGGAAATTCTGTAAAAACTACCTTCACTTAGGCAATGAAGGTAAACACGAGAATTTTTTTATTTTTCTAAGAGTTTCCTTGGAGGTTTAGGAAGACGACAAAAAAACAACACAATGAAAGTTAGTTTCTTACCCATCCTGGATGAAGTAGGACCTGGTTTTGTTCCTGTTGCTCACCAGCTTACATTCCATGATGACCAGCCGGACGTCGCTCCTGTTGGTCTCTGCGGTCACCGTGACAGAAAGCCTCTCAGAACCCCCGATGTGCAGGAGAGGGGATGGATCCTCATTTATGTTTGTGGCCAGGACTGGGCCGAGTCCAATGCCAAAACGGAAGTGACCAAACTTTCTGTCAGTCAAGCAATCCGTCCACACAAGATTGGTTCGCTTGGTATTTTGAAGATGATTTTGGACAACCAGTACAGCGGTGTCATTACTGACGTTCCTCACCGCCGCGCTTGTAGTGAATTCCAAGTTATGTTCCTTTAATAAAAGAAAAAAAAGACTCTTGACAAAGTGCTGCGAAGATTTTATCATAGTCCATACAAGCAAACAGTGGAGGCCATAAAATATCCACATTGCAAAAACGATCATGCAAAAAAAAATGATATTCCCCCATTCTCTCCCAAATTCAGCAATCGCCTGCGCTCGTTCTCTCCAAAGACAAATCTTTAGGATTAATCTTCTTAGATATTATTATAAGGTTTAGTTGTTGTTGTTTTTTTAACTATCTCCAGTCAAAATCCCCTCTCCCCAATAATGATTGTAGTGGAATTCTACCTTCACACCTGGAATGGACACTCAAGAGTAGTCGTCATTTTTTTCAAAAATCAAAAGTAAATGTGAAAAAAGCAACTTTGTAATATACTGTATGCTATAGGAGAAATCTGCTTCTTTCTCCTCGACTGATCAATTAATGGATAAAATCGATATAAAGTGAGGACAGATTGTCACATTCCTGGAATAGGAGATGACAGTTGGTGCTTTTAAAATTCTATGGAAAAGGATGGGCGGATCCTCTCAGAAATCCTCCTTAAGAAAAAACCTTCAAGAACTCCTGGAAAACTCTTCTAAATTATTTCTATAGGAAATCCGGTTTGCAGTTCATATGATGAGTTTTGTCTACTTTTTTTTTTTTTCTCGTAAAGACGTTTTAAAAAAAACTCCTAATGGAAACTAATAACGAGGCAAATTATTGAATAAAAAACTGCACATGACAAAAAAAAAAACTCTTCAGGAACAAAAGACTCCCCAGGAAAGGGTTTCCTAAAGTTTCCCGCTTGAAAAACTCATTGTTTTTGAACACCTCAAAAAGTGTCTCTGTCTGAACATCGCCTTATGGATCGCTTTGTAAAACCTCCGGGGGGCCGCAGTCAGTGCCCTTGTGCCATATACATAGCTTTATGCACCGACATATGGCGATACCGGCATTGCTGCAATTCTTGTACTTTGGAGCGTGGTCCTTGTATATATGTATAGTGTTGTGTAACTATATACAAAGTCTCAGTCACTCATCAATGGCCAGGAAGGAGATTCCATCACATGGAGAGAAAATAGTCGTAGGCATTAGTGAACTATAGACGTTACATACCTTCCTGTAATAGAGTGCTAATGCACACGTCTGTCATTGTATAACGGGATGGATACCTCTGGTGCCGCTCATCAGGAGGAATGACCGCTCTGGAGGAATGCTCCTCATGGCAATACTGTATGTGTGTGTATTAGTACCAAAAGACCCAGGTTCTACTTTCTGGGTAAGTGTACTATCAGAAGACTGAAGGCGCCATTAAATGTACAAACATGCTGATTCTCTGATCTGGTTTGCCGCCCTGGTCCGAGGCTTTGGGGGGACCCATCACCAGATTGCCCTCATTATAATGTTTTGTGCTCCGCTACCTGTGGCGTACATATCCCGGCTGGGAGCTTTCCTGGCGCTGTGCTGCGATGATGCAGAACGGCAGCTACAGAGGAGCTCCTGTCGCCTCTGCTGTGACATGCCGGCGCGATGACGTCATCAGCTGGCGCTAGTGCGCATGTACCCGCTGGCCAGACTAAAAGTGGAACCTCGGGGAAGAGCAGAACGTCAGGGGAACGGGAGCAAGGTAAAGATGTCTTTTTTTTTTTATTAATATTTGTATAGGATGTGCTGGCTCATGCCATATGGGAGCTCACACTGTATACAGAAGACTATGTACGGGCTCATACTGTATATAGGAGGCTATATGGGGGCTCATACTGTATATAGGAGGCTATATGGAGGCTCATACTGTATATAGGAGGCTCATACTGTATATAGGAGGCTATATGGGGGCTCATACTGTATATAGGAGGCTATATGGGGGCTCACGCTGTATATAGGAGGCTATATGGGGGCTCATACTGTATATAGGAGGCTATATGGGGGCTCACACTATATACAGAAGACTGTGGGGGCTCATTCTGTATATAGCAGGCTATGTGGGGGCTCATATTGTGTATAGGAGGCTATATGGGGGCTCACACTATACAGAAGGCTATGTGGGGGCTCATATTGTGTATAAGAGGCTATATGAGGGTTCATACTGTATACAGAAGGCTATGTGGGGGCTCATTGTGTATAGGAGGCTATATGAGGGCTCAAACTGTATGGAGAAGGCTATGTGCATGCTCATACTGTATATAGGAGGCCTGATTGAAGGAATTCCCCGATGAAACCCTGAATTACTAAAAGAGGGGGGAAAACTTGTCAGAAGAAGATGCAATTAAGCTAAATACACAACTGTTCAGGCCACATAGGGTCTCTCTCTCTCTCTCACAATGTATGTATATCTATATATATGCACTGCTCAAAAAAATAAAGGGAACACTTAAACAACAGAATCTAACTCCAAGTAAATCAAACTTCTGTGAAATCACACTGTCCACTTAGGAAACAACACTGATTGACAATCAATTTCACATGCTGCTGTGCAAATGGAATAGAAAACAGGTGGAAATTATTGGCAATTATCAAGACACCCTCAATAAAGGAGTGGTTCTGCAGGTGGGGACCACAGACCACATCTCAGTACCAAGGCTTTCTGGCTGATGTTTTGGTCACTTTTGAATGTTGGTTGTGCTTTCACACTCATGGTAGCATAATACGGACTCTACAACCCACACAAGTGGCTCAGGTAGTGCAGCTCATCCAGGATGGCACATCAATGCGAGCTGTGGTAAGGTTTGCTGTGTCTGTCAGCGTAGTGTCCAGAGGCTGGAGGCACTACTAGGAGACAGGCCAGTAGACCAGGAGATGTGGACGGGGCCGTTGGAGGGCAACAACTCAGCAGCAGGACCGATACCTCAGCCTTTGTGCAAGGAGGAATAGGAGGAGCACTGCTAGAGCCCTGCAAAATGACCTACAGCAGGCCACAAATGTGCATGTGTCTGCACAAACGGTTAGAAACCGACTCCATGAGGATGGTCTGAGTACCAGATGTCCACAGATGGGGGATGTGCTCACAGCCCAACAACGTGCAGGACACTTGGCATTTGCTAAAGAACACCAGGATTGGCAAATTCACCACTGGCACCCTGTGCTCTTCACAGATGAAAGCAGGATCACACTGAGCACATGTGACAGACATGACAGAGTCTGGAGACGCCGTGGAGAGCGATCTGCTGCCTGCAACATCCTTCAGCATGACCGGTTTGTCAGTGGGTCAGTAATGGTGTGGGGTGGCATTTCTTTGAAGGGCCGCACAGCCCTCCATGTGCTCGCCAGAGGTAGCCTGACTGCCATTAGGTACCGAGACGAGATCCTCAGACCCCTTGTGAGACCATATGCTGGTGCGGTTGGCCCTGGGTTCCTCCTAATGCAGGACAATGTCAGACCTCATGTGGCTGGAGTGTGTCAGCAGTTCCTGCAAGATGAAGGCATTGAAGCTATGGACTGGCCCGCCCATTCCCCAAACATGTATCCGATAGAGCACATCTGGAACATCATGTCTCGCATCATCCACCAACGTCACGTTGCACCACAGACTGTCCAGGAGTTGGCGGATGCTTTAGTCCAGGTCTGGGAGGAGATCCCTCTGGAGATCATCCGCCACCTCATTAGGGGCATGCCCAGGTAGGTAGGTCATACAGGCACGTGAAGGCCACACACACTACTGAGCATCATTTCCTTGAGGCATTTGAGGCATTTTCACTGAAGTTGGATCAGCCTGTAACTTCATTTTTCACTTTGATTTTGAGCATCATTCAACTCCAGACCTCCGTGGGATATTAGTTTTGATTTACGTTGATCATTTTTAGGTTTTATTGTTCTCAACACATTCCACTATGTAATAAATAAAGATTTACAACTGGAATATTTCATTCAGTGATATCTAGGATGTGAGATTTTAGTGTTCCCTTTATTTTTTTTTGAGCAGTGGAGGAAGACACATGTGGTGTCGAAACATGAATGTATGCAATATTGTTACTGAAGAAATCTGGAACTTTTTAATGGATAAATAAAAGGTATATTTTACTCTACCATTTGACTGATCGTTGGAGAAACAAAAAGATTTTTCTTTACATGTGTGGATTTGTCCCAATCCGTTTTCTGTGCGAACTGTAACCACTGGTTGGATGTATTCCTGTTTCTTCAAAGTGGTAAGCTGGCTTTGCTAAAAACACACACATATATATATATATATATATATATATATATATATATATATATATATATATATATATTATTATTATATATTAGTCCATGTCCATAGAAACGGGACTATGAGGTACGTGGATTTTTTGTGGTGTTCATTGACACTTGACTGGCCATTTATGATCTGAAGGGTTAATCTTTTTATTTTAATGAGGACATCATATATATTTCTTCCTGGGCTTTGTTAGGATTTTTTCTCTGTTCAGATTGTTGAAAAATATTGATGATACAGTGGGGGAAATAAGTATTTGATCTCTTGCTGATTTTGTAATTTTGCCCACTGACAAAGACATGAACAGTCTATAATTAAAAGGGTAGGTTAATTTTAACATTGAGAGATAGAAAATCAAAAATAAAATCCAAACAAGGTTGATTAATTTTGGAAAGAAATCCCGTGGAGGTTAAAATAGAACTCTTCGGCCACAATAATCAAAAATACATGTAGAGAAAAAAGGGCCCAGAATTTCAAGAAAAGAACATCTCACCAACCATTAAGCATGGGGGTGGATCAATCATGCTTTGGGGTTGTGTTGCAGCCAATGGCATCTGGAATATTTAACCGGTAGAGGCTAGAATAAATTCAAAGAGATTTCAACCATCTGTAAAAAAGCCGAAGTTGAAAAGAGGATAGCTTCTAGAAAAGGCTAATGATCCTAAACACACATCAAAATCCACAATGGACGACCCCAATAGGTGCAAGCTGAAGGTTTTACAATGGCCCTCACAGTCCCCTGATCTTAGCATCTTTGAGAATCTGTGGCTAGGCCACAAAATAGCAGAGGATACAAGCAAAAACGGATGAAAATCCCTCAAACAAGAATTGAAAGACTCTTGTCTGGCTACAGAAAGCATTTACAAGCTGTGATACTTGCAAAAGGGGGTGCTACTAGGTACTAACCATGCAAGGTGCCCAAACTTTTCAGTTGGCCCATTTTCCTTTTTGTAATTTTTAAAATGTAAAAGATGAAAATGTCTATTTTTTTTTTTGCCTAAATACAAAGGAAATGTGTCGTCTCTAACTTTAGCCCTTTTAGAGATCATTTCATCTTCAACTTGCTTAACTGTTCACAATAACGGTAATTTTGACCAGGGGGTGCCCAAACTTTTACTTGCCACTGCACAACCATTTGCAGTGGAGCTAATATGATCTATTCATAACTCATACAAACTGATACATACACATGAGATGATTATTAACTACCAATCAAAATGTTATTATTAGTAATTGATCAAAATGATTAACAATCAATTCAAATGTACGGTAATTATTAGCGCTGATCAAATTGAAGTGTTAGCAACCGATCAAATATGATCATTAGCCACCTATTAAAATGTAATTAATAGCAACCTATCAAATGTACTTATGAACAATTAAAAATATAAATTATTGGTAGCAGCTCAGAATGGAAATGATTTGCGTCTGCAGATAATTCACCAACGTTCTACTGATCTTTTAGAGAACCTAATCATGTTCTTTGGCGTAATTTGTAACGGTACATAATAAAGAATCCAGATCTTACCTGCAGATGGTTTTGCACCCTGGATCCAGCGCCGATCGGCTCACATGTTACATATAAAATCCATGCCACAATGACGTTTTGCAGCCCCATTTCAAAGACAAAGGTCCATAGACGCCCGGTTGGTAGAAGGGGCTTTCTGGGCAGAAGCTTCTCTCAGCTCTCATTGAAGGTTATGGCTTCACCTTAGTGTCTAGTAATGGAGTGTCTGTGGAGCGGAGGGTGGAGACTTTTAACCTTTTAGTTGCCAAGTTTGGAATCTGATGTTTACTCATCAAAAGTGTTGATACATCTAGATATGACTTTCCTCCAGGTGGGGTCGGGACATCTCCACATGATCGAAAAATCCTTCCCGACCACAAAACAAGTGTTTTCTCTTTTTTTTTCTCTGCCTTTAGAATGGAGTTTGCGGTTTGGGAGTAATAAGAACAGGACGATGTGTAAGCAGATGTCAGATAATTATAACAGAAGACATCTTCCAGGCTTCCGGCTCATCCTGTGTGTGGTGGGATGTGCGGGATCAGGCGACTGCTTGTTCTTCGTGCATTAGTGAAAGATGATACTAAAAAGGGGGGAATATATGTAATTCTTTTTTTTTTCCCAAATCAAAGTCGCTTTCAAATTTCTATGCTGTATTTTTGGCAAACCTCCTTGAGATGGTCGTGTATTTTTACTTCCCTGCTTGTGCTACAACACATTGGCAGATGAGCTATTGATTATTCTTTATTCATTTTACTCGCATCGCCTAGGGTCACACCATCATAATTTCTCTCACCGGACAGAATCGGGTCCATTATGCTAAACAATCTGATCACACTGATGAGAGTTTCATCCGATTTTCACGGATGTGGAGATGTCATAAAAACATTTTCTCAATCTTCTTCAATCTGTCAGTCCAGTGGGCTGCACTCATACATCGTCCGAGTGCAGTCCGATTTTTTTTTTTTTATGGACTCATTGACTTGCATGACCAAGGGTGATCTGAATCAGATACAAACCAGGCATGCTGTAATTTTTTTTTTCCCCGGAAAAAAAAAAAAAAAAGGACTTGTCCATGGTCCCATTGGTCCGTGTGATCCGATATGTTGTAAGTCCCAGGTGTATCTCAATAACAAGCTTAGAAGCCCTGTATTAAAGACCTGACCATAGGAGAAAATAGCAAAAAAGCACAAATGGGGTCTAATCTGAGAATAACAATTATGCAAATAAACCTGATACGGTTGTATAACACAATATACATCAATTTGGATCTTCATTGCGAATAAACCACATTTAACTCCTTTTTTTCCCCAAGGACCTGATCATGTGACTGCTTGGTTAACTGTATTTTACTTATATAGCGCCATTAATTCCACAAATCTTTAGACATTGTCATCACTGTCCCCATTGGGCCTCACAATCTACAATCCCTATCAGTATGTCTTTGGAGTGTGGGAGGAAACCGGAGAACCTGGAGGAAACCCACTCAAACACGGGGAGAACAAACTCCTTGCAGATGTCGTCCTTGGTGGGATGTGAACCCCAGACCACAGCGCTGCAAAGCAACAGTGCTAACCACTGAGCCACCATGCTGCCCACATTACAATGCTTCTTAAGGTCTTGGATGCCGACACTCACAAAATCACAAGGGAGATGAGGACAGAGGAAAATCCTCTCTTCTGTCTAACCGCTTAGATGCTGTGATCGCTGTTGATTGTGGCATCTAAGGGTATATGCACATGTTGCAAATTTGCCTGTGGAGTGGAATTTTCTGTGCAGATTCTTCCCTCTCTTACCAGAAAAGGCAGGTGCAGATTTGCTGTGTATTTTCATGCGGAACGGTCAGCTTTATTTAGGTTACAAAAACGCAATCATACTTAAAAAAATAAAATAAAAAAAATTGTGATGTAATTTCTTGTCCATCCTCTTCACTTACATACTCCCTTGAAGAATACTGTTTACACCGATAGATAGATAATAGATAGATAAATACCAAGCCCAATGTTTAGTAATAAACATAATAAAATGGTACATAGAGAGTTAAATAAAGGCACACAAAATCTGTGTTAGGCCGGGGGTCACACTTGCAAGAAACTCGCACCTCTATACCCGGCACTGCCGCCGCCACTGGGACTGGAGTGTGCAGCTGCATGTATTTCAATGTAGCTGAATGCTCCGGTCCAAGTGCCGGCGGCAGTACCGGGTATTGAGATGCGAGACTCGTGCGAGTTTCTTGCAAGTGTGACCCCGACCTTAAACGCAGTATCTGTTTAATTTTTAAAAATTTGAAATAAAAAAATTGCGTGCGCTCACGAGCAATTTTTACGTCCAGAGTGGGAAAGCCAGTGACTGGGGGCCGATATTTGTAGCCTGGGAAGGGGTGAATACCCATGGAGCTTCACCAGCTATGAATATCAGCCCGCAGCTGTCTGCGCAGCCTTTACTGGCTATTAAAATAAGACCACCCCCCCCACCAAAAAAAAAAAAGACGTGGGGTCCCCCTATAATTTATGGCCAGAAAGGCTACACAGACAGCTGCAGGCTGATATTCATAGCCTAGAGAGGGGCCATGGATATTGCCCCCTCCCGGCTACAAATAGCAGCTCCCAGCTGCCCCAGAAATGGTGCATCTGTAGCAGTAATAAATGGTTAATGTCACCTTTGTATTGTAAGGTGATGAAGCCCGGATAGTAATGGAGAGGCGTTAATAAGACACCTATCCATTACTAATCCTATAGTAGTGAAAGAGTTAAAAAAAAAAAAAACAACACAACCAGAAGTATTTTAATATTCTTAGTTTCACCATACTTACAACCACACCTAATTCCCCGAAGCCCTCAATCGCCTGCACAAAAATAAAAATAAACCAACAGTATACTCCCTGGCCGACGTAGTCCAATTAACAACGCATGGCCCGTGAGGATTTCCCCTATAGAGCCGTCACAGCGGGTGATGTCACTGCTCTACAGGGCCTCCAGTGACACACCGACAGGAGACAACGGCTCCCGCTGTATTATGACTGAGGGTTCAATGAGTTCATTGCTCTCTCTTTACGGCACTGCTGTGTGAGAATTTTCCCATGTTGCAAGTGACAGTATGAACTATACTGCACTCACAGCGGCGGAGGGATACAGTGCGGAAGGATACCTTCCGTCATTATATCGCCAGAGCCCCTGGAGAGCGACCGCATCTGCCGATGTGACAGCTCTCCACAGGAGATAGTCGTGGGACACTCGTTATTACATGGATTCCTGCAGATCAGGGAGTATACTGTTGGATTTTTTTTTTTTTTTTTTTTTTTTACAGGAGAATCGAGGGCTTCGGGGTCTAGGTGATTGATGAGTGTGGTGTACTGTCCAATCAGCCGGCTAGCTGTCACTGTAGCAGGCATAGCCGGATGGGACTAAGGCTATGTGTACACGTAGTCTGGGTCCACTGCGGATTTTTCCGCAGCGGATTCTAGCAGATTTGATAAATCCGCAGTGGAAAACCGCTGCGGATTTACCACGGTTTCCTCTGCGGATTTACAACCGCGGTTTTCCAAAAGGGCAGTTGTAAATCCGCTGCGGAAAACGCATTCATTTCACACAGATTGCAAAACAGAGGTGTGAACAAGGCCTAAGGGTATGTGCACACGTATTCTTGGCCACTGCGGATTTTTCCTCAGCAGATCTGATAAAGCTGCAGGGCAAAAACGCGTTTTTGCTGCAGATTTATCGCGGTTTTACAACTGCGGTTTTCCATAGGGGCAGCTGTAAAACGGCTGCGGAATCCGCAGAAAGTAGTGACATGCTGCGGAATGTAAACCGCTGCGTTTCCGCGTATTTTTTTCCGCAGTATGTGCACAGCGTTTTTTTTTCCCATACGTTTACATTGAACTGCAAGCGCAGGGGAAACTGCTGCGGATCCGCATCCGAAAAGTCCGCATCGTGTGCACATAGCCTAATAGTTCCATCGGACGATGCCTGCCTACAGACAGACCCACAGCCCCAGCAGACCCCCGCACAGCCCCACAATCCCCCCCACACACACACACACATCTTCCTGGCACACAGTATCCACCACACACTCTTCCTCCTCCCGATCTGCAGAATTTCTTGCACCCAACTCCGCAGATCCTAAGGTTTTGCTGCAGATTTGACTGAATCAATGGAAGTCAATGGGTGCAGAAATGCTGCAGATCCGCAAAAAGAATGGACACGGTCCTTTTTTTTTTTAATATGCAGTGTTTTCTATGTGGATGTTTCCGCGCAGCATTTTTTTCCCCATTTATTGACATTGTACTGTAGATCACTGCACGGAAAAAAAAAAAAACCACTGCGGATCAGCAGGAAATCTGCAATGTGTGCACATAGACTGACGTCCCGTGTATATCCATTCCTAAGGTTACTCCATAGATTATACAGGAGGTGGCAGCAAGAGGTTAAATCCTAGAGAACCCATTACAGATTAAAAAAAAAAACCCAACACTAATAGCGTCTTTAATTTGTTCCGCTTAAAATTCCATCTTTCCGCTATTTCCTACTTATTTCTCTTTCAGAGAAAGCTGAGAGGAGTAATACATCCGCCATTACATCTCTCCAAAATGCATTACCAGGCATCTAGATGGCAAATCTCCGGAGTGTTAGGACTCATGCTATGGCCCCAACATCCGGACCTCCCATAGTATTACATTGAGACATTTGGTATCTCCATAATTGTAATAACCAATGAAATACAGCAAACACCTTATTTATGATGACTCGTAAATGCTGCAACTAAAAATTAGATTTTTTTTATTTTTGCAATTCTACCGTAATACAAAAGTAATTCTCGCTGATGGTAAAGTGACAAGTAGAAAATACTGATGCGTGTAAAGAAAAAAAAAAAGTTAGGGTATGTCTTTTGGCTATGAAGTTCTTACATTTTTATTGACAAATACATTAAGTTTATGTAAAGACTCAATATTTGCGATGTTGTCCCTTATTTTTCCAGACTTCTGCCTTTCGCCCTGACAGCTAGATATCAGCTTCTGGGCCAAATCCACTCCATGGCTTCCATCCCTGCTGCAGCGGTGCTTCCACGGCAGATGCATCTCAGCCATAATCCACATGCAGTTTCTGAATCTCAGACACGTGGGTTGCAGCACTTCTACTGGTGCCGCCGTGGCGGTATAACTGGTTCCCTGATTCTACACTGATGGCGGCTTCGGCATGCTAAACATTTCCGCAGATTGCTGGGTGGGACAATTATTCCCCTTCTCTAAGAACCTCAGTCTTGTATTCTCAATTCTTCCTCCGCGGTGTATTGGAAGCAGGTGTCAGATCCTCATGTTATGAACATTGCTGCCTAAACTTTAGAACGTTTTCTTAGCACAAGTTTCACACCGGAGACGAGAAGCTTCATTAGCCGTGAGAAGACACTAACCAGACTCCGAGCAAGCACCATAAACAAGTCCTCGTCCTCCGACATTACTCAGGTATATTAATATATAAAGACTTCATGTGGCATAAAATCAAAGGCGCCATGTCCAGCAATTCATTCTACCACAAATATTAATCTGGTAGCATTATATATATAGCAATCTATTCACGTAGATCGCATATGCAGTGTACAGGCCGGCAGCTGCATGCTTCCTAACGCTGGGCTACATTTTACGATGATCTGGTGTTTGTTATATTAAACTCATTTTATACAATCAGCAGTTTCTCTTTATTTAACGGCTTTCCAGGCAGAAGCGCAACATGGAGAGAGAAGGGCGACGACTTTAGGAGCAGGCCTCTATCCACATGGATTTCAATCCCCTTTTATAACTGTCTGGGGTTGTGTTTAGGAATCTGCCACCTTCTTATTCTTTGTATCTGTACATTTCACTACAATGTGCAGCGGATCGGGAGCGAACGTTCTATCCAGCGCAGCATTCCCATACAAGTGCAATGTTCTACAAGTCTATAAGTGACCTAAGACTGAGTAATACCTAAACCTGGTGGGGTCACTGGTAGCCCCCACAATCACAGTCTAGGAGTAACTATATGTAGGTTAGCACACGTCACTTATGTGAATTAAAGGGACTGTCGGCTCAAAATGACTGTTCAAACCAAGCATAGGCGCTTGGCGCAGCCAAACAGTTCAGCACACCTTCTCACCAACTTCATTCATCTCTGCCTCTATAATGCCAGATCGGTCAATGAAAATAGAAGGGTGTAGACCGCAGGAAAACAGGAGGTAGGAAGGTGTATTTAAAGGGAACCTGTCACCTGAATTTGGCGGGACCGGTTTTCAGTCATCTGGGCGGAGTTTTCGGGTGTTTGATTCACCCTTTCCTTACCCGCTGGCTGCATGCTGGCCACAATATTGGATTGAAGTTCATTCTCTGTCCTCCGTAGTACACGCCTGCGCAAGGCAATCTTGCCTTGTGCACGCGCAGTATGCTTTGCCCAACTGCGGGCACATCCGAAAAGCATTAGTGCACATGCGCCGGTGCACTATGTCCCAGAACTATTTTGCTGTGTTCCTGGGACATAGTATGCTGGCGCATGCGCACTAATGCTTTTTGGCTTTGCCCGCAGTTGGGCAAAGCATACTGCACGTGCGCAAGGCAAGATTACCTTGCACAGGTGTGTACTACGGAGGACAGAATGAACTTCAATCCAATATTGTGGCCAGCGTGCAGCCAGCGGGTAAGGAAAGGGTGAATCAAATACCTGAAAACTCCGCCCATATAACCGAAAACCGGTCCTGCCAAATTCAGGTGACAGGTTCCCTTTAAATATTTGGCCACACCAAGGGTGCAATTAAATGGTTCCTATATTAATATACTATATAGTTGATGGAAACTATCACAACTGCTCTTTAATGCAAATCTCAAGGGCTTTTCCCAGTGTACCAAAAAAAAATTCAGCTTAAAAATTGCTATCCTCTCCATAAGTCACTTGTGAGGCCACATCTAGAAATCAATAGAACATGTGAAAATAAGAAACTTTGTAATATAGCTCATCAGAAAGCATTAAGCTACTTACTGGTAGCGGCATTTTTCAGAGGCCCATGACAGCACTACGAGAGAGGGGATCCGCCCTTCAGGAACAGGAAACCTACAGATACAAAAGGGCGGTACCTCTCCCTATGCATCAGTTGTATTTCAGAGCCTGAGAGGACTACCGCGGTTAGTAGCACACAAATATACATTATATACAGTTTATGTACAAAAATAATCCATCATATTGAACTATGTACCACACGTGAGATCTATCTATCTCATTATATATACTATAGGAAGTGCAACCCCCACGTGAATAGGGAGGGAACTAAGGGTGCTGTCATGGGCCTCCGAAAAATGCCGCTACCAGTAAGTAGCTTAATGCTTTATTCGGATTCCCATGACAGCACTACGAGAGAATTACAGAGATGTAAACTACCTTAGGGAGGGACTATAGCCTGTAGCACCCTTAACCCAAAGGTGAGATCAGAAGAGAACCCCAAGTCCAACCTATAGTGCTTGAAAAAGGTGGAAGGGGATGACCACGTAGCTGCCTTACATATCTAGTCGATCGACACTCCAGATCTTTCAGCCCAGGATGTAGCCATGGCGCGGGTGGAATGTGCCCTCAGATTCTGCGGAGCTGGACCTCCACCTGCAGTATAAGCCAGAGAGATAGCCTCCCTAATCCACTTCGCTAGCGTGTACTTTGAAACTCTAAAGGCCCCTTCACATTAAGCGACGCTGCAGCGATACCGACAACGATCCGGATCGCTGCAGCGTCGCTGTTTGGTCGCTGGAGAGCTGTCACACAGACCGCTCTCCAGCGACCAACGATGCCGGTAACCAGGGTAAATATCGGGTAACTAAGCGCAGGGCCGCGCTTAGTAACCCGATGTTTACCCTGGATACCATGCTAAAAGTAAAAAAAAAAACAAACACTAGATACTTACCTAACGCTGTCTGTCCTCCAGCGCTGCGCTCTGCTTCTCTGCTCTCCTCCTGTACTGTCTGTGAGCCGGAAAGCAGAGCGGTGACGTCACCGCTCTGCTTTCCGGCTCACAGACAGTACAGGAGGAGTGCAGAGCACAGCGCTGGAGGACAGACGGCTGTAGGTAAGTAAGTACTGTTTTTTTTTTTTTTACTTTTAGCATGGTATCCAGGGTAAACATCGGGTTACTAAGCGCGGCCCTGCACTTAGTTACCCGATGTTTACCCTGGTTACCAGTGAAGACATCGCTGGATCGGTGTCACCCACGCCGATCCAGCGATGTCTCCAGGGAGTCCAGCGACGAAATAAAGTTCTGGACTTTATTCAGCGACCAACGATCTCCCAGCAGGGGCCTGATCGTTGGTCGCTGTCACACAGAACGATTTCATTAACGATATCGTTGCTACGTCACAAATAGCAACGATATCGTTAACAATATCGTTATGTGTGAAGGTACCTTAAGACCTTTCCTGGGACCTTGGAAAGATAGAAACAACGCATCCTCTCTCTTCCAAGCATCAGTGACTGATATATATTCTAATAGACATCTCCTAACATCTAATGTATGGAGTAACTCCTCTTTGGAATTAGAAGGATTAGGGAGAAATGACGGTAACACCATCTCCTGAGATCTGTGAAAATCTGAGGCCACTTTTGGTAAATAAGCTGGATCTGGTCTGAGGACTACTCTGTCCTGTAGAAATTCTGTATAAGGGGACAGCCTAGAAAGAGCCTGTATGTCTCCTACCCTACGAGCAGATGTAATTGCCACCAAAAAAGCTGTTTTGAAGGATAGTAATTTAAGTGAGGCTGAACGTAAGGGCTCAAATGGTTCCTTAGTCAAGGCTGAAAGGACTAGATTGAGATCCCAAGGCATTGACCTATTCCTGTGTAAAGGTCTGGATCTACTAGATGCTTTGATAAACCTTGATACCCAATAATTACCCGCAATGTTACAAGAAAATAGAGCCCCCAGGGCTGATACTTGTACTTTTAGTGTACTCGTGGATAGATTTAGCTCTAGCCCCCTCTGCAGGAATTCTAGAATCTGGTTGATTGGTATACCCTCTTCAATATTAAAATTTGAAGAGGCCAGAAACTTCCTCCAAGTTCTAGAGTAGATCTTAGTTGTTATGTTTTTCATACTCTTCATAAGGGTATCAATTAGGTTTGGAGAAAAACCTCTGCTTTTTAACAATGACCTCTCAAAAACCATGCCGTCAAATGGAGACCCTTCACTTGTGGATGGTTGATCGGACCTTGATGAAGTAAGTCCGGAATGTCCGGCAGCACCCAGGGGGTCTTTCACGGACATGGTCCTGAGCCAGGAAAACCAAGCTCTTCTGGGCCAGAACGGAGCGATCAGTATGACTCTCGCTTGATCCTCCCTTATCTTTCTGACCACCAGCGGCAATAGATTGAGCGGGGGGGAACGCATATGCCAATCGGAAATCCCATCTGATCAGGAAGGCATCCACAGCCAGTGGATATTCCCTGGGATTTAAGGAACAGAAATTTATCGTCTTTCTGTTGTGCTTGGTGGCAAATAAGTCCACTTCTGGATGACCCCACATGTGGACAATCCGGTTGAAGATCTTTGTGTTCAGAGACCATTCTCCTTGTTTTAAGGTGCTTCGACTTAGAAAGTCTGCTCTTATATTCTCTCTCCCTCTTATGTGAACTGCGGATAAAGATAGAAAATGGTTTTCTGCTGTCTGGAGCAGGCGATCCGCTACTTCCATCAGGGACTTGGAGCGTGTTCCACCCTGGTGATTCACATAGGCCACTGCCACCTGGTTGTCGGAGAGGATTTTGACATGGTGACCCTGTAGATATACGAGGAGTTCTTTAATTGAGAATTCAATTGCCATTAACTCCTTCTGATTGGAAGAGGCTGATGTTTGGGGCTCCCATAACCCCTGGACTACTACGTCACCCATGTGTGCCCCCCACCCCGTGGTGCTGGCGTCCGTCGTAATTACCCGAGTCACTTGAGTCACCCAGGGAACTCCTGCTGACAGATTGTCTTCCTCTAGCCACCATTTAAGAGATGCCAGAACCTCTGGACTCAATGTCATCTGACCCTGCAAGGAACCCTGTAAGACTCCATCATAATTCAGTACTTCAAACTGTAAAGGTCTGGAGTGGAACTGTGCCCAACAGACGGCGGGAATACAGGAAGTTAGGGAACCTAATAAAGACATAGCCTGTCTAAGAGTCATGGTTGGTTTATTAATTGCTTTTAATACCTGTTGTTGGATATGGAGCAGTTTATCAGGTGGAAGACGGCATTGTTGGGACTCGGAATCTAACAGCAGCCCTAGAAATCTCTGGGTTTTTAGGGGTTGTAATCGGGATTTTTCATAGTTTATAATCCAGCCCAGATGCTCTAGTTTAGACATAGCTGTTTTTACCTGAGCAAGGCAATGGTCTGCCGAGTTTCCAACTATCAGGAAATCATCCAGATAAGGGATTATGAGGATATCAAATTCACGTAAGTGCGCCATGACCTCCGCAACAACTTTAGTAGACACGTAGAAACCTCTGAAAGTTTTCATGGATAGGAACATGATAATACGCATCTTTTAAGTCCACAACTACCATGAAGCAGTGTTTGAACAACATTTTTATTGCAGAGCTGATTGACTCCATTTTAAATGTGGCCTTAACCAGGTATTCATTAAGGGATTTAAGGTTAATAATAGTCCTAAATGACCTGTCTGGTTTTTGAATCAGAAATAGAGGAGAGTAGAAACCACTCCCTCTATCTGACTCTGGGACCTCAATCAGCACGTTCTTAAGGCATAAACTCACAACTTCTGCCTCTAAAGCCATCTGTTCAATAGTGGAGGAGCGTAAGGGGGTTAACAAATTTATCCCGAGGCCAGTGAATAAATTCCAATTTCAGACCTTCTGAAATAATACCTCGGACCCAGTCACTATTTGAGATGTTAGTCCATGCGGAAGAGAAGGCTGACAATCTCCCTCCCACAGGGATTGCTAGTCATTGGTCCGGTTTCTTACGTTCTTTTGAGGAACGGCGGAACATGTAACCCGTACCTCTCCTGCGTCTATCCTCCCATATAAAATTCTCTCTAGAGGGCGAGGATGCGCGCTTCCTTCCGCGACCAAATCTCCTCCTGTTGAATGGACGCCGATAAGAGGCTGATGACAAAACTAGGGAATTTTTTCTTGTCATCTCCAGCCTTTTCAAGCAGCTCATCCAAGGTTGGCCCAAAGAGATATTCCCCTTTGCATGGAATCGCGCATAATTTGGACCTTGATTGAATGTCACCCGACCAACATTTCAACCACAGGGCTCTACGAGCCGCGTTGGAGAGTCCTGCTGCTCTGGCCGCCATTCTGACCGAATCGACCGACACGTCCGACAGGAAAGCCGCAGCATCTTGAATCACCGGAAGCGCACTTAGAATAGAACTTCTGGAAGCGCCTTCTTTAAGCTGGGACTCCAACTGTTCCAGCCAGACCATAAGGGATCTGGCTGTACAAGTCGCAGCCACTGCCGGTCTCAAGGATCCGGCTGCCATCTCCCAAGTACCTTTAAGGAAGGTATCCGCCTTCCTGTCAAGAGGGTCTTTAAGGGATCCCATGTCCTCGAAAGGTAATGCGGCTCTCTTTGATGCCTTTGCCACCGCGGCATCTAATTTAGGGGCCTTGTCCCAGGTATCCACAGTCATATCCTCAAAGGGATACCTGCGTTTTAAAGCTGGTGGTAATGAGCCTTTCTTCTCCGGTTTCTTCCATTCTCGGAGAATCAGGTCTTGAATTTTATCATTCACCGGGAAGGATCTACGCTTCTTGTGTTCCAAGCCACTGAACATTAGCTCCTGACGGGAAAGCTGAGTCTTAGGTTCTTCTAGGCCCATCGTACCTCTGACCGACTTAACTAATTTATCCACCCGGTCCAGAGGCAGACAGAATCGGCCAGATTCCTCTTCTGATGACGAGGAAGAGAGATTTGAGCCATAAGAACCCTCTTTATCTTCCTCTGACGAATCAGAGATCACCGAGGCTCTCTGTTTTGAACTTCCCGCCTGGGACATAGACCGCAGGGATTCCCTTACTTCTGTGCGGATCATCTCACGTAGATTAGCCGTAGAAGCAGATTCTTCCGCTACCTAGGGGAGGACAATAAGGGTGATACCATCTATCTAGCCTGATGTCACTCAACCCCTCCACTCCTGTAGACCTCACCGTCTGTTGTATACAGGAGGCGCATAATTTTTTAGTATAAGCATCTGGTAACGGGACTTCACACAGGGCACACTCCTTATGTTTCGACTTTTGCACTTTTCTTCCCCTAGAATGACAAAGTATAAGGGGCCCGCGTCACTGAGTGAGCATTCACGTAGATCTCTTACCAGTGTACGCCAACAAAGGTACCGGAACACGAGGGGGTTCTTTGCCAGTCGATGCTCTAGATCCCTGCTTGGACGAGCTTTTACGGCTGGACTGGTCACTCCTGGCATGCTCCTTCTCCGTGGGCTTTTGTCGCACCTCCTCCGACAGCTGAAGCTGCCGCTCACCATCACTCTCCATGATGTGGATGTGACCAAAGGCAGAGCTCTAAATCCAGCTCCTGCTTAAATCCCCCTCAGATCCGGTCAGCAGGCTGCCTGGCGCCACTCTCATTGGTTCCTGCTGATGAGGCTACAGCTGGGGGGTCAGCGCAGTGTGTGAGGAGTCCGGCGTTCAGGATCGATGGGCGCAGCCATCTTGGATGAACTGCGCATGCGCAGTTCCCCAGTGACCCGGAAGCGCCTGCTGACTCAGCCCCCTCGACGTCACTGCACCCGGAAACGCTCCAGCTAACGCTGAGAGCGATGCAGGACGCCGAAGAGCACGCAGCAGCGCTCCGGATAGCGTTCCCCTCCTGGCACCGCTACCTCACCACCGCATGGCACCACCACATGAACCGAAGGAGCGCTATACTTACCGGCGCCGAAGGAGATCAGGAATCCTCCGGACTCTGCTCCCTGCTGTCTACGTCACTGACGTGCAGTCCAGCCAGGACCACCGTGACGTCTTCCAGGGGCTTCCGCACCGGCCGAGGTAGGAGACCCCCCCGCTACCTGATTCGGTCCGGCCGGCCTGGGATCCATTACGAGATTCATCTGTAGGATCCTGTCCCTTCAGGAACAGGAAACCAACTGATGCATAGGGAGAGGTACCGCCCTTTTGTATCTGTAGGTTTCCTGTTCCTGAAGGGCGGATCCCCTCTCTCGTAGTGCTGTCATGGGAATCCGAATAAATTCACTTTCTCTTCCTGGACGGCTTTTATTTCCAAAATTCTCAATTCATGGGTCTAAGGGGTAACGTTTCTCCCTGAGGAGAGTGACAGGTCAAGTCTGGCATGTCAGATGAGGAGACTTAAAGGCCAAGCATGCTCCTCTGGAAAATTAAATATACAAATAGTCTCTTCAGAGAGGAGGACTAGATCTGTAGTGCCAGTTATTGGTAGCAGCGATCCTGAAAGTCAATAAAACACTAACGAACCTTGCCATGTATGACTGAGGATAACAACCAAACCACAATTCATGGGTGAAGTCTGTATGCAGTGGATATAGATGGTTTTCCCTCCCAACTGCTGAGAGAGGACAGCTGGTGCTCATAAAATTCTATGGAGATTTGCAAGTGTCATTCCAGGAGAATTTGCAGCAGAATGTCTGCCTGCCTCTAGTGCCTCCCTCCAACTCCTCAGCAATGGGAAAATTAAGCATCGATTTTACCCCTGAATGGAGAGTGAAAGATCAGTCTGGTAGGAGGAAGCAGATTTCTTGAAAGATATATTATAAAGTTGCTCAAAAGTTTTCTTTTAAGTATCAACCTTAATTCAGTTTCTTTTCTGGGGCATGCTGTAATTGTGAATGACATTTTATTATACAATATGATGTACAAAAAAAAAAAAAAAAAAACAGGAAAAAACCCAAGTGCGATAAACACCAAACAATTCATGTTTTTCTTGGGGCTTTGTTGTGTTTGGTAAAAGCGTCCTAGCCACAGGACTTTTTACGGAGCTGAACAATGATAAAACTTCCATAGTTTTATTTTAGCTGTAAAAAAACCTTTAACAAATTTTCCTTATATCAATATTTTTCTGAGAACCTGTACTGGAGCTGCGAGTTGTTTTACAGGGTGAGATGATGTCTTCTGGGTACTCAATATTTTGGTCACTTTATTGCATGTTGATGGGATTTATGGAAATTAAGATGAATTGAAGTGTTGTGTATTTACTTTATGGCATTAACTGTACAGGATGGTACTATATTTTAATAAAATCAGGCTTTCAGATGTGGCGATCGCAAATCTATTCATTTAATACCAATACTGACTGCAGTGCTCACATGGCCACTATTCGGCTTCAGGTGGAGTGAAGCCTCCAGTTTGTGGCCACTGACTGCTTTGCCATATGAGCACCAATTTTGGGCACATACTGGGAGACCCAGTGCAGACATTGCTGGACTGCAATGTATTCTGTTCTTGCATAGGAACCCTCTTCTGGGCATCTGCCACTGCACTATGTCACCTTTCACCATAATCCCGACTAAGACAAATGGTTTGAAGCATCTCAGTTTTTTTCTTAAAAGTAGGTCATGATTTAATAAAAACCTAAACACAAGTGAAGGTCATGAGCAAACTACTTAAACCTCTGCCAAATAGTCCCCCATATTCATGAGCTCTTTTATAACACCACCTCCAGCAGATTGTCAGCTTTCTGCCTATGCACAGTACACAAAGCTGCCAATGAGTGCCATGGGTGGAGCTATACAGAACTCAGCAGTCAGAGCTCTGCTAGATCTGCAGCAGAGAACAGGAATTTTATAAGAGCTTCAGCAAGCAGCGCGGTAAGTTACATAACTAATCAGGATTTCTGACCCCAAATAATGCTGCTCTCAGGCTAGAAAAACCTGCTGACTGATTATTAACGAACTAGATCATTTTCTGATTACAGATTCCCTTTAAATCCAATACACGGCTCAGACTTTGGGAGAAGTAATGTGTTTAATCAGTGCAATATAAGAATCAAGTACAAAACAGAAAATGGAAATGTTACAATGCTGATAAAAAACCAGGAGGTTGAGGACTTGGGACTGCCGGCTGATTGTAGCGGAGGAATGATCTTGACATCAAGGCTGGGTACTGTATATAAAAATGAGCCATCGTGTTACTTCTTGCAGCGATCCTGTTGAAGATAAAACAAATCACATGTGTCAGTGCCAGCCCTCCCCTGATGGCCGGCAGCCCAAGACATTACCCACTGACTCCATTATGGACGACCACAGGCAGGTAGAATATTCATAAGTGGCATGACTAAGGCTAGGCAGTACATGAAAGACAAATATTAAGGTTATTTTTACATTTGGGAGGAAGGATGATTAACCAGTGTATTCCATGTACCTTTAACATTTTTTCTAGTTTGATGGCATCTGCAGCAAACTTCCTGATCCCGTCAGATAGTTTCTCCACTGCCATTTGGTCTTCATTGTGTTCCCAACGGAAAGATTTTTCATCCAAGTGGATCTTCTCTAGATTGCAGGCCTGGGCTGGATGACAAAGGAAACGTGCATAAGATACTGTGCAATTTAAGACAGGAATTGTGTAATTTCTACATAGTCATTCCTTTTCTTATAGTCCTAATCTGTTCACATTGCCATCATTTATTTTACATATTGATCATTTGCCCATCGTGAGTTTTAACGCCGTGTTGTTCTGCAGCATAACAAATACAAGTACCCAACGTAAAGCAGCAATACTCACTTAAAGAAAGTGGCCACAAGATGGCGCTGCAGCATTTGTAATCGCTACACTGCATGTGGTCGATGTATAGCCACTCTGCTCTTATACCAGAACCACAGAAGCTTATTCTTTAGTTCTTTTATTGGCAAATTTGCAAATAGATTTTATAACCAAGCAACTCTGCAATTTACTTAGTTCTCTGCTCTCAAGAACAGTCATTTTTAAATTTGGTTTCCTATTCATTGCCTAGGTTACCTGCCACCGCTGCAGTGCAGCAGTGGTGGTCGAACATGTAACATCTAAGCACTGGTCTGACATGTGCCGATCGCTGGAGTACAGGTTGCTCCCAATCATGGCAGCTTCTGCATCACTTCTCACATCGGATGCCGCTACATGAGTGCACAGATTGGACCACAATATCGCTGTTTAACACCAGGACGTGAACATGTCAGTACTTCAAAAACCAAAATCTAGTAGTTTTAGGCTCTGTGCACACGATGCGGATTTTGCTGCGGATCCGCAGCAGTCTCCCATGCGTTTACAGTTTAATGTAAACGTATGGGAAGAAAAAAAAAACGCTGTGCACATGCTGCGGGAAAAACCGCACGGAAACGGAGCGGGTTACATTCCGCAGCATGTCACTTTTGTGCGTTTCCTGCAGCGGATTTACAACTGCCCTTATGGAAAACCGCAGTTGTAAATCTGCAGGAAAACCGTGGTAAATCCGCAATAAATCCGCAGCGGTTTTCCACTGCGGATTTATCAAATCTGCTGGAATCCTCTGCAGAAAAATCCACAGTGGACCCAGACTACGTGTGCACATAGCCTTACTCCTTCCACCATGATACTGACTGCACGAATGTTACTCCCTCCCATAGTATAATAAAGCAGAGATTCCCATGGGAAAGCCCAGGATGGGGCGGCTACATGAGCCGGAGACGTCGCTGCCTAACACTACGAGTGTTGACCATGGTCGTGCAGAGACAGAGGCCATTTTACCTTCTTTCGGGGTCAGGGTCGGGCTCAGCTTAGTAGAGTCTTTGCTGAGCTCTCCCAGCAGCTTGGGAGAAATGGTCAGATAATCGCAGCCGGTCAGGGCCTTGATCTCTCCGGTGTTTCGGAATGATGCCCCCATGACTATGGTCTTGTAGCCAAACGTCTTGTAGTAATTGTAAATCTTGGTAACGCTCTTCACACCTAGAACAAAACAAAAAAGTTTTAGCATTGCTGTGACTAATAAAAGCAACGAGGCCACAATCTGTGCCATAGAACCACAGGACCAGATACATTTTAAACTGACTAACTTTGTATTCTACAGAATAAAGCAGATTCTCTCCATATCTAAAGATGGTTAGGAGCCAAATGCCATTTATAAATGTGCAGCTTAGGAGTCATAAATGCCATTTACAGTGATCGAGATGCAGCTTATTTTAGCTTTTTTTTGCATATTTTGAAATTAAATGGAACATTTAAAGCATTGTGGTGATGGTCCATTTCACCCTTACCCATAATGTACTAAAAAATCCCCCTTCTAGCACTGGCATATCATGTACTGCAACCACATGCATTCAGTCCCATAGCCCTGGCGACTGGTCAGTCTGTACCGATCCTTCGTCCAGGGGGAGGTGCAATACCAGACAGCACATGGGGGGTAAAGACGACCACTTATTCCTGAAAACCCTTTTATGCTTTATTTTAGGTAAATTCAAGTGATAGAGAGACGTGTGCACAACAACTTAGTGGTGCTGGGGTAGGTTCCCAAACTGTAGTGACAAGCAAAGCATAACCCGGCACTCAACGTAGCGGTGAAATATTGAGAAGGTTTATTCATCCCAATGTATGGCAAAAGACATTTTGGTCCCAATCTGCAAGCCAGAAATAAAGACGAAAGGTGTTTGGATACCGCGGCAGCCCTCGGGACACAGGCTATGTCCTTATCACTATTGGATATCCTTCCAAACACCTTTCGCCTATATTACTGGCTTGCACAGCCGCCTCTTATCACAACATATCCCGCTATACGTTATTGATGAAGGTCCCGGATTGGGACCGAAACGTCTTTTGCCATACATTGGGATAAATAAACCTTCTCAATATTTCACCGCTAAGTTGAGTGCCGGGTTATGCTTTGCTTATTTTAGGGAAAGACTTGCAGCACAATTCACAAGGACTTGCAGATATAATGCAAAATTACTGCACAACCAAGTGTTTTGTAATATGGGCGGCATAAGGGAGGGCACTGAACATGTATCTGCATTTTCTTTCCTGGTAATATTAACCCCTTCATGGCCAACTTCAGTTCCGCGTTTTTGTTTTTCGCTCCCCTCCTTCCCAGAGCCGTAACTTTTTAAAATTTTTCTGTCAATATGGTTATGTGAGGGCTTATTTTTTGTGGGACAAGTTGAACTTTTGAACAACATAAATTGGTTTTTGCATGTAATGTAAAACGGGAAAAAAAATTCCAAGTGCTGTGAAATTGCAAAACAAAAAGTGCAATCCCACACTTGTTTTTTTGTTTGGCTTTTTTGCTAGGTTCACTAAATGCTAAACTAACCTGCCATTTTGAGTCTCCAGGTCATTATGAGTTCATAGACACCAAACATGTCTAGGTTCTTTTTTATTGAAGTGATAAAAAATTTTTTTTAAACTTTTGCTTAAAAAAAAACAACCAAAAAAAAACACTGCAATTTTCCGATACCCGTAGCATCTCCATTTTTCGTGATCTGGGGTCGGGTGAGGGCTTACTTTTTGCGTGCCAAGCTGATGTTTTTAATGATGGCATTTTGGTGCAGATCCGTTCTTTTGATCCAGTTATTGCATTTTAAAGCAATATCGCGGCAACAAAAAAAAACGTAATTCTGGCGTTTCAATTTTTTTTCTTGCTACGCTGTTTAGCCATCAGGTTCATTTTTTTTATTGATTGGGCGATTCTGAACGCGGTAATACCAAATGTGTAGGTTTTATATTTTTATTGTTTTATTTTGAATGGGGCGAAAGGGGGGGTGATTTAAACTTATATATTTTTTATTTTTTTCATATCTTAAAACTTTTTTTGCCATGCTTCAATAGCCTCCATGGGAGGCTAGTACCTGGCATAGCCTGATCAGCTCTGCTACATAGGAGCGATGCTCAGATAGCTCCCATGCAGAATTGCTGCACTGCAATGAGCGCCAACCACAGGGTGGCGCTCATAGCAATCCGGCATCAACAACCATAGAGGTCTTCAATGGACCTCTGGTTGTCATGCCAACACATTGCTGACCCCCGATCACGTGATGGGGGTCAGCGATGTGCGGATTTCCAGCCAGATGGCCGGAAGCGGTAGTTAAATGCCGCTGTCAGCAGCATTTAACTAGTTAATAGCAGCAGGTGGATCACGATTCCACCCACCGCTATTGTGGGCACATGTCAGCTGTACAAAACAGCTGACATGTCCCAGCTTTGATGCAGGCTCACCCCCGGAGCCCACATCAAAGCGGGGGTTCTGACCTCAGACATACTATTCCGTCCGAGGTCAGAAAGGGGTTAAAGGGGTTGTCCAGTCCTAATAGTGACTGCAGATTAATGAGTCCTCACATGTGCACAACAAGCTGTCAGGATTTACAGGTGCAGAGAAGTCATGTGTATAAATTGCACTTCTGGCCACATTCCGACTAGACATAAGGCCGCACTCCAGACACTCGCATTGGGCAATGTCGCACACATCTAGTCTGCACGTGATCACATACCTTTGATCACACATCCGCCACTTTCAGCACAGGAGAATCCTGACAGCGAGCAAGATGTGAGGATTCAGAAGTCTGCAGTCACAGTGCCTGCAGACTTATAGTTTAAGGCCGGACAATCCCTTTAGTCTTTAGCTCTTACCTGGGTCCTCTGATGGCTCATAACTCTTCTTGTCAGAGTTTGCCACATGCCAGTCCAATATTCTCCCAACAAATGGAGAAATGAGGGTGACCCCAGCCTCGGCACAGGCTACAGCTTGGGCGAAGGAGAACAGTAGGGTCATATTGCAGTGTATGCCATATTTCTCCTCCAGAACCCTGTATATAAAGAAACCAGAAACCCTTATATTCAGTTACTGCATCATCACCAAAAACAATTACTAAATACACCCAGACTTACTTTCCAGCTTGTATTCCCTCCCACGTGGATGACAACTTGATCAGGATTCTTTTTTTGTCGATACCCGCCTCCTTGTACAGAGCAATTAGACGCTTGGCACGTTCCACCATCCCGTCCTTATCAAAAGACAGTCTGGGGGGAAAGAAAGTGCCACAACATGAGAAAATGCACCGGGGATAACACTGCCCAGACCAGAAACCAGAGCCTGCACTGGAGAGTCAACTGGGCGGGACCTAGAGAACCTCAGCAGGATTTTGGATGCTTTAAGACATGGGTGTAATGGGGGGGGGGGTGTAAGTCAATTAAAAATCTTTGAAGAAATCTTTTTTGATCGACCTTGGAAGTTTTATGCCAATGAGGCACAAGTGCAGCAGAGCTGGACAATGCACTTGGGTTTTCTGTCTGTACCCCACCTGCCAACAGGGTCTTTTGATATGTAATCAGAGCAGTGTGATGTAGGGGCAGAGACCCAGATTCCAGTGATTAGGTAGACTCAGTGTTTTATCAGCAGGAGACCACCACAACAGGACTAGGTGTCTCGGGCCTCCTCGTCCAGCCACTCTCCCCAGTACCAGCTTTATGTCAGTATACATACACAAAGCTGTCAGTGATGTGGGCTCAGTATTCAGAGAACTGCAGCAGAAGAAACTGATTACACGTAGTAAATCAAGATAAATCACTGAAATCAGGGTCTCTATCCCTGCATCATTCTGCTGTCAGATTACTTAGCAAATCCAGCTGACAGATTCTGAATGAAGAGCCATTACAGCCTTTAGTAGAGTCCAAAATCTTGCCGATAGGTCCTCTTTACGGGTCTGTACATGTCGTACAGTGTATGTGCTTAGAAGGTCCCCTGAAAATTAGCTGATCTTTGGGGGTCCCACTTCTAGGACCCCAATTAATCTAATTTAGGGAAAGCTGATAGGTTGAATCCTCCATAGTCTATAAGTGAAGAGCTGCATTTATAAGCGCAGTTATCAGTGTCACCAAGCCATCCATGTTTAATGCCATGGGTTTGAATAAAGGCGCAGAAGTTATTCATCAAGTGCAAGATCCCAATGTACCTGGCGTCCACCTCTGTGGAGACACGACCGGGAATTTTCTTCAAGATTTCGGCTCCAAACAAGACGAACAGTTTGTCCATGATGTTATTGAGCTGTTCCTCTTCAGTCCTAAAAAAAAAATAAAAAATAGGGCCAAAAAGACACAATGAAGCACAATCTAGAGGACGGCAAAGAAACTTTTGTAAAGCCAAGTAACTGCGTTTAGATTCAGCATTAATAGGATTTCCAAAATTAGGCTCTGGGCTCCAACGACTGATTACATTCTTGTAATTGCTAGCGCCCGACAACAATGGAGGCAATCAGAAGCTTCAGTGAGCACGAGGCCGCACAGAATACCGTACACGGGGAATAATGATAAGTGGCCTAAACTCTCCATGGTTGTGATGTAGTGAGGACAATCAGCATTTATATGCAGATTATTGGGGGTCTCCTCATTAAACCCCCCTCCGAACTAGTGTGTGGACAGCGGGAGGACTTCCAACAATTACCTCTGAACTTTGGAGCACAGGAAAGTGAAGAATATTCTCGCAAGCACTTTTGCATGGAAGCCGTAGATTGGTCGTCAAGAACGAGACAGTGTGATCTTTAGGCTATGTGAACACGTAGGAAAAGTGGTGCAGAATTTTCTGCACAAAATCCACATCTCCTGGCAGAATCCACAGCTGCGGATTTGTAGCGGTTTTTTTTGCTGTTTTTATGCGGAATTGATGCAGATTTTGTGCGGATTTTCTGTGTTTTTTGCCACTACGGATTTTTATCATGGAGGGGTGCAGAAATGCTGCAGATCTGCACAAAAGTAGTGACATGCACTTTGAAACCTGCAGCAATTCCGCACCATCTGCACAGATTGTTTTTTTTCCTATTCAATAACATTGTACTGTACATCACAGAGCGGATCTGCAGCGTTTGTGCTGAAAAATTTGCTGCAGATCCGCAGCAAGTCCGCATCGTGTGCACATAGCCTAATGCTGTGTGCACACACTTTCAGTGCAGATTTAATTCTGCAGTCAGTTTTTTCAGCGTTTTTGCTGCAGATTTCATGCATCCTGATAAGTGGGGAAAAATCTGCACCAAAAACAATTTAAAAGCAGCAAAAATGTGTGGTGTTTGATGCTGCGTTTTTCCTGCCAAGAGATGCAGAAATTTCTGCACCAAATACTTAGTGTGCACGTACCCAAAAGTGGCAATGTCCTTGCCCTGCAAAGCCACAGGGTTATTTTATGACTTCATATTACCCTCAAGGACGCGGCTAGGATGGGAGAAAATGCAGAATTGCCTGAGTAATTATTTACCTTTAAATCATTGTAAAAAGTGACATCTGCCCCGAGCGCTGGCCGTACCTACACATTACTGCTCCATGCAAGGAAAATACTTGCCTTTTTCTCCTCTTACAGGCGACACCAACCTATGCAAGGAATTGTCAGTTTGCTACAGACTGGAGGGTTGCATTTCTCAGCGTACAGGCCCAGAGGCACAGACATTGTACCCCCTTATATACACAGAATGGTAACTTACCCGCCGAGCTTTTTGCCATACTGAAGAGCATCAGTGACGAGCTGCTGGTATTCCGGCATTTGTGCTGCTGCCAAGATCAGGGACGGGTTAGTGGTGGCATCCTGCGGCTTGTATTCCTCAATAGCTGTGGAGATTAATACTACTCAGTACAGCGCAGACAATCTGATCCCCAAAGGAAAAGGTTCAGAAACCCATGAAATCAGAAACCCAAGCATTTGTCCCAAAATCATCATGGGCAGCTAATGTTTGTATGTGCAGCATCATCTGATCACAAACCCATAGAATCAGCTTTTTTTCTCTTTACAGAGAACTTTAGCAAGATGAAAAACAAATAAAACAAGCCCGAGCTGAAAAAAAAAAAAAATTGTTAGTGCCTCAGTTTTGGGGTTTAAGTTTAAAGGGGTTGTCCAGATTAAGAGGACTGCAGATCGCCGCATGACAGTGAGATTCAGACAGGGGAATGGTGACATTTTCTGCATGTATGAGATTTGTATACGTACCGGCTAGACTGCTGGAACATGGAGAAACGGAGGGATGAAGTCAGAACGTGACCACGAGTATACGAGTCACATACGAGTAGGAACGTGCCGGCCGCTTGCACTGGGAATCAGTGTGCCCAGCACGAGTGATCAGGTGACTGAAGACTTCTTACACTGGACAATTCCTTTAAGCTGCATACTATTGCAGTAAGATAGCCTTATGTCCTTCAAAGGATGTGGAGTGTATGAAAACATTTTAATATCCTTTGCCATATAATCTAAGCCTGTTATCACCTGTCCACTAGATCGGTGTGGGTCCCACCTCGGGAAAACCCAACAATCAACAGAAGACCTTCAGAGCCAGCCTGGAGCAGCAGAAGACAAGCATCCACCACCATCGACTCCCCCAGCCGCAGACCGGAAGAACAGGGGTCCTGTGCCCTTATGATTGCGGATGGTCCCAGCAGTGGAGGGTCTGCTCTACCACTTCTTTTTACGAGGGGATAAAAGTGCCCCATCGGCCATACCCCATGATCTAAAGGTCACCACCTATTCTGTGGATAGGCACTTGTCCCAATCAAACAATCCCTTTAACCCCTTAATGACCAGAGCTTTTTTCTGTTTTGCGTTTTTGTTTTTCGCTCCCCTCCTTCCCAGAGCCATAACTTATTTTTTCTGTCATGTGAGGGCTTATTTTTTGCGGGACGAGTTGTACAGGGTGGAGCGTGGTAATTTGCTGAATTGGGAATGAAATAAAAAAATTATGATCATTAGAAAAATTTATTTTATATTTTAATTATACTGAACAGTAATGGAATTTTTAAATTACATGGTTTTAAATAGTGTATCTGGCAAATGTCGACCTTTGCTATCCACACACTGCTGCATACGTTTTCTGAAGTTTTCATGAACTCTAACAAGCATGTCCACTGGTATTCTGCCAATTTCAGCTTCAATATTGTTCCTTAGGTCTTCCAAGGTGTTGGGACGGTTGATATACACCTTAGACTTCAGGTAACCCCAAAGGAAAAAAAAATCGCATGGGGCTAAATCTGGTGAGCGTGCTGGCCAGTTCACATCTCCCCTCAAAGAGATAAGCCGTCCAGGAAACATTTGCCTCAAACAATTCATGGTAACCCTCGCTGTGTGTGCAGTGGCACCATCCTGTTGGAACCATGTATCCTCTAGTTCCATTGCCTCAAGAGCCGGCTGAAAATAATCCTGTATCATAGACAAGTACCGTTCGGAGTTCACCGTTATGGCACGACCATTATCCTGAAAAAAGTAAGGACCAATGATGCCTACTCGTGATATGGCGCACCACACAGTGACGCGGTCCGAATGCAGAGGTCTCTCGTGAACTTCTCTGGGGTTTGTTTCACTCCAGTAACGCATATTTTGTTTGTTTACACACCCACTGAGGTGAAAATGTGCCTCATCAGAAAAAAAACACAATTGCGTCACGGGGTATCATTGCTAACATGTCTTCACAAGAGGTCCGCCGTGTCAAATAGTCCCATGCTGACAAATGTTGGACCACGCACATTTTATACGGGTGAAAACTCAGTTCATCATGAAGAATCCGGTGGAGAGAACGTCTTGAAATGCCAAGAGCAAATGATTGCTTCCGAGCAGAGCGTTTCGGAGATTGCAGAACTGCTGCTCTAACTCTCTCGATGTTTTGTGGTGTTGTAATCCTTCTCTCAGGTCCCCTTCGTACACATGACACATTCCCTGCTGTTCTGAATGCATTCACCCAATTTACAATTGATTGCCGTCCAGGAACACGTCCGCGAGGAGGAACAGCGAATTGTAAACGAAAAGCACGCTGCACTGCAATGATCGAGTGGGCATTTGAAAAATACGCTTCAACACAAAATGACCTCTCCTCACGTGTCCACTGCATGATGGCAACTGAAAGGCAGAGGAATACAAATCTCCCATCAGCCACTGTAAGCCACACCCACTCTCCCCTCTCTTCGACCGACAGTGCCGCCACAGCATGCAGTGCAAAAAAGCAAATTACCGCGCTCCACCCTGTACTTTTGAACTACACCATTGGTTTTACCATGTCATGTACTGGAAAACGGGAAAAAAAATTTTAAGTGTGGTGAAATTGCAAAAAAGTGAAATCCCACACTTGTTTTTTGTTTGGCTATTTAGCTAGGTTCACTAAATGCTAAAACTGACCTGGCATTATGATTCTCCAGATCATTACGAGTTCATAGACATTTAACATGTCTAGGTTCTTTTTTATCTAAGTAGTGAAAATAATTCCAAAGTTTGCTATAAAAAAAAAAAAAGTGCCATTTTCTGATACCCGTAGTGTCTCCATTTTTTGTGACCTGGGGTTGGGTGAAGGCTTATTTTTTGCATGCCGAGCTGATATTTTTAACCCCTTCATGACCAGGGGATTTTTCGTTTTTCCGTGTTCGTTTTTCGCTCCCCTCCTTCCCAGAGCCATAACTTTTTTATTTTTCCGTCAATTTGGCCATGTGAGGGCTTATTTTTTGCGGGACGAGTTGTACTTTTGAACGACATCATTGGTTTTAGCATGTCGTGTACTAGAAAACGGGAAAAAAATTCCAAGTGCGGTGAAATTGCAAAAAAAAGTGCAATCCCACACTTTTTCCGATACTCGTAGCATCTCCATTTTTCGTGATCTGGGGTCGGTTGAGGGCTTATTTTTTGCGTGCCGAGATGACGTTTTTAATGATAGCATTTCGGTGCAGATACGTTCTTTTGATCGCCCGTTATTGCATTTTAATGCAATGTCGCGGCGACCAAAAAACGTAATTCTGGCGTTTCGAATTTTTTTCCCGCTACGCTGTTTAGCGATCAGGTGAATACTTTTTTTTAATTGATAGATCGGGCGATTCTGAGCGCGGCGATACCAAATATGCGTAGATTTGATATTTTTTTTATTGATTTATTTTGATTGGGGCGAAAGGGGGGTGATTTAAACTTTTATGTTTTTTTTATTTTTTTTCACATTTTTTTAAACTTTTTTTTTTTACTTTTGCCATGCTTCAATAGCCTCCATGAGAGGCTAGAAGCAGGCATAGCACGATCGGCTCTGCTACATAGCAGCGATCTGCTGATCGCTGCTATGTAGCAGAATTGCACGTGTGCTGTGAGCGCCGACCACAGGGTGGCGCTCACAGCGACGGGCAATCAGTAACCATAGAGGTCTCAAGGACCTCTATGGTTACCATTCACAAGCATCGCCGACCCCTGATCATGTGATGGGGGTCGGCGATGACGTCATTTCCGGCCGCCCGGCCGGAAGCGGTAGTTAAATGCCGCTGTCTGCGTTTGACAGCGGCATTTAACTAGTTAATAGGTGCGGGCAGATCGCGATTCTGCCCGCGCCTATTACGGGCACATGTCAGCTGTTCAAAACAGCTGACATGTCCCGGCTTTGATGCGGGCTCACCGCGGAGCCCTGCATCAAAGCAGGGGAGCCGGCATCGGACGGTATAGTACGTCCGATGCCGGTAAGGGGTTAATGATACTATTTTGGTGTATATACAATCTTTTGATTGCCATTACTGCATTTTAATGCAATGTTGCGGCGACCATAAAAGTAATACTGCCGTTTTTACTTTTTTCTCACTACGCCGTTTAGCAATCAGGTTAATCTTTTTTATTGATCGATCAGGCGATTCTGAATGCGGCGATACCAAATATGTGTAGGTTTCCTTTTTTTACTGTTTTATTTTGAATGGGAAGAAAGGGGGGAAATTTAACTTTTATATTTTTAAAAAAATGTTAAATTTTGTCATGCTTCAATAGTCTCCATAGGAGGCTACAAGCTGCCACAACTCGATCGTCTGCTACATAGAGGTGATGTCCAGATCGCCCCTATATAGTAGAATTGCAGCATTGCTATGAGCTCCGACCACAGGGTGGCGCTCATAGCAATCTGGCATCAACAACCTCAGGGGTGTGCAGGAGACCTCTCGTTGTTATGCCGACACACTGATGACCCCCGATCATGTGACGGGGTCAGCGGTGCACGCATTTCCAGCCAGATGGCCAGAAGTACTTGTTAAATGCCGCTGTCAGTCTGACAGCGGCATTTAACTAGTTAATAGGCGCAGGCGGTTCACTATTCCACCCATGCCTATTGCAGGCACATGTCAGCTGTTCAAAACCGCCGACATGTCCCGGCTTTGATGCGGGCTCACCACCAGAGCCCGCATCAAAGAGGGGGTTCTGCCATGAGAAGTACTATGCCGTCCGATGGCAGAAAGGGGTTAAGGTGTAGTTCGGTGTTGACCAGCCCAATATGGCCAGCAGATGATTTGGTAACATGTCAAAGCTGTAGCACTCAGGATAATCAAGGGGCACATGGCATCAAAAATCAGGTGACCTACCACCACTAGTGTTTCATCTCCAGTAGGGCATCAGGCACTTTTGCAGCATGTGCACAACCCAAAAGAGAAAGTGTGGTGCCGATTCCAGCGGAGGCCATGAATGCTATTGTTGGACCTCCACTGCCTCTACCTGGAGGCCATACAAGGTCCCACTGCCCAGAACAGAACGAGGTCCTCTCCTCCAAACAGCAAGTTTGAGGGGAAAGTCTTGGAACGTTTTTAGACCTTTACACCAAAGTTATAATTCATTACACTGATCTAGATTTTTTATTGAATTAATGGCTGACTTTGATCCTGAACCATTAAGCTTCCTGATAATTATACAGCCAGTTTATTTACTGGAGGTAGAATAGGTGTGTTCAGAATATAGGAGGGCTGAGACAATATAAAGTCTTGCTCACAGTGACTAAGCAGATCGGACGGCCGCTGTTGCCAAATCAGGAAGAAATTTTCAATTAAGAAATGCAGGAAGCCAGGGCTGAAGCTTCTCACTTGCAAGATGAAGTCATGACAGTCCAATACTGTCCTCATTGCAAAACTCAGGGTTTAGCTGAGAGCCCAGTGCAATTTGTATTTGATATGTAATAAGGCTCCGTCAGATACACTGGGTTTCTAGAGTATCTACAAAGCCTCAGCTTTCATAGAAGTCCAGAAGAAAAATCAAGACAAGCGCGTCCATGTAGAGGTATTCTCTCCTGGAAGCCTACAGTGTGACCACACCTGTGTGCAGCCATATAGCGTCATACATATCCCAATAGATTGGAGGAAGATCTTATGGAGCCATACTAACAGGACAGCCCTTTACTATGTTTGCAGATTGGCTTGGTGAACCCCCAACTGTTACAAGGAACATTCGACTTCAATTCCAACCCCATAAGATGCAGGTCACTCACCACCACATAGATCAGGAAAGTGGTGTATGGTCTGGATATATACAGGGTCTCAAAAGGAAAAAAGGCGCATACAAAATTAAAACTTGGCAAATAATCCAATAATAGACAAGATGTCGGAGAATGGGGAACACCCGTTGTGGCAGTCTCACCGTCATGTCTGCCATATTGGATTCAGCGTTATAGTTTCCCAAACGGAAAGGCAGGAGTGAGCTCAGTCTCCAGAAAACTATGGCGTGCTTCAGGTTAACTTGCTGCTTGCTAAAAAGTCTCTTGTAGGGATGGTATGGAGGATGGCGTCACTCCAAGCAGAACATGGAGATCATCCTCATTTCTGGTAAATGACAGTAAGTCATCACTGGAGTTTTTAATTAACGCCACCCAAATAGGTCTCCCATTGCCCACAGCTAACGGGCTGACCCGAGACTCCGCTGGCCCCATGCTCCACAGACAAGGGCCACATCACAGCAGCTTTCTGAACGAGGCGAGAACATGTTGTGGCTTCCACATCTGTATCAGATATCGGTTAATTGGTGGCAGAAGCGGCTTCTTAAGAATATGGCAAGGAGCTCGGTGACTGCACTGTAATAGGAGACCTGTTCTGGGTCCAGTCAGTAGCACTTGTATGGACACGCACGCTTCCATTGTAAAGGAGGACGCACTACACGCGCTCTGCTTGGGTTACCACCATCCAGCACATAGTCTCATACACGATGAGTAGTGTCAATACAATCACACCATTGTTTTCAGACACCAGTCGCTACAGTACCCTTTACCCCCCTAGTCTATAGGAGTGACGAGTGACCTGGATTTTGCAGGAGTGAACGTTGCATCCAATATATTCCCAGGTAGAAGCTGTGAAATAGACTTATGCCTGGATGGACTACAAACTGCAGCTCCATATGGACCTCGCAGATTATGGCTAAAGCTGTATGCTTTCTAAATGGCCTCTAGAGATACAACTTCACCACAATGGCGAGTGCCCAGCTCGATGCAGTATGATGAAGCATGACATGATAATTCAGGAGTGCATAACAATACTAAAATTGCAAGTCACTGACTAATGGGGTCGTTTTGGTCTAGTCGGCAAATACATCAGCCTGCTTGCCAGATGGATCCTGTAAGTATGGCTTACAACGGCCCAGTGTTACTACACTAAACAGGTCACCATGCTATGACGCACACACCATGTATGCCACACTTACACCCTTTAGGGTATGTGCACACGTTGCGGATTCTCTGCGGTTTAACAGAAGTAGCATGTCACTTTTTTGTGAACCTGCAGCGTTTTTGTACCCATTCCATTATAGAAAACAGCAGGGGTAAAAAACGCAGCAAATCTGCAAGAAAACCGCAGCAAAAAACGCTGCAGAACTGCACAAAAAACGGGAATCCGCACCAGAAATTCTTAAGCCTAATCCGCAACATATGCACATAGCCTTATACACTGGGACATAACCCGATAAAAGGAAAGTACAGTTAAAGCGTGTGCAGCGCTAACCTAGTAGAGTAGCCGATTCTACAGTATGCTGTGCCTCAATGCACATTCACAGTGAGATCTCTTACATAGCCCCATTAGAGCTGAATCACAGATTATAAGACCAGGGCTCCCACAGCTCATGGGTAACCCCATTTGGGTGTACACTGGTCCGTGTATGGGGTCTATGTTGAGCCGCTTTAGTTGTGAGCGACTAGGGAGTAAAGTTGAGCAGATGTTCGGAAACAAGCGCTGAATCCGAATTTGCCATATTTGTGCAGTTTTGGCACCCTATACGTGCCGAATTTATGTTTGATGATGTCTTCTGACCATATTCGCTCAACTCTAGTCCCATAGACTCCAGTGACATTTGGCTGTGTTCGTCAAATATTGAAAATGCAATAAGCACAGGCGATTGTAATCTAAACTTTGCAAAATTCGCTCAACTCTACCAGGAAGGCCTCCAGTGACGGACCTGCCGAGTCAGCTCTAGCACATTCAGCCCAGTCTATAGTAGACAATGTAATCTCCGATCCGTGCCTGTCTCTGGCAGTGGTGTTTTGCTTGCTATGAACATTAATTCTAGTCAGGCAGGAAAACCAACTTACAAACAAGTGTTTCCACACGGCTCCTGCAACACATTGCTCCACGGTGCTGCAAACCAATTTGGTAACTAGATATTACACTTTCCATAGAACAGGAACTTGGGCAATTATGATGAAAAACTACCCGAGACTTTCTAGTCCTGTAATGCAAAAGCAGGAAACCGATTATAAACTAGATACGGTAAACCAAATACCATGGAGAAGCCACATCACTTCTACACACAAGGGTCAGCCGCCATTAATCCAAATATTTCACTAGGGTATAATATCACTAAAGATAGAGACCCTGGGCATGCAGCACTGTGCACCAAAATGTTGGCAAAGGTTTCTTGCACAAAGTAAGCCAAGTAAACAGTGGTGTAAACCTAGACTAGTCTAAATATGTGACAGATTTATGTACAGTTGGGGAAATAAGTATTTGATACACTGCCAATTTTGCAAGTTCTCCCTCCTCCAAAGAATGGAGAGGTCTAATTTTTATTGTAGGTACACTTCAAGATAGAACACAAATTACGTTACCATTAACACTACGCCACCATGGATGAAAATCCTGCAGGGCACGCAAGGTCCCCCTGCACACGCAAGCACATGTCCAGGCCCATTTAAAGTTCACCAATGACCATCAGGATGATCCAGAGAAGACATTGGAGAAGATCATGTCAGATAAAACAGAAATATGACTTTTTGGTATCAACTGCACTAACCGTGTTTGGAGAAAGGAGGATGATTACAACCCCAAGAACACCATCCCAACAGTGAAGCATGGTGGAGAAAACAGGCTTTGGAGGTGCTTGAAGGAAGGATGGATAGGGTTATGTTTTGCAAGATTTTGGAAATTGGAGCCCTTATAACTCACAGACAAAGCTGGGGCTACCATAGTCAGTGGGACTGTAGCAGGGATCACAGAGCATGCTGGCAAGTAATCCTTTATTCCATGTGCTGCAACATTAAGTTGTGCACACAGTCAGGAGAAATTAAAGATTGGTCTGAACTGCGGTCCCTGAGAATCGTCCAGGGCCAGAGAAAAGGACATGATGGAAAACAAAGCAAGAATTCCTAATGCAGAGGTGAATGTAGTCTAATCAGAATAAATATTAAGTATACTTTATAGTCTTTACCCTGCATGCATCTTTAGGGTCAGATCATGTGGAACCTTGGTGTATCGGTAAATGCCTAATTTAGGTCATGGCAAGAACAAGTGTCATTACATATTGTAAATCCAATTTGCCATCATCTAACCCCACAGCTTCTAAAACTGCTGTAAACTTAAGATTGGAGTGGTTTCCAGTCTGACTTTCATATGGGAGTCTGGTGGCAAATCACTATGGTCATCGTGTAGGTTGCAAACAAGACTGATATAGAGAAGAACGATGTAATTTAGATGCAAGAGCAAACGGAGATGTAATCCTGTCCTCCACCCGCAGTGTGCGCACCCTGTACACTCATGCTGGACCCATCTGCTGATGTCATGCTAGCACAGCTTTCCCGTCATTGTACATGAAATCCTCAGATAAAGGTGCAGACGTGCCCTGGCTTTAGTTACTAATATTTGTGTTACCACTCCTTTCTTACAGGCCACTTAAGGTGAACCAGGGACAACGCTTCCCATCTTCCAGGACTACTGTGCCCTATGGGAACTTTGTGCTATATTTAACGAAAAAAAAAAAAAAAAAGAATCACAGCCAGTCTACAGTGCCCACAGCATCAGAACTGTTCTGAGAATTACCCCTCAGCTCCCGTTACCATGTACTTTGTGCTTGACCTCCATATTCAGTGTATTTATTGGGCATGTTGACTTTAATCTACCCAAGAAAAAGTAGGTAAAGGTATGTGCCAACGGTCTCAAATAGTCAGTTGCTTTGGACGCAGCCCATTTCCGATGCATCCAAAGCGCTGCCGGCTTTTGCACACAGGCGATTCCGCATGTATTCATTGAACCGTGCGGAATCACAGCGTCCTATACATTGTACGGGCGAGCTTCATCTAGCAGACTCACATCTCTGCAAGATAAATTGACATGCTGCGGTCCGGAAAGAAGAGCCACACGTCCGTCTCTGCAGGTGATCCGCGGGCATCTGTGCACACATAGGGGCTATGAGCCTTCTTGAAATCCCATCCACTATGCGGTAACATCTGGCCGCTGGAGATCGGACGCTGTGTGGAGGTACGCAGCGTCCAACCTGCAGCATTTACTGACCGTGAGAACATACCCTCAGAGGGATACCATGCTTCCACTTGAAGATGCAATGTAAGACTTTAAATGCAGGGGAAGTCTATGGCCACAGTTACTCCAGCCAATAATGGCCAGAAGAGCTGATCTCACTGCCTCCAAAGCCTTCCCTTGTATAGACTACTACATTTTGTACATAACACTAGAACACAGCCATGTGTATGAGCCCGTAAAGGGCTTTTCATGGCATATCAGCAGGATGCTTGCCTGGCCATTTTTGGAAAGCCAGATAACCCCCTTTCTCAACATGTGGGTGCTTTATGGGAATACTCCTTTCAGGGTTGTTTTTTTTCCCCAGCAAACCTTAACACTGCACAACATATTGCCTTTCTAATTTTCTTTATGTTTCAATCCCTCACCATTTTTCAACATCCTGGATTTTAGCAAACAAAAAACTTGCATCTAGAGCAATCAGGTAAAAGCCCAATATAAATCACAGCAGAGTTTACACTGAGTGAAACATCCACATCTTTCTAATAGGTTGCATTTCCATTTCTCACCATTTTCAACATTTGTAGTCAGTGAATGTTATCAATCACTTAGGGCAGAGGTGTCAAACTGCATTCCTCGAGGGCCGCAAACCATGCCTGTTTTCAAGATTTCCTTAGCATTGCACAAGGTGCTGGAATCATTATGTGTGTAGGTAATTAAATTATCACCTGTGCAATACAAGGAAATCCTGAAAACATGACCTGTCTGCAGCCCTTGAGGAATGCAGTTTGAGACCTCTGACTTAGGGGATGTGGACACCAAGCTCGAGTAATATTTTGGACCAAATCCATTCCCCCCCAAAAATGAAAAAATAAAGTCATGTAAAACACTTGAATGTCTCTTCCTAATTAGTGATCATTCTCTTTGCGGTTTATATCTAAAGTTGCTTTGTTATTTTTTTTAACATTCTTTCCTCGCTTCAGATTTTGAAAAACACCTGGTGAATAAAAATTGCATGTCACATTGGTTATTGAGTATTTTTTAGCTCTTTTGGGGGGTGGATCCTTTGCAAAATACTTCTCAAATTTATTTAAAAAACCCTCTGAACACAAACACTCCCAAAACAGTATTTCTTGAAGCAGCTTCTGTTTGAATAACCTATGCTCGAACCACTTAAAAAAAAAAAAAAAAAATAGTCTTCACACATCCTAAGGCTGACGTCACACACTATCAGTATTTGGTCAGCATTTTACATCAGTATTTGTAAGCCAAAACCAGGAGTGGAACAATTAGAGGAACAGTATAATAGAAACACGTCACCACTTCTGTATTTATCACCCACTCCTGGTTTTGGCTACAAATACTGATGTAAAATACTGACCGAATACTGCTAGTGTGACAGCAGCCTAGGTAGGGACCTTGTGCAGATAGCTCTGCTCCCTGCTGGGAAGTGGATACAGATGAAGTCAGTGTTGCGAGTTTGTCACAATGTATCAGTCCAGACCATTTGCCTTTCAGGGCATTAGCCATTATAGAGCTATAGCCAGCACTCAGCTGAGAGCAGACTAGCCATGTACAGGGATTGCTGCCTCTGAATTCACTGACCACCAATTCATTTCTTGAAAATGGCGAGGAACTAATGGAGACGCTCAAGTACAACGCTGGGTGTTTGTCAGCTCCATACACAGAGACTGATGGCGGCAGGCACCTTGTGAAGGGAAAACTTAAAACAGGGGTGGTGAATATTTTCTGCCAAGGGCCCTATAGATATTTCTATCATCCTGCAGTGATGGACACTACAGCAAACAGCCCAATGACACTGCTGGAATCAGGGTCTCTTGACTCCATTATGCTGTTCTCATCAGATTAAGCAACAAAAACCTGATGACCGATTCCCTTGAAGATTCTAGTGATCAGGGAGGAGCACAACAGGGCCCTCAATGATCAGTCATTTGTCATCTTTCTGGTGAGAAATGTCTATTATAAGAAAATCACTTAAAGCAAATCTCACCACTTTCAAGCTGCCATTTCCAAGGGCATCAAAGCAAAGATCAACACCAATTCCAGCACACATCACTCTGGAGGCACAGTCTGCACCATTAGGATGTCAAAGAACAGCTGAAACTTGTGACTGGCTGCAGCGGTCAGATGACTGAACCAGCACGTAATGCATGCTTTCTTGAGTCACCTGAACAATCACCGGTTCAGCACTCCTGTGACATTTGGATGGCACAGCCGTTGTTTCCTGAGCTGGCACAGACCACTGAAGCAGCACACACTAAACCCACGGAGCTGACAGCAGGAGAGAGCGTCAGTTTGTTATTTTGAGAAGATTCATGGCTATGAAAAGTATTTTGATGTCAGACAACTACTTTAATGCAATCCATTGATTAAATACTTCAGCAGCACAAATTTAAATTTGATTTAAGATCAACTCCAAATTATATAAATTAACCCACCTCTACCGTCAGAAGTATTAGGGCAGACTATCAACTCACTGACTACAACTATTGTATAATTTATATTACACTTCCCTGTGGGTACAGAGGCTGGCACCGCACCCAGCACCGAGGGGCAGCACTGGTCCCTGGCACCGCACCCAGCACTGAGGGGCAGCACTAGTCCCTGGCACCGTACACAGCACTGAGGGGCAGCACTAGTCCCTGGCACCATACACAGCACAGGGGAACACCACTACTCCCTGGCACCATACACAGCACTGAGGGGCACCACTACTCCCTGGCACCATACACAGCACTGAGGGGCACCACTACTCCCTGGCACCATACACAGCACTGAGGGGCAGCACTACTCCCTGGCACCATACCCAGCACTGAGGGGCAGCACTACTCCCTGGCACCATACCCAGCACTGAAGGGCAGCACTACTCCCTGGCACCATACACAGCACTGGGGAGCACCACTACTCCCTGGCACCATACACAGCACTGAGGGGCACCACACACAGCACTGAGGGGCAACACTACTCCCTGGCACCATACACCACTGAGGGGCACCACTACTCCCTGGCACCATACACAGCACTGAGGGGCAGCACTACTCCCAGGCACCATACACAGCACTGAGGGGCAGCACTACTCTCTGGCACCGTACACAGCACTGAGGGGCAGCACTACTCCCAGGCACCATACACAGCACTGAGGGGCACCACTACTCCCTGGCACCATATATAGAACTGAAGGGCACCACTACTCCCTGGCACCGTACACTGCACTGAGGGGCACCACTACTCCCTGGCACCATATATAGCACTGAGGGGCACCACTACTCCCTGGCACCATACCCAGCACTGGGGGGCACCACCACTCCCAGCACTACTCCCTGGCACCATAGATAGCACTGAGGGGCACCACTACTCCCTGGCACCATACCCAGCACTGAGGGGCACCACTACTCCCTGGCACCATACCCAGCACTGAGGGGCACTACTACTCCCTTGCACCATACACAGCACTGAGGGGCAGCACTACTCCCTGGCACCATACCCAGCACTGAGGGGCAGCACTACTCCCAGGCACCGTACACAGCACTGAGGGGCAGCACTACTCCCAGGCACCGTACACAGCACTGAGGGGCAGCACTACTCCCAGGCACCATATATAGCACTGAGAGGCAGCACTACTCCCTGGCACCATACCCAGCACTGAGGGGCACCACTACTCCCTGGCACCATACCCAGCACTGAGGGGCACCACTACTCCCTGGCACCATATATAGCACTGAGGGGCACCACTACTCCCTGGCACCATACACAGCACTGAGGGGCACCACTACTCCCTGGCACCATACACAGCACTGAGGGGCACCACTACTCCCTGGCACCATACCCAGCACTGAGGGGCACCACTACTCCCTGGCACCATACCCAGCACTGAGGGGCACCACTACTCCCTGGCACCATACCCAGCACTGAGGGGCACCACTACTCCCTGGCACCATACCCAGCACTGAGGGGCACCACTACTCCCTGGCACCATACACAGCACTGAGGGGCACCACTACTCCCTGGCACCATACACAGCACTGAGGGGCACCACTACTCCCTGGCACCATACACAGCACTGAGGGGCACCACTACTCCCTGGCACCATACACAGCACTGAGGGGCACCACTACTCCCTGGCACCATACACAGCACTGAGGGGCAGCACTACTCCCTGGCACCGTACACTGCACTGAGGGGCACCACTACTCCCTGGCACCATACCCAGCACTGAGGGGCACCACTACTCCCTGGCACCATACACAGCACTGAGGGGCACCACTACTCCCTGGCACCATACCCAGCACTGAGGAGCAGCACTACTCCCTGGCACCATACCCAGCACTGAAGGGCAGCACTACTCCCTGGCACCATACACAGCACTGGGGAGCACCACTACTCCCTGGCACCATACACAGCACTGAGGGGCACCACAGCACTGAGGGGCAGCACTACTCCCTGGCACCATACACCACTGAGGGGCACCACTACTCCCTGGCACCATACACAGCACTGAGGGGCAGCACTACTCCCAGGCACCATACACAGCACTGAGGGGCAGCACTACTCCCAGGCACCATACACAGCACTGAGGGGCAGCACTACTCCCTGGCACCATATATAGAACTGAAGGGCACCACTACTCCCTGGCACCGTACACTGCACTGAGGGGCACCACTACTCCCTGGCACCATATATAGCACTGAGGGGCACCACTACTCCCTGGCACCATACCCAGCACTGGGGGGCACCACCACTCCCAGCACTACTCCCTGGCACCATATATAGCACTGAGGGGCACCACTACTCCCTGGCACCATACCCAGCACTGAGGGGCACCACTACTCCCTTGCACCATACACAGCACTGAGGGGCACCACTACTCCCTGGCACCATACCCAGCACTGAGGGGCACCACTACTCCCTGGCACCATACCCAGCACTGAGGGGCACCACTACTCCCAGCACTACTCCCTGGCACCATATATAGCACTGAGGGGCACCACCACTCCCAGCACTACTCCCTGGCACCATATATAGCACTGAGGGGCACCACTACTCCCTGGCACCATACCCAGCACTGAGGGGCACCACTACTCCCTGGCACCATACCCAGCACTGAGGGGCACCACTACTCCCTGGCACCATACCCAGCACTGAGGGGCACCACTACTCCCTGGCACCATACCCAGCACTGAGGGGCACCACTACTCCCTGGCACCATACCCAGCACTGAGGGGCACCACTACTCCCTGGCACCATACCCAGCACTGAGGAGCAGCACTACTCCCTGGCACCATACCCAGCACTGAAGGGCAGCACTACTCCCTGGCACCATACACAGCACTGGGGAGCACCACTACTCCCTGGCACCATACACAGCACTGAGGGGCACCACACAGCACTGAGGGGCAGCACTACTCCCTGGCACCATACACCACTGAGGGGCACCACTACTCCCTGGCACCATACACAGCACTGAGGGGCAGCACTACTCCCAAGCACCATACACAGCACTGAGGGGCAGCACTACTCTCTGGCACCGTACACAGCACTGAGGGGCACCACTACTCCCTGGCACCATATATAGAACTGAAGGGCACCACTACTCCCTGGCACCGTACACTGCACTGAGGGGCACCACTACTCCCTGGCACCATATATAGCACTGAGGGGCACCACTACTCCCTGGCACCATACCCAGCACTGGGGGGCACCACCACTCCCAGCACTACTCCCTGGCACCATATATAGCACTGAGGGGCACCACTACTCCCTGGCACCATACACAGCACTGAGGGGCAGCACTACTCCCTGGCACCATACCCAGCACTGAGGGGCACCACTACTCCCTGGCACCATACACAGCACTGAGGGGCAGCACTACTCCCTGGCACCATACCCAGCACTGAGGGGCAGCACTACTCCCAGGCACCGTACACAGCACTGAGGGGCAGCACTACTCCCAGGCACCATATATAGCACTGAGAGGCAGCACTACTCCCTGGCACCATACCCAGCACTGAGGGGCACCACTACTCCCTGGCACCATACCCAGCACTGAGGGGCACCACTACTCCCTGGCACCATACCCAGCACTGAGGGGCACCACTACTCCCTGGCACCATACCCAGCACTGAGGGGCACCACTACTCCCTGGCACCATACCCAGCACTGAGGGGCACCACTACTCCCTGGCACCATACCCAGCACTGAGGGGCACCACTACTCCCTGGCACCATACCCAGCACTGAGGGGCACCACTACTCCCTGGCACCATACACAGCACTGAGGGGCACCACTACTCCCTGGCACCATACACAGCACTGAGGGGCACCACTACTCCCTGGCACCATACACAGCACTGAGGGGCACCACTACTCCATAGCACCATACCCAGCACTGAGGGGCAGCACTACTCCATAGCACCATACCCAGCACTGAGGGGCAGCACTACTCCATAGCACCATACCCAGCACTGAGGGGCAGCACTACTCCATAGCACCATACACAGCACTGAGGGGCAGCACTACTCCCTGGCACCATACACAGCACTGAGGGGCAGCACTACTCCATAGCACCATACACAGCACTGAGGGGCAGCACTACTCCCTGGCACCGCACCCAGCACTGAGGGGCACCACTACTCCATAGCACCATACCCAGCACTGAGGGGCAGCACTACTCCATAGCACCATACACAGCACTGAGGGGCAGCACTACTCCATAGCACCATACCCAGCACTGAGGGGCAGCACTACTCCCAGGCACCATACACAGCACTGAGGGGCAGCACTACTCCATAGCACCATACACAGCACTGAGGGGCAGCACTACTCCCTGGCACCGCACCCAGCACTGAGGGGCACCACTACTCCCAGGCACCATACCCAGCACTGAGGGGCACCACTACTCCCAGGCACCATATATAGCACTGAGGGGCAGCACTACTCCCTGGCACCGCACCCAGCACTGAGGGGCAGCACTACTCCCTGGCACCGTACACAGCACTGAGGGGCAGCACTACTCCCAGGCACCATACCCAGCACTGAGGGGCAGCACTACTCCCAGGCACCATATATAGCACTGAGGGGCAGCACTACTCCCAGGCACCATATATAGCACTGAGGGGCAGCACTACTCCCTGGCACCGTACACAGCACTGAGGGGCAGCACTACTCCCAGGCACCATACCCAGCACTGAGGGGCAGCACTACTCCCTGGCACCATACACAGCACTGAGGGGCAGCACTACTCCCAGGCACCATATATAGCACTGAGGGGCAGCACTACTCCCTGGCACCGTACACAGCACTGAGGGGCAGCACTACTCCCAGGCACCATACCCAGCACTGAGGGGCAGCACTACTCCCAGGCACCATACCCAGCACTGAGGGGCAGCACTACTCCCAGGCACCATATATAGCACTGAGGGGCAGCACTACTCCCTGGCACCGCACCCAGCACTGAGGGGCAGCACTACTCCCTGGCACCGCACCCAGCATTACTCCCTGGCACTAGTCTGCACCCAGCACATGGGCACGTGACCAGAAGGCAGCGTGTAGCACCCGCCGCACGTGTCACAGCTCGGCTCTGGCAGGGCACGCCAAGACTTGTAGTCCCCTCAGACCTGAACACACCGCTGTGGAGGGGGAGGAGGCCCCGTCACTTCTGCACAAGCAGCGCTCACCATTGAAGTCCCCGGTGTCGGCCACCACCACGGTGTGGCTCTTCAGCTGCTCCAGCGCGGACTCCTCCATCCTCTGCTTCTTCACTGCACAGTTGGACATCACAGGGGCTTGAATGGGGCGGTGGGGGTGTATATATAGCTGCGGCCGGCAGAGGGGCGCGAGGGACTCAGCCAATGGGAGCGGAGGGATGAGCGCGCGTCCACACCACACTGCGGGAGCGAGAGACAGGGACAGGTCCCACCAATCAGCGAACGCCGGGAGGAACACGTGATCTGAGACCGCCTTCTCACCTGCCAGACGTGCCAGGAAGAATGACAGGTCCGCTGACCAATCAGAGAGGAGGAGTCTGGTGGACGATGCTGAGGTAAATCCTGTCACAGTCCTGTCTGTGAGGGACAAGGCTGCACATAGTGATCTCTGCATCAGCCATCAATGTATCAATAAAGGGTGAAAACGTATGAAATGCTGATAATTGTACTTCAGTAACCATAGAAACAACTAAGGGTCGAAAAACGCCGAAACAGCAACATTTGTGTCAGTGTCAAAACTTCTTGCAGTTTTCATCCATTATCTGTGAGAGCACGGTGGGGTCGGGACATTCCCTGATATCCCAGGACCCCGGAACAACTCCTCAAAATTGGGACATTTATTTTTTACTGATATATTTTATTTATTTTTAACCCCTTCATGACCTTGTGAGTTTTCGTTTTTCCGTGTTCGTTTTTCGCTCCCCTCCTTCCCAGAGCCATAACTTTTTTATTTTTCTGTCAATTTGGCCATGTGAGGGCTTATTTTTTGCGGGACGAGTTGTACTTTTGAACGACATCATTGGTTTTAGCATGTCGTGTACTAGAAAACGGGAAAAAAATTCCAAGTGCGGTGAAATTTCAAAAAAAGTGCAGTCCCACACTTGTTTTTTGTTTGGCTTTTTTGCTAGGTTCACTAAATGCTAAAAATGACCTGCACTTATGATTCTGCAGGTCAGTACGAGTTCATAGACACCTAACATGACTAGGTTATTTTTTATCTAAGTGGTGAAAAAAAATTCCAAACTTTGCTAAAAAAAAAAACAAAAATTGCGCCATTTTCCAATACTTGTAGCGTCTCCATTTTCCGTGATCTGGGGTCGGTTAAGGGCTTATTTTTTGTGTGCCAAGATAACATTTTTAATTATAGCATTTTGGTGCAGATACGTTCTTTTGATCGCCCGTTATTGCATTTTAATGCAATGTCGCGGCGAACAAAAAAAAACGTAATTCTGGCATTTCTAATTTTTTTCCCGCTACGCTGTTTAGCGATCAGGCTAATGCTTTTTTTTAGTTGATAGATCGGCGATTCTGAGCGCGGCGATACCAAATATGTGTAGATTTGATATTTTTTTATGGATTTATTTTGATTGGGGCGAAAGGGGACTGATTTAAACTTTTTTTTTTTTTTAACATTTTTTTCAACTTTTTTTTTACTTTTGCCATGCTTCAATAGCCTCCATGGGAGGCTAGAAGCAGGCACAACGCGATCGGCTCTGCTACATAGCAGCGATCTGCTGATCGCTGCTATGTAGCAGAATTGCAGGTGTGCTGTGAGCGCCGACCACAGGGTGGCGCTCACAGCCACCGGCGATCAGTAACCATAGAGGTCTCAAGGACCTCTATGGTTACAATGGAGACGCATCGCCGACCCCCGATCATGTGACGGGGGTCGGCGATGACGTCATTTCCGGCCGCCCGGCCGGATGCGGTAGTTAAATGCCGCTGTCTGCGTTTGACAGCGGCATTTAACTAGTTAATAGGTGCGGGCAGATCGCGATTCTGCCCGCGCCTATTACGGGCACATGTCAGCTGTTCAAAACAGCTGACTTGTCCCGGCTTTGATGCGGGCTCACCGCGGAGCCCTGCATCAAAGCAGGGGATCTGACCTCGGACGTACTATCCCGTCCGAGGTCAGATAGGGGTTAATTAAAAAATGCCTTAGGTGGAGCCCGCCAAATATTGCTGGAATTACATGGAGCCAAAAAATGCAACAAAAAAAAACACAAGAAACACATGCCTCGTCTGTGGGATTTTATAGTTAAAAAAGGAGTCAATGCAAAAAACAAAAACAAAGAAAAAATTTTTTTTTAATAAAATGATTTATTAATTAACATTTTAACCCCTTTACCCCCAAGGGTGGTTTGCACGTTATGGACCGGGCCAATTTTTACAATTCTGACCACTATCCCTTTATGAGGTTATAACTCTGGAACGCTTCAACGGATCCCAGTGATTCTGACATTGTTTTCTCGTGACATATTGTACTTCATGATAGTGGTAAAATTTCTTTGATATTACCTGCGTTTATTTGTGGAAATAAACGGAAATTTGGCGAAAATTTTGAAAATTTCGCAATTTTCCAACTTTGAATTTTTATGCAATTAAATCACAGAGATATGTCACACAAAATACTTAATAAGTAACATTTCCCACATGTCTACTTTACATCAGCACAATTTTGGAACCAAAATGTTTTTTTGTTAGGGAGTTATAAGGGTTAAAAATTTGACCAGCAATTTCTCATTTTTACAACACCAATATGTTTTAGGGACCACATCACATTTGAAGTCATTTTGAGGGGTCTATATGATAGAAAATACCCAAGTGTGACACCATTCTAAAAACTGCACCCCTCAAGGTGCTCAAAACCACATTCAAGAAGTTTATTAACCCTTCTGGAGATTCACAGGAATTTTTGGAATGTTTAAAAAAAAAACGAACATTTAACTTTTTTTCACAAAAAAATTGTTTTAGCTCCAATTTACCAAGGGTAACAGGAGAAAATGGACCCCAAAAGTTGTTGTACAATTTGTCCTGAGTATGCCGATACCCCATATGTGGGGGTAAACCACTGTTTGGGCGCATGGCGGAGCTCGGAAGGAAAGGAGCGCCGTTTGACTTTTCAATGCAAAATTGACTGGAATTGAGATGGGACGCCATGTTGCGTTTGGAGAGCCCCTGATGTGCCTAAACATTGAAACCCCCCACAAGTGACACCATTTTGGAAAGTAGACCCCTAAGGAACTTATCTAAATGTGTGGTGCGCTCTTTACCCACCAAGTGCTTCACAGAAGTTTATAATGTAGAGCCGTAAAAATAAAAAATCATATTTTTTCACAAAAATGATCTTTTCGCCCCCAATTTTTTATTTTCCCAAAGGTAAGAGAAGAAATTGGACCCCAAAAGTTGTTGTGCAATTTGTCCTGAGTACGCTGATACCCCATATGTGGGGGTAAACCACTGTTTGGGCGCATGGCAGAGCTTGGAAGGGAAGGAGCACCCTTTGACTTTTCAATGCAAAATTGACTGGAATTGAGATGGGACGCCATGTTGCGTTTGGAGAGCCCCTGATGTGCCTAAACATTGAAACCCCCCACAAGTGACACCATTTTAGAAAGTAGACCCCCTAAGGAACTTATCTATATGTGTGGTGCGCTCTTTACCCACCAAGTGCTTCACAGAAGATTATAATGCAGAGCCGTAAAAATAAAAAATCATATTTTTTCACAAAAATGATCTTTTCGCCCACAATTTTTTATTTTCCCAAAGGTAAGAGAAGAAATTGGACCCCAAAAGTGGTTGAGCAATTTGTCCTGAGTACGCTGATACCCCATATGTGGGGGTAAACCACTGTTTGGGCGCATGGCAGAGCTTGGAAGGGAAGGAGCACCATTTGACTTTTCAATGCAAAATTGACTGGAATTGAGATGGGACGCCATGTTGCGTTTGGAGAGCCCCTGATGTGCCTAAACACCCCCACAAATGACACCATTTTGGAAAGTAGACCCCCTAAGGAACTTATCTAGATGTGTGGTGCACACTTTGACCCACCAAGTGCTTCACAGAAGTTTATAATGTTGAGCCGTAAAAATAAAAATTATTTTTTTTTTCACAAAAATTATTTTTTAGCCCCCAGTATTGTATTTTTCCAAGCGTAAGAGGAGAAATTGTACCTCAAAAATTGTTGTGCAATTTGTCCTGAGTACGCTGATACCCCATATGTGGGGGGAACCACCGTTTGAGAGCATGGGAGGTCTCAGAAGGGAAGGAGCGCCGTTTGGAATGCAGACTTAGATAGAATGGTCTGCAGGCGACACATTGCGTTTGCAGAGCCCCTAATGAACCTAAACAGTAGAAACCCCCCATAAGTGACCCCATATTGGAAACTAGACCCCTTTAGGAACTTATCTAGATGTGTAGTGAGAACATTGAACCCCCAAGTGTTTCACTACAGTTTATAACGCAGAGCCGTGAAAATAAAAAATAATTTATTTCTCACAAAAAATGTTTTTTTAGCCCCCCCCAATTTTTATTTTCCCAAGGGTAACAAGAGGAATTGGAACCCAAAAGTTGTTGTCCAATTTGTCCTGAGTATGCTGATACCCCATATGTTGGGGTAAACCCCTGTTTGGGCACGCGGGAGAGCTCAGAAGGGAAGGACCACTGTTTTACTTTTTCAACACAGAATTGGCTGGAATTGACATCGGATGCCATGTCGTGTTTGGAGAGCCCCTGATGTGCCTAAACAGTGGAAACCCCCCAATTATAACTGAAACCCTAATCCAAACACACCCCTAACCCTAATCCCAACAGTAACCCTAACCACACCTCTAACCCTGACACACCCCTAACCCTAATCCCAACTCTATCCCTAACCACACCCTTAACCCGAACATGCCCCTAACCCCAACCACACCCCTTACCCCAACACACCCCTAACCCCAACAGACCCCTAAACCTAATCCCAAACCTAACCACACCCCTAACTCCAACACACCCCTATCCCTAATCCCAACCATAACCCTAACCACACCCCTAACCCTGACACACCCCTAACCCTAATCCTATCTGTAAATTTAATCCTAACCCTAACTTTAGCCCCAGCCCTAACCCTAACTTTAGCCCCAACCCTAACCCTAACTTTAGCCCCAACCCTAACTTTAGCCCCAACCCTAACGTTAACTTTAGCCCCAACCCTAACTGTAGCCCTAACCCCAACCCTAGCCCCAACTCTAAACCTAACCCCAACACTAACCCTAGTCCTACCCCTCGCCCCAACCCTAACCCTAGCCCCAGCCCTAACCCCAGCCCCAACCCTAACCCCAACCCTAACCCTAGCCCCAACCCTTACCCTAGCCCCAACCCTACCCTAGCCCCAATCCTATTCCCAACCCTAGCCCCAACCCTAACCCTAATGGGAAAATGGAAATAAATACATTTTTTTATTTTATTATTTTTCCTTAACTAAGGGGGTGATGAAGGGGGGTTTGATTTACTTTTATAGCAGGTTTTTTAAAAAACGCTTTTTATTGCAAAAAATAGTTTTTGCGTCTCCACATTTTGAGAGCTATAATTTTTCAATATTTTGGTCCACAGAGTCATGTGAGGTTTTGTTTTTTGCGGGACGAGTTGACGTTTTTATTGATAACATTTTCGGGCACGTGACATTTTTTGATCGCTTTTTATTCCGATTTTTGTGAGGCAGAATGACCAAAAACCAGCTATTCATTAATTTCTTTTCAGGGGGTGCGTTTATACCGTTCCACGTTTAGTAAAATTGACAAAGCAGTTTTATTCTTCGGGTCAGTACGATTACAGTGATACCTCATTTATATTTTTTTTGTTTTGGCGCTTTTATATGATAAAAACTATTTTATAGAAAAAATAATTATTTTTGTATCGCTTTATTCTGAGGACTATAACTTTTTTATTTTTTCGCTGATGATGCTGTATGGTGGCTCGTTTTTTGTGGGACAAGATGATGTTTTCAGCGGTACCATGGTTATTTATATCCGTCTTTTTGATCGCGTGTTATTCCACTTTTTGTTCGGCGGTATGATAATAAAGCGTTGTTTTTTGCCTTGTTTTTTTTTTTTTTTTTTTTTTATTTACGGTGATCACTGAAGGGGTTAACTAGTGGGACAGTTTTATAGGTTGGGTCATTACGGACACGGCGATGCTAAATATGTGTACTTTTATTGTTTTTTTTATAAAGAAATGTATTTATGGGAACAATATATATATTTTTTTCTTTATTTAGGAATTTTTTTTTTTTTTTGTTACTTGTGAATATTTTTTTTTTACTTTGTAACATTGCCCCGGGGAGGGGGGGGGGAGGGGGGAGGCATCATGTTATAGGGTCAGATCGCTGATCTGACACTTTGTAGAGCACAGTGTCAGATCAGCGATCTAACAGGCACTGCAGGGATGCTTGCAAGCGCTTGCTCTGAGCAGGCGCTTGCAAGCCACCTCCCTGCAGGACCCGGAAGCAGCCCCGTGGCCATATTGGATCCGGGGCCTGCAGGGAGGAGGAGGTAGGAGACCCTCGGAGCAACGCGATCACATCACGTTGCTCCGAGGTTCTCAGGGAAGCCCGCAGGGAGCCCCCTCCCTGCGCGATGCTTCCCTATACCAGCGGAACACTGCAATCATCTTTGCTCGCAATGTGCCGGGGGTTAATGTGCCAGAAGCGGTCCGTGACTGCTCCTGGCACATAGTGCCGGATGTCAGCTGCGATAGTCAGCCTTGCGCCCCCCCGTGAGCACTGCCGATCGCATATGATGTACTATCCTGTCACTGGGAATTAAATCCCAGGTCACCTTGATGGGTTAGTATGTCATATGGGATTAAGGGGTTAAACTGTGTGGAGAATAATATGGGGCCATTATATACTGTATATACATATATTACTAGATGGTGGCCCGATTCTATTGCATCGGGTATTCTAGAATATGTAGTTTATTTATGAAGATTTAAGAATAATGCAATGAATACACAGGATTTTCTGGGTAAAATATATACATTATCAGTGAAGCGGTGTTTAAAGGGACTCTGTCAGCTCAAATTGGTGGGATATTAAAATGATTTCTTACCGGTCAGTTGGGCGGCATATCCTCTTTATTTCTCCACCCCGTCCGTCCCTGTTTTCCGCATTATTTGCGGGAATAAGAGTATGCGTGCGCCATAGTTGGCGCGTGCACCATGCAGTCTTCTGCGGGCAAAGCCAAAAAGCATTACTGCGCATGTGCCCGAGCACTATGTCCCGTAACACAGCTAAATACTTCCGGGACATTCTCTCCCTCACACACTGTCACGCATGTTATTCTTTCCCTCACAGACTGTCCTCCATGTTATTCTCTCCCTCACAGACTGTCCTCGATGTTATTCTCTCCCTCACAGACTGTCCTCCATGTTATTCTCTCCCTCACAGACTGTCCTCCATGTTATTCTCTCCCTCACAGACTGTCCTGCATGTTATTCTCTCAAAGACACACTATCCTCCATGTTATTTTCTCCCTCACAGACTGTCCTCCATGTTATTCTCTCCCTCACAGACTGTCCTCCATGTTATTCTCTCCATCACACACTGTCCTCCATGTTATTCTCTCCCTCACAGACTGTCCTCCATGTTATTCTCTCCTTCACAGACTGTCCTCCATGTTATTCTCTCCCTCACACACTGTCCTCCATGTTATTCTCTCCCTTACAGACTGTCCTTCATGTTATTCTCCCCTTCACAGACTGTCCTTCATGTTATTCTCATTTTAGTATATGTATGTAGGTTATTTATGAATGCTGATTGGTCGAGGCCGGCCGGGCGCATCCCAATCAGCAACACGGGATTTCAGTTACAGACAAACAGACACTTAGACAATTATATATATAGATATGGAGCATTATATGGTACAATTATATATTGCCCATAATACTGTATGGAGGACTATGTGGTGCCCATATTGAAGTATGGAGGACTATGTGGTGCCCATAATACTGTATGGAGGACTATGTGGGGCCCATTATACTCTATGGAGGACTATGTGGGGCCCATTATACTGTATGGAGGATTATGTGGGGCCATTATTCTGTATGGAGGTATGCATGGTGCCCATTATACTGTATGGAGCATTATTTGGGGCCATTATATACTGTATGGAGCAATATATGGGGCCATTATTTACTGTATGGAGCATTATATATGTCCCATTCTACTGTATGGAGCATTATATGGGGCCCATTGTTATGTATGGAGCATTATATGGGGTCCATTATAATGTATGGAGAATTATATGGGGCCATTACATACTATATGGACCAATAAATGGGCCCATTATATATTATATGGAGCAATATATGGGACCATTATATACTACACTGCGCATAATACTGTATGGAGGACTATGTGGTACAAATAATACTGTATGAAAGAGTATATGATGCCCATTATACTGTACGGAGGACTACGTGGTGCCCATAATACTGTATGGAGGACTATGTAGTGCCCATAATACTGTATGGACGACTATGTGGTACCCATAATGCTGTATGGAGGACTATGTGGTGCTCATAATACTGTATGGAGGACTATGGGGTGCCCGTAATACTATAAAGAGGACTATGAGGTGCCCATAATACTGTATGGAGGACTATACTGACTCTACACTTTTGAATCCCCCCCAGAGCATGCACTGTGCACTGCGAGGACTCACCAGTTTTTTAGCTATTCTACAATTTACAATAGGTATCACTCACGTAATGTAAAAAGTTAGGGAAATCTTTGGCATTGTACTCTATCTATATTTCTTAGCTGTGTATCATGAACCGTGGTATGTGTTAAAGGAGTCTAATGATACTCTTCCACCCAGGGCTCACGAAATCCTGGAGCTGGCCCTGATAATAATAATGTGTTTTTCAGTGTCATCTCCATGCTGTTGGCACCTAATTATACACACTGTCTCCTGACATGACCCCTACCTTAATACAAAATACCATGAATTGTCTTACCTGTGTCTAGCATCATGTACTCCATCAATCTGAAACTGAATATCTTCAAAACCGAAATTCTCTTGTTTTCCCACTCTACTAATCTACCTATACCCAATATTGTAATTGCCTTGGGTGGTTCTACCAAAACTCCAAAGCAGCAGTCTGGGAATCATATTTGACAAAGAACTTTCCTTTATTCACTATATCCAATCACTCACTTGCTTATGTTACCTGCATCTTAAAAAGCATCTTTAAAATGCGACCTTTTCTCACCTTTGAAACCGCAAAAACACTGTCGTGTTATGATCTGGTGGCCTAGGAGCAGCATGAGACGTACTCTGGAGAAGGTGGTACCTGTACTGACCGCAAACCCTGAACTTAGCAGTGCAACTAGAAGTAGCCGTGGGGGGTACCTAACACTCCCTAGACCCCTCGACACAGCCTAAGAACTAACTTCCCCTAAAGACAGAAACGGGAAAACTATCTTGCCTCAGAGAAAATCCCCAAAGGATAGACAGCCCCCCACAAATATTGACTGTGAGAGGAGAGGGAAATAACATACGCAGACATGAAATCAGGATTTAGCATAGGAGGCCATACTAGCTAAAAAAAAAGAATAGGACACAGTACTATGCGGTTAGTATTAAAACACTAGAAAATATCCACCACAGAAAATACAAATCACCACATCTGACTAAAGACATGGAGGGTATATCTGCATCTCCAGAGACACAGCTTGGTTGCAAAAAATCCTTCACAGACAAAGCTGGACAAGACCAAACATGAAAATGCACTGAACTATAAGGCCCACAGCATGTGGACAGCAAAAACAAAGCCAGGACTTATCTTTGTTGAAAAGCTCAGCAAACAGGAGAGACCAGTAAGAGATGTGAATCCTCCAAAAACAATGGACAACTGGCACTGACTAAAGGATCATGCAGGACTAAATAGCTGAGTCCAAATTGCAAAAAGTGAACACACCTGATAAATGCTGCGATCCGAAGACAGCAGCACTACCACTCATAACCACCAGAGGGAGCCCAAGAGCAGAATTCACAACAGTACCCCCCCTTGAGGAGGGGTCACCGAACCCTCACCAGAGCCCCCAGGCCGATCAGGACGAGCCAAATGAAAGGCACGAACCAAATCGTCAGCATGAACATCGGAGGCAACAACCCAAGAATTATCCTCCTGGCCATAACCCTTCCATTTGACCAGATACTGAAGCTTCCGCCTCGAAAAACGAGAATCCAAAATCTTCTCAACCACATACTCCAACTCCCCATCAATCAACACCGGGGCCGGAGGATCAACAGAGGGAACAACGGGCACCACATACTTCCGCAACAAAGATCTATGGAAAACATTATGGATGGAAAAAGAGGCTGGAAGGGCCAAACGAAAAGACACTGGATTGATAATCTCAGAAATCCTATAAGGACCAATAAACCGAGGCTTGAACTTAGGGGAAGAAACCTTCATAGGAACATGACGGGAAGACAACCAGACCAAATCCCCAACCCGAAGCCGGGAACCAACACACCGACGATGGTTAGCAAAACGCTGAGCCTCCTCCTGAGACAACACCAAATTGTCCACCACATGAGCCCAAATCTGCTGCAGCCTGTCAACCACAGAATCCACACCAGGACAATCAGAAGGCTCAACCTGCCCTGAAGAAAAACGAGGATGAAAACCAAAATTACAAAAAAAAGATGAAACCAAGGTAGCAGAACTAGCCTGATTATTAAGGGCAAACTCGGCCAATGGCAAGAAAGCCACCCAATCATCCTGATCAGCAGACACAAAGCATCTCAAATAAGTTTCCAAAGTCTGATTAGTTCACTCGGTTTGGCCATTTGTCTGAGGATGAAATGCGGAAGAAAAAGACAAATCAATGCCCAGCCAAGCACAAAAGGCCCGCCAAAACCTAGAAACAAACTGGGAACCTCTATCGGACACAATATTCTCCGGAATGCCATGCAAACGAACCACATGCTGCAAAAACAACGGAACCAAATCAGAAGAGGAAGGCAATTTAGGCAAAGGTACCAAATGAACCGTCTTAGAAAACTGGTCACAAACCACCCAGATAACAGACATCCTCTGGGAAACCGGAAGCTCTGAAATAAAATCCATAGAAATATACGTCCAAGGTCTCTCAGGGACCGGCAAAGGCAGAAGCAACCCACTAGCGCGGGAACAGCAAGGCTTAGCCCGCGCACAAATCCCACAGGACTGCACAAAAGAACGCACATCCCGCGACAAAGAAGGCCACCAAAAGGACCTACCAACCAAATCTCTGGTACCAAAAATCCCAGGATGGCCAGCCAACACAGAACAATGAACCTCAGAAATCACTTTACTAGTCCATCTATCAGGAACAAACAGTTTCCCCACTGTACAGTGGTCAGGTTTATTAGCCTGAAATTCCTGAAGAACCCGTCGTAAATCAGGGGAGATGGCAGAAAGAATCACCCCTTCCTTCAGAATGCCGACCCGGCTCAAGAATCCCAGGGGAATCAGGAAAAAAAACTCCTAGAGAGGGCATCCGCCTTAACATTCTTAGTACCAGGAATGTACGAGACCACAAAATCAAAACGGGAGAAAAACAGGGACCATCGAGCCTGTCTAGGATTCAGCCGTTTGGCAGACTCGAGGTAAATCAGATTCTTATGATCGGTCAGGACCACAATATGGTGCTTGGCCCCCTAAAGCCAATGTCGCCACTCCTCAAATGCCCACTTCATAGCCAACAACTCCCGATTGCCGACATCATAATTGCGTTCCGCAGGCGAAAACTTCCGAGAAAAGAAGGCACACGGTTTCATCAAGGAACCATCACAATTCCTCTGAGACAAAACGGCCCCTGCCCCAATCTCAGACGCGTCAACCTCAACCTGAAATGGAAGAGAAACATCCGGCTGACGCAACACAGGGGCAGAAGTAAATCGGCGTTTAAGCTCCTGAAAGGCAGAAACAGCCGCGGAGGACCAATTCGTCACATCAGCGCCTTTCTTCGTCAAATCGGTCAGAGGTTTAACCACACTGGAGAAGTTGGCAATGAAACGACGATAAAAATTAGCAAAGCCCAAGAATTTCTGAAGGCTCTTCACAGATGTGGGCTGAATCCAATCATGAATGGCCTGAACCTTAACCGGATCCATTTCTATAGATGAGGGAGAAAAAATGAAGCCCAAAAAAGAAAACTTCTGCACTCCAAAGAGGCACTTCGATCCCTTCACAAATAAAGCATTATTACGGAGGATCTGAAATACCATCCTGACCTGTTTCACATGAGACTCCCAATCATCGGAAAAAATCAAAATATCATCCAAATATACAACCATGAATTTATCAAGATAACTCCGAAAGATATCATGCATGAAGGATTGGAACACAGATGGAGCATTAGAGAGTCCGAATGGCATCACAAGGTATTCAAAATGGCCTTCGGGCGTATTAAATGCAGTTTTCCATGCGTCACCCTGCTTAATACGAATAAGATTATATGCCCCTCGAAGGTCAATCTTAGTAAACCAGCTAGCCCCCTTAATCCTAGCAAACAAATCAGTAAGCAAAGGCAAAGGGTATTGAAATTTGACCGTGATCTTATTCAAGAGGCGATAATCAATACAGGGTCTCAAGGAGCCATCCTTCTTGGCAACAAAAAAAAACCCTGCTCCCAATGGTGAAGAAGATGGCCGAATATGCCCCTTCTCCAAAGACTCCTTAATATAACTCCGCATGGCGGCATGTTCTGGCACAGACAGGTTGAAAAGTCGGCCCTTTGGGAACTTACAACCTGGAATCAAGTCAATAGCACAATCACAGTCCCTATGCGGTGGAAGAGAACTGGATTTGGGCTCATCGAATACATCCTGGAAATCTGACAAAAACTCAGGAATTTCAGAAGAGGGGGAAGAGGAAATTGACACCAAAGGAACGTGACCATGAACCCCCTGCAACCCCAACTAGTCACAGACATAGATCTCCAATCTAACACCGGATTATGTAGCTGTAACCATGGAAAACCCAGCACAATATCATCATGCAAATTATGCAACACCAGAAAACGACAATCTTCCTGATGGGCTGGCGCCATGCGCATGGTCAGCTGTGTCCAAAACTGAGGTTTATTTATAGCCAACGGTGTAGCATCAATGCCCCTTAAAGGAATAGGGTTCTGCAAAGGCTGCAAGGGGAAACCACAACGTCTGGCAAATTCTAAGTCCATTAAGTTCAGAGCGGCGACTGAATCCACAAATGCCATGACAGGAAATGATGATAATGAGCAGATCAAGGTCACAGATAACAGAAATTTAGGTTGTACAGTACTGATGGTAACAGAACTAGCGATTCTCCTTGTACGCTTAGGGCAATCAGAAATAACATGAGCAGAATCGCCACAGTAAAAACACAACCTATTCTGACGCCTGAATCTTTGACGTTCAGCTCTAGACAAAATCCTATCACACTGCATAGGCTCAGGGCTCCGCTCAGAGGACAACGCCACAGTGTGCACAACTCTGCGCTCGCGCAAGTGCCGATCAATCTGAATGGCCAGAGACATAGAATCACTCAGACCAGCAGGCGTGGGGAACCCCACCATAACATCTTTAACGGATTCAGAAAGACCCTTTCTGAAAATTGCCGCCAAGGCATCCTCATTCCATTTAGTCAGTACAGACCATTTTCTAAATTTCTGGCAATACGATTCTGCCGCTTCTTGACCCTGACACAGGGCCAACAAGATCTTCTCAGCTTGATCCACAGAATTAGGCTCATCATACAATAACCCCAATGCTTGAAAGAAAGAATCAACATTAAGCAAAGCAGGATTGCCAGTTTCCAGGGAAAATGCCCAATCCTGTGGGTCACCACGCAGCAGGGATATGATGATTTTAACCTGCTGAATAGGATCACCAGAGGACCGGGGTCTCAATGCAAAAAAACAGTTTACAGTTATTTTTGAAACTCAAAAATTTGGATCTGTCACTCATTGTTGGCCAGTTGTACTGTTATGATCTGGTGGCCTAGGAGCAGCATGAGACGTACTCTGGAGAAGGTGGTACCTGTACTGACCGCAAACCCTGAACTTAGCAGCGCAACTAGAAGTAGCCGTGGGGGGGTACCTAACACTCCCTAGACCCCTCGACACAGCCTAAGAACTAACTTCCCCTAAAGACAGAAACGGGAAAACTATCTTGCCTCAGAGAAAATCCCCAAAGGATAGACAGCCCCCCACAAATATTGACTGTGAGAGGAGAGGGAAATAACATACGCAGACATGAAATCAGGATTTAGCATGGGAGGCCATACTAGCTAAAAAGAAAGAATAGGACAGAGTACTATGCGGTCAGTATTAAAACACTAGAAAATATCCACCACAGAAAATACAAATCACCACATCTGACTAAAGACATGGAGGGTATATCTGCATCTCCAGAGACACAGCTTGGCTGCAAAAAATCCTTCACAGACAAAGCTGGACAAGACCAAACATGAAAATGCACTGAACTATAAGGCCCACAGCATGTGGACAGCAAAAACAAAGCCAGGACTTATCTTTGTTGAAAAGCTCAGCAAACAGGAGAGACCAGTAAGAGATGTGAATCCTCCAAAAACAATGGACAACTGGCACTGACTAAAGGATCAAGCAGGACTAAATAGCTGAGTCCAAATTGCAAAAAGTGAACACACCTGATAAATGCTGCGATCCGAAGACAGCCGCACTACCACTCAGAACCACCGGAGGGAGCCCAAGAGCAGAATTCACAACACTGTCGCTCTTATTCATTCTCGTCTAGACTACTACAAGTCTCTAGTGATCGGTCTCCCTCTTACCAAACTTTCTCCTTGCCAGTCCATCCTGAAAGTGGCAGCCAGGAGCATATTTCTATCCAGCAGTTACACTGATGCCTCCAACCTGTTCCAGTCATTGCGCTGGCTACAGTAATACAATACATCTCTCACCTTCAAAGCTCTCCATAGTTCTCCACCTCCCTACATCTCATCCCTCATCTCTGTATATCACGCTACCTGATTTCTCCATTCTACAACTAATCCAAGACTAACATCTTCTGTAATCCTAACCTCCCAACTCCGTCTCCAAGACATCTCTCGTGCTGCTCCAGTGTTCTGGAATGCACTACCTTGGACGATCCAATTAATATCAAGGCCCCACATTTTTAAACATGCTTTAAGACACATGTATTTAGACAGGCTTATCACCTCACTTCACTAATCTAACTTTTCCCTGTTCCCTCTTTCTAAATTTCCCTCGGAATCTGGTCCCTCCTGTTCATCTGTCTCCACATCCTCCATGCACTCTATAGCACTTGGTGACTGCACTTAGACACTGGCTAATGAATGGATCCTGCAGCTTGTTTGACATGCCCTATGTATTATAATAATGGCTGGACCGTACATGACAAGCAATTTCACCTACTGTGTCCCTCTATTTCCTTATAGATTGTGAGCAGGGCTCTCACTCTTCCTGGAACTGTTGAACTATGTGTTACTTTGTATCCTCTTTATTGTGTGTACATGTCCCTGCCTAATTGTAAAGTGCTGCTGAATATGTTGTCACGACATAAATACAATTATTATTATAGTCTGTTGGTAAGCAGAAATTAGGATTTCCAAAGGCATGCAGGAACCTCTGTAAGACCTGTGTGGTAATAGTGGCATGTAATGAGTGTCTTCCTTGTATAAATATAGGACTTGTAATAGGGAAAATGAACAAGAGGAATGTTACGTTTTGGGTGGAGTTATTATTCAGGTGCAGGAAGAGTAATATAACAAGATGGTGGAAATTCCAAATTATCAAGCACAGAATGTGACTACATACTGTAAATATTTCAAGTATTTTGTAACTTTTATCTCATGATCTGGTGTCTCTGAGTTGTAAGGAATGGAAATGCAATCCATGTGCACTAAGCACTATATGGAGGTATTGGGACACATCTCAATCACTGGATTCAGGTTTTTCATTTAGTCCCATTGTCACAGGTGTATAAAATCCAGCCTTTAGCAGTACACTCTGCCTTTATGTTATATCCCTACTTGGACCTGCTACAGCAACTTCTGCCTTTGTCACCAGATGCCTCCATATTCACTCTGCAAACATGATGATGGAGTAGAGAACCAGCCAGGGAAAATGGGTCTGTATGCTGTCCAGCTGGCCTGCAGCCTATCCAGCAGTGCCACACCCTATTTAAACTACTAACAGTCTGCTGGGGGTTCCCAGTGATGATATTTCGTTTCTCTATACTGCTTGGGGTGCTTTTGTGGTATTCTGTTCCTGATCATGTCCTGACTTGTGACTCCAACTTTGTCTTTCTCTTCTACTCCCCTTGATCCGAATCTTCCTGTTACCTGACCCCAGCTATTTTCCTGACTATGGTTTTGTCTCCAGATTCTGTGCCTGGTTATGCTCCTTCAGTTATTGACCTTACTAGTTTGTGTACTTCCGCCTCATGCTTGCTCCTCCAACCTCCTGCTACTTTGTGGAGGGATTCCAGGGGGCCCCATTAGAAGTTCAATTCCTGTGTGAGGATTCAAGGGTGAAGACTGGGGTTCCTCTGATGCTTGCTAAACATAATTGCTAGTGCCAAGATTGTCAGAAGTAGCTTTTTAAGGTGACAGCCTCTTATAGATATTATACTTTATAAACTATTTTGAAAGACTGGCTCCTTCTAAAAAGATCACTGGATTCCAGTGTGGTAAAGTAATAGGATCCACCATTATTACAAGTCAGTTCATGAAATTTATTTCCTCCTAAATATCCCACCATCAACTGTGGGCGGTATTATTGACAAGTGTCAGCATTTAGGAACCACAGCAGCTCAATCACAAAGTAGAGACCAAGTAAAGTTATAGAGTAGGGTGGTGCATAAATGTCATCAGTGCGCTGGAGAGCTCCACGCTTAGCATTAGGCCGGGATCACACATGCGAGAAATACGTCCGAGTCTCACATGGTAATACCCGGCATTGCCACCGTCACTCAGGAGCGGAGAGTGCGGACGCATAGCAATACATGATGCCACGCGCTCCGCTGCAATGTCGGGTATTACCATGCGAGACTCGGACGTATTTCTCGCATGTGTGATCCCGGCCTTAGCACAAACTGTGCACCCACAGCTTCATAGCATGGGTTTCCATAGCCGAGTAGCTGCATGTAGCCTCACCAAGCACAATGCCTAGCGTCAGATGTAGTGGTGTAAAGCAACCACATGATTTGATAATCTGCTAATAGAAGTTCAAGACTTTATTTCCATTAGAGATGGATCTATCTTTGCACATCTGGGCAGTAAGAGGACTAGGGAGATGATACCACTGACACATGCTGGGCAACTTGTAAAACCCGAAGTGGATCATAACAAAGGGGGTTAGGCACAGAAGAACGGAACCGAGACGGGTGCGTAACAGCGTATCAAGACATTTTGGTCAATTGAAGCTTCCAACGTTGTGGCAACAGCTTGGGAAAGGCCATTTTCTGTTTCAGAATCATTGTGTCCCAGTCCAAAAAGCAAGCTCTATAAAGCAGTGTTTCTCAACTCCAGTCCTCAAGACCCACAAACAGGTCATGTTTTCAAGATTTCCTTCTTATTGCATAGGTGATGAAATTAATGCTTGAGCAGGAGATGAAATTATCACCTGTGCAACACTAAGTAAATCCTGAAAACTTGACCTGTTGGTGGGTCATGACTGAGGAATGGAGTTGAGAAACACTGCAAAAGGCATGGCTTGGGAGATTGGTGAGTAAGACTTCAGTGTGTGAACATATGTATCCATCTACTCTCAGATTTTGTAACAGGTGAGATCTGGTGATGTTATCATACCTACTGCAATGAGACTCAGATGCACAGGCTGAATAGTGGAGCAGGGAGATTATGGCTCCCTGCTCCAACACTGAATTCAACTGTATATGCATCATGTAAATGTAGAAGATGTAGAAATTGAGAGGTCGGATTAGAGGGACGGGGTGATGCCTTTCAGTACTGTGTCTCCCCAACTCAAGGACCTCATAGCCGCTGCGTAGTCTGCCAATTTTAGCGGCATGCCATTGTTTTCATACCCAATGGTTTCTTCTTGACTGATCACTTGCTGTATGCAACCTTTCAATGTTAGCACTACGAGAGGTCTCAGAATTCTTTTCACCTAGCGATCATCATTTTCAAGTCATGCCCTGTAGGATTATCAACGCAGCTGATATCTATGGCAAGAGACAAGGATTCTCAACATGTGATTACACACACTGTACAAACATGTCATTTACATGTTTATTCATTGTTGCACTTTACATTGTACACATGATATACCACGGAATAATTACAGCATATTGCTTTTACACATGAATGAGAAACAGATAGAGATAGACTGGAGAAGGCCTCTGTGATACATTGCAAACCTTTTTATTTAACATGGATGTTTGACAGTTTTCTGAATGCTCGGCAGAAGGAGTGTCGATAAGAAGGCAGCCTAAGAGCTTGCCAACACCACTAGCGATAACTTGTTTCTACATGCTTTATATAAAAATATATTTGCTATACCAGGGTGTATCCATCGGTAGAAAAGACTTTAAAGCTGCACGTTAGACATTCTATTATAGTGCAACAATCCTGCAAGAAAAATGTGATACCCAGCTATGTTCAACGATTGGCGCTATGCAAACACATACCATGTCCTTTATCACTTTGTAAAAAGTGTAGTCATTAGCGCTTTTCTATAATAGGGTTCTGGGAATAAATATATACCACACAAGACACAATATATATATATATCTTTTTTTTTTTTTTTTTTAAATGGGGAGAAAAAGCAGAATGCATAGCATATAATTACATATTGGGGCATACATTATGTGAATATATATTAAAGCTGGTGTAAAAATGAGGTTTACTAAGTAATAAAACTAGTATACAAAAAATTATAATAAATAATGTCAGTTTTGCTATTCTGGTGGTATGTGTTTTCGACAATAGCAGCATGTACACAACGATCATGCTGATGGAAATGTGTCATTTTCTAAACCAGTGTTCCCCAACTCCAGTCCTCAAGGCCCACCAACATATCATGTTTTCAGGATTTCCTTTGTATTGCACAGGTGATGCAATTATCACCTGGGCAAGACTAAGGAAATCCTGAAAACATGACCTGTTGGTGGGCCTTGAGGACTGGAGTTGGGGACCCCTGTTCTAAACCACAGATCGTAAGTACCGTATATTGTAATTTTGAAAACTTAGTATGTTTAAATGGACCTTTAAAGGACCTTTTTTTCACCTGTTGTGACTGTCAATTTTTCCCCTGAATCTGGTGTTACTTTTCTTTTGTTCCTGCTCCTCTCCATTCCCGAGTTATGGTCTTTTCAACCTTCTAAAAATCCAGTCTTTTTAGCCCTATAGGTGTGATCCTCTCAAAGACTAGCCGAAAGATTGAATACAACGCCCACTTGGCTAAGAAGACCACCTTTATATACAGGGAAGAAAGGACCATATCTCAGGAACAGAGAGGTGCAGGAACAAGAGAAAATCAGCGACAGATTCAGAAGAAAAATGGCCTTTACGCAACGTAACAAGAAATTACATAAATAACAAATGAAAGGTCGGTTTTAAATCATTAGTTTATGCCACTGAGACTTTCCTGCTACCATAACGGCATAAAGTAAGTTCCAACTTTAGTTGTCCGATGTAAAAGCTATAGGTCGTCAACCAGCCTGTATACTAGTATACATATCCTGCTCAGCACTTCTTTACTGCAATGGTCTCTCTCCATGTCTGTCCCCCTCTTCACCTCGCGTGCTCACTTGGTACCCCTACACTAATAGGAATATTCACCACATGCCCTGGGAGTTAGAGATGAAAACTCCTCTTATTTGCCATCCATTGCAATGCACAGCATGAAAGAATACATTTATAAATACGGACATCCATATTATAAATAGTTATGTAGTCTTCTAATTGCACATCCTTAAAGGGGTTGTCCATAATGGACTATCCTTATCAATCTGATTTCCAGCCCTTCCACTGATCAGCATCTCCTGCGGTGAATGAGCGCTCCTTACACTGTGCACAGAATTTTCTCGGGTATGCCACTCACTCCAATAGTAGTTGTGCTACAGTACCTGACAAAGCTTTGGTCCCCACCATTCAGATATTAATGACCAGTTGTTAGGCTGAGTCTTCAATATCTAAGTCCTGGATAACCCCTGTCACCAGGTCTAAAATGACCAGATTTGCTCTTATTTTATTCCTGCTGCTCACCTGAGAATTCAGATTGTTTTTTTAAATGTGTAAATTCGCCATATGGTTCCAGAGATACAGATGTTTTCATTTACTGTTATTATTTATGGTCTTTACCAAGGGATCGGTTTACAGGATCCTCTGGGGCGTGTCTTTAGGATGTTCTGTATAATTACCCTGTAAGCTCCACCCCTTTGTAAAGCCCATACAAACTAGAACTAAATAAAACGACCCACATTTCTAGAACCGTATGGTGGATTTAAAAAAAAAAAACAAAAAACAAAAGCACAACAGCCTGTGAGAGCAGGAGGAATAAACTAAAGGAGTCCCGACATGATTGTTATTTAATAATCCCTCTTAATTGCCTATCTAATGATGTGTCAGTGCATTAAAATACTTTCCGATTGTTGTCGTCTTGTGCTCCAGAGTTGTTCTGGTCTCACTTGACCGCTCCTCTTCGTTGCCCGCTCATATAGGGACTGTTGTTTGGAGCGGAACCACTTCCTTCAATGTAAGACTATGGAGCCTCAGAACAAGGTTCCATAGACTTATATTGGGAAAGTGACTTCCTGTTCACACATAAACCCCAGTGTGATCCAGTTACTCTGCTTGCAGGTCACATGGGCCAGAAGAGGACGAGCGTGTCGCTGTAAACCGAGGAAGACAGTGATTGGAAAGTGTTTTAATGCATTACATAGGCAATTAGGATGGATTATGAAATAATAATTTTGTCAGGACTTCTTTAAAGAAGCAGTCCTTCCATCAAAGTTTCTATCCTCTAAATATATTGCAGTCATCATATTGTGTACTTACAATTGCTCATTTTGCCTTTCAACCCGGTTAATTCTTCCCTTTTACATTAGGTATATGACATCACGTGATTAAAACAGATTAGCTGAATCCTTGTGAGCTCTATGAAGAAACAGGAGGTCTGTATTCACTGCGTGAGTCATCATTAGATCTACAATTGTACATCACTGCAAAGTCCCTGGCAAGGGGAGGAACGGAGCAGCTGGGACAGGAGTTGTAGGGAGGGTAGAGCTGGACTGCCGGGAACTGTGAAGTGATGTAGAATTGTAGTTCTAATGATGACTCCTGCAGGAAAAAGATACTTCTTATTTCTACATAGATAAAAGAAAAAAGATTTAAAGGGGTAAAAAGGCAAAATGAGCAGTTATAAGTACACAGTGCTGTATGATATGACAATTGCAATATATTAAGAGGACAAAATGTTGATGGAGGTGCTTCTTTAAGAGAAAAATATGATTATTTATAACCTGGTGACATGCTGAAAAAATAGCTGGAAATGTTTTCAATGAGGGAACTTGCTTCTTTAACGTATCATTTTATTTTTACATTAGTCACATAAAATATCAGGAAATATATTAGTTTATTTTTTTCTCCAAAGGAATGAGGCTGACAGAAGCTGGTGGGTAATTAAAAGAAAGCATTAAACAAAACTAAGCAAATAATTTTCAGGAAACCCTCTTCTTGTCTAACAGATAATATACAACTTTTTTTATTTTATTTTATTTTACGTACACGTTATACCTGGAATACACACTCACACACATAAAATATTCACGTTATAGGCAAGTAGTGTTTATTATCAGCCACAAACTATTCATTGATCATCGAGCTCCAAGTCATTTAGAAGGGGATTTATAATATTTTTGGGAGTAATATTGGATAAAGAGCTTAAGTCACTATTTATATAACTTATTTTTTGTAGTTTTAAATTTATTTTCTTTAGTATTTTTTTTTTACTTTTATTAATATAATAATAATAATAATTTTTATTTATATAGTGCCAACATATTCCGCAGCACTTTACAAATTATAGAGGGGACAGTATTAAAGTAGTTGTGTGCTTTAGTTGGAGAAACAGAAGAGCAGTGTGGGCTATAATAAAAATAACAGATAACTGCTTATCTTGCTAACAGGAACATAAAGTATTAATATAATTCCGACTGATATAGTGATGCATATTTATTTCACTTGTAATGCTCACAAACTTTGCATAAATCAATGGTACAAGCGCATATAAGAAACTTTGTAGTACATCGTCTCAGAGAATTCAGTTTCTATCTCCACTTATGAGCCACTTCTTTCCCTCTTCTCTGCCTCTTCTCCTTCCAAACTAAAAAAAACAGCTGAGATCCATATTGGCAAGACGGACTTCCAGCACAGGGATGTGTCAGGTAACAAAGCAGTGTATTTAGAGGAGAGGGGAAAGGAGGACCGTGGAGCACTCAACACAGTGAGATACCAGAGGAAGGGACAGGCAGATTGTGCTGCAGCTTCTAGTGATTTTATTTCAGTGCTGGATTCACAGCCACACAGCACAGTGTTATTTTCTAATGTATTTTATGCCGCTGTACTTTCTGTCTGTGTGCAACAAGGAAAGAAAAGCAGAAATCCGTCTCTGTGTGTGTATGGTAGACATTATAGCAGTTAGTCTCCACACACTAGCTCAGCGACAACTGAAAATTAGACATAGAGCCTACAGAGGAGAAAACCAGTGCAGCATGCAGGATACAAGTCATTATGGATAGAAATTGTGTTATTCCTCACATACACACAAAACCCTAATCTGAAAAGTTACCTGAAGCTGCAGCCACCACTAGAGGGCGCTAAGGAGCTCATCGCATACAGTTTATATGATCAAACTGAACTGAATACAGATCAAAACCATCACTGATTAATATAAAACAAAGAAACATCAGATTAGTATTATTGGATTGTTGACTAGAAAATGTCCTCTTAGTTGAGCTAGAGCCAGTAGTAGGAAAAATATTTTTTTGTAATATATTTGGAACACAAATGTTAAATTTCTTATTGCATTATTTATTTTATATCACAATATTCCTTTTTTTTTAATTTCCATTGTTAGATTTCATTAGCTCTGCCTAGTCCAAGCAGAACCCTCCTCTGTCGCAGCATCTCATGCTATTATGTGCATGGTAAAAAATGAGCAGAATAAGGGATATTTCTTATTAACCTGCTGAATGATATGACCGACTACATGCCCTTCATTTCCAGTGGAATGGAGATTTTTCTACATGCCTTGCAAAAGACCCTTGGTAAGACTGTCTCTAATGCCTCGGCCAAAAAAAAAAAAAAAAAATAGTTTAAAAAATAAAAGTACATACATATAAAAATAATACTTTCATGCAATACTTATAGCTCTCTTCCCTATTCACCCTTTAACTCCTAGCAGGACAGTTGGCCTCATAGGCAGCAAAGAAAGCAGTGTTATAGAGATGATATATATCCGTGAGATATATAAACATAAATATATGCATTTTATATATATCTATACATACATGCAGATATCCTCCAGCAGGTTCTGCTACTGACACATGCTTACAGGCAATGATGTTTGGTGGCTGATATTCTGCAATCCACCACATTCCCCACTAGAGGGCATGATAAAACTTGCTGCACATCTATGTATACATTTATATATGTTTCTTGCTGAGTTCCATTTTTTTTCCCTCTCGTTCTTTAACAAGTTATGAATGTCAAACCATAGACCTTATACAGCCGGAGGCATAAATATCTGCAGCGAGTAATTTTGCAAGGCCACGTGGGTAGAGAAACAGAAAGGGGAGATCTGCTAGTTGGTGCTTTCAACCCTCTCTTGACGTCGTTTCATGATTTCCTGAAGTTCTGATTCACCCTGACTTCTCTGCAAGAGAAAAAAAAAAATCAGAAAAGGGATCAATAAGGGCTAATTCAGAAATCAGTGATTTTTCTCATATGCAAAAATAAAATATTTGCGTTTTATCAGGGTGTCCTCAGAGTTTGGTCAGTGTCAGTTTTTTACCATCAAAGTATGACCTGTGTTTTATTATTTTTTTTTTCTCAGAAGACAAAAAGGAACTGTTGGAGGTTTCTCCAGCTTCTCGTATCAAATAGTCTGTGAAAAATGGACAGCACACAGATAGCCTTCGGGTGCTGCTGACCCATTTTTGCCATGAACCATTGACTTGAATTGGCAAGTTTGATTTTATACTAGGATAATAATCGGACATGTCTCATTGATTTTGTATGGACCACTTAGGCTGTAAAAATACACAGACATGTGAACAGTTCCATAGACTATAATACTTACGAGTAGGGTTGAGCGAAACGGGTCGGCCATTTTCAGAAGTCGCCGACTTTTGGCAAAGTCGGGTTTCATGAAACCCGACCCGACCCCTGTGTGGGGTCGGCCATGAGGTCGGCGATCTTCTGAACTGGGATCGGAATTCCGATACCGATTCCCGATATGTTTAAGATATCGGGAATCGGTATCGGAATTCATATTTAAGTGTAAAATAAAGAATAAAAAAAAAATATATTGATATACTCACCCTCGGACGCGCCCTGGTTCTCACCGGCAGCCTTCCTTCCTAAGAATCAGCACCTGAAGGGCCTTCGATGACGTCGCGGCTTGTGATTGGTCGCGTGAGCGGTCACATGGGCGTCATGCGACCAATCACAAGCTGCGACGTCATCTAAGGTCCTTCAGGCGCTAATTCTTAGGAAGGAAGCGTCCGAGGGCGCGTCCGAGGGTGAGTATATTCCTAATAGGTATATACTCACCCTCGGACGCGCCCTGGTTCTAACCCGCAGCCTTCCTTCCTAAGAATCAGCACTTGAAGGACCTTAGATGACGTCGCAGCTTGTGATTGGACACCCATGTGACCGCTCATGCGACCAATCACAAGCCGCGACGTCATCGAAGGTCCTTCAGGCGCTCATTCTTAGGAAGGAAGGCTGCCGGTAAGAACCAGGGCGCGTCCGAGGGTAAGTATAGCAATATTTTTTATTTTGATTCTTTATTTTACACATAAATATGGATCCCAGGGCCTGAAGGAGAGTTTCCTCTCCTTCAGACCCTGGGAACCATTAGAAACCCAATGCACTGCATTGTGTTTCGAGTTTCGCCCGGCCCCGACTTTTCTATAAGATCGGCCGATTTCACTCGACCCGACTTTTGAAAAAGTCGAGTTTCGTGAAACCCGACCCTATAAAAAGAAAAGTCGCTCAACCCTACTTACGAGTTCTATCTGTGAAAACCACGGAGAGAACTCGTCCGAGAAAAATGGTGATTTGAATGAGCCCTAAGTGTCTGCAAATAAAATATAGTGTTTCAATTTTTTATACCAGCACCAGTCTGTACTCCAGAGTAAAAGGCCAATGGACCAGTTGTAGGTAACTAGTCCCCTGGTTTGGAGGGGGCTTCACTTTTCCATCTCTGTACTGTACACAGTTCTAAGTGTTTGCTAGGCTTTCCCGTGAATATACACATACATGGTTACATTTGCCGGTTATCACTAATCCCAAGAAAGGGTTCCACATTTGTAGCAAAGAGGTGGTCAACCATGCCCTATTTCCCTCCATGATAATGAACTGCAGATGCAGAAACTACTAATAATTAATAATAATAATTGTATTTCTATAGCACCAACATATTCTGCAGCACTTTACAATTTGGAGGAGACTTGTTCAGACAATAAAGACATTACAGAATACCAATAATCACATAAATCAACAGATTCCAGGAGTGAATTCCTTGTTCGCAAGCTTACAATCTATGAGGAAATAGGGGAGACCCGAAAGGTGGATGGTAACAATTGCAGTGTATGATCGACCCACCAATATAATAAATAAGGTATTCACGTAATGCTGCATGAACCGGTCACCAACCAGTGTGTGTACAGACACAGGGGTATTAAGTGCACGTATGGTGTGTGAAGAGATAATACCAGGGTCCAGATTTTGAAGCAAATTTTGTATGGGCAAAAAGGATAGTTAGGTAAATATGTTATGGCGATAGGCCAGTCTACAGAAATGCGATTTTAGGGCACGCTTAAAACTATGGGATTAATCGGTGTTCTGGGTAATGCGTTCCAAAGAATTAGTGCAGCTCGCAAGAAGTCTTGGAGACGGGAGAGGGAGGCTCGGATTATTGAGGATGTTAATCTTAAGTACCGTAATTAGCAGAAAGGAGGGCACGGGTAGGGTGGTAGACAGAGATGAGGGAGGAGATGTAGCATGGTGCAGAACCGTGGAGCGCTTTGTGGGTGAGAGTGAGGAGTTTATATTGAACTCTATATCGGATGGATAACCAGTGCAATGACTGGCACAGGGTAGAGGCATCGGTGTAACAGCTTGTGAAGAATATGATTCTGGCTGCTGCTTTCAGGATGGATTGGAGAGGGGAGAGTTTAGTCAGAGGGAGACTGATAAATAGAGAGTTGCAATAGTCCAGTCAAGAATGAATAAGAGCAACAGAAAGTTTTTCCAGAGTCAGAGGTAAGAAAATGTTGAATTCTATAAATGTTTTACAGGTGTAGATGATATGAGCGGGCGAGTGATCGGATGTGGGAAGTGAAGGAAAGCTCGGAATCAAGTATGACCCCAATACAGCGGGCATGTTGCTGGGGGGTAGAACCACACACAGAAATGTCAATATCGGGCATAGGTACATTAGTGTACTTAAAACTGTAAAGCGCTGCGGAATATGTTAGCGCTATATAAAAATAAAGATTATTATTATTATTAGTGGAGAGAGTAATCACAAGGAGTTCAGTTTTTGACAGATACAGTTTCAGATAGGGGTAGGACATAATGTTAGAGACAGCGGTAAGACAATCACTGGTGCTTTGTAATAATGCAGGCGTGATGTCAGGAGGAGATGTGTATAATTGGGTGTCGTCAGCATAGAGATGGAACTGAAAACCAAATCTACCGATTGTTTGTCCAATAGGGGAGGTATACAAGGAGAAAAGGAGGGGGCCTAGGACTGATCCTTGAGAAACCCCAACAGTAAGGGGAAGGTGAGAGGAGGAGGAACCAGCAAAAGATACAGTGAAGGATCAGTCAGAGAGAGGAGGAGAACCAGGAGAGAACGGTGTCCTTGAGGCCGATGGAGCAGAGCATAGTGAGGAGGAGCTGATGATCCACAGTGTCGAAAGCTGCGGAGAGATCCAAGAGAATTAGCATGGAGTAGTGACCATTAGATTTAGTTGTTAGTAGATCATTGGAGACTTTAGTGAGGGCAGTTTCAGTAGAGTGTAAAGAGCGGAAACCAGATTGAAGAGGGTCAAGAAGAGAGTTATCTGAGAGATAGCGGGTAAGATGGGAGTAGACCAAGCTCAAATAACTGGGTGTGTTCACTGGTTCCTAATTTCTGAATATGCCTAAAATCAATTTTACAGCTGGCCTTGCCATATGCTAATAGGAAAGGAACTAGTCTTGGAGGGCATTGTTTTACCTGGACTAATCGTCCCACTAACCATGTTATTATGCATCTATGGGTGTGAGTGACATCATTTGCAAGAGCAGCGCAGCAGTTCCTCTTTGCAAATCTGAGCCTTACTGTCAATGCACAGTGGTGCCAGGTATACACTCCCTGGCTTCATTGGCATATCGCTCATGCCCAGTGAGGCAGCAGCTGTTACCGCCAGCTCATCGTCATTCTTTTGGCAGGCTGATTCACTGCTGCGTCACTAGGCATGCTCAGTACACAGATTCACCTTCCTGCACATTGCCAGGGTGGCAGAGATTTGCAAAGAGCAAGGGGTGATATAGCTCTCTGATTAAGACATAACTATATTTATTATTCACATACTATGAAATCACTGTGTTTATCCCTGTACTGTGACATCACTGTGTGTATTATCCCTGTACATCGCTGTGTGTATTATCCCTGTACTGTGACATCGCTGTGTATATTATCCCTGTACTGTGACATCACTGTGTATATTATCCCTGTACTGTGACATCACTGTGTGTATTATCCCTGTACATCGCTGTGTATATTATTCCTGTACTGTGACATCACTGTGTATATTATCCCTGTACTGTGACATCACTGTGTTTATTATTCCTGTACTGTGACATCACTGTGTGTATTATCCCTGTACATCGCTGTGTATATTATCCCTGTACTGTGACATCACTGTGTATATTATCCCTGTACTGTGACATCACTGTGTATATTATCCCTGTACTGTGACATCACTGTGTGTATTATCCCTGTACATCGCTGTGTATATTATTCCTGTACTGTGACATCACTGTGTATATTATCCCTGTACTGTGACATCACTGTGTTTATTATTCCTGTACTGTGACATCACTGTGTGTATTATCCCTGTACATCGCTGTGTATATTATCCCTGTACTGTGACATCACTGTGTATATTATTCCTGTACTGTGACATCACTGTGTATATTATCCCTGTACTGTGACATCACTGTGTTTATTATTCCTGTACATCGCTGTGTGTATTATCCCTGTACTGTGACATCACTGTGTGTATTATCCCTGTACATCGCTGTGTGTATTATCCCTGTACTGTGACATCACTGTGTATATTATCCCTGTACTGTGACATCGCTGTGTATATTATCCCTGTATTGTGACATCGCTGTGTGTATTATCCCTGTACTGTGACATCACTGTGTATATTATTCCTGTACTGTGACATCACTGTGTATATTATCCCTGTACTGTGACATCACTGTGTATATTATTCCTGTACTGTGACATCACTGTGTATATTATCCCTGTACTGTGACATCACTGTGTTTATTATTCCTGTACATCGCTGTGTGTATTATCCCTGTACTGTGACATCACTGTGTGTATTATCCCTGTACATCGCTGTGTGTATTATCCCTGTACTGTGACATCACTGTGTATATTATCCCTGTACTGTGACATCACTGTGTATATTATCCCTGTACTGTGACATCGCTGTGTATATTATCCCTGTACTGTGACATCGCTGTGTGTATTATCCCTGTACATCGCTGTGTGTATTATCCCTGTACTGTGACATCACTGTGTATATTATCCCTGTACTGTGACATCGCTGTTTATATTATCCCTGTACTGTGACATCACTGTGTTTATTATCCCTGTACTGTGTCATCACTGTGTGTATTATCCCTGTACATCGCTGTGTGTATTATCCCTGTACTGTGACATCACTGTGTATATTATCCCTGTACTGTGACATCGCTGTGTATATTATCCCTGTACTGTGACATCGCTGTGTATATTATCCCTGTACTGTGACATCACTGTGTGTATTATTCCTGTACTGTGACATCACTGTGTGTATTATCCCTGTACATCGCTGTGTATATTATCCCTGTACTGTGACATCGCTGTGTATATTATCCCTGTACTATGACATCGCTGTGTTTATTATTCCTGTACTGTGACATCACTGTGTTTATTATCCCTGTACTGTGACATCACTGTGTTTATTGTCCCTGTACTGTGACATCACTGTGTTTATTATCCCTGTACTGTGACATCACTGTGTGTATTATCTCTGTACTGTGACATCACTGTGTGTATTATCCCTGTACTGTGACATCACTGTGTATATTATCCCTGTACTGTGACATCGCTGTGTATATTATCCCTGTACTGTGACATCGCTGTGTGTATTATCCCTGTACATCGCTGTGTGTATTATCCCTGTACTGTGACATCACTGTGTATATTATCCCTGTACTGTGACATCGCTGTTTATATTATCCCTGTACTGTGACATCACTGTGTTTATTATCCCTGTACTGTGTCATCACTGTGTGTATTATCCCTGTACATCGCTGTGTGTATTATCCCTGTACTGTGACATCACTGTGTATATTATCCCTGTACTGTGACATCGCTGTGTATATTATCCCTGTACTGTGACATCACTGTGTTTATTATTCCTGTACTGTGACATCGCTGTGTGTATTATCCCTGTACTGTGACATCGCTGTGTATATTATCCCTGTACTGTGACATCGCTGTGTATATTATCCCTGTACTGTGACATCACTGTGTGTATTATTCCTGTACTGTGACATCACTGTGTGTATTATCCCTGTACATCGCTGTGTATATTATCCCTGTACTGTGACATCGCTGTGTATATTATCCCTGTACTATGACATCGCTGTGTTTATTATTCCTGTACTGTGACATCACTGTGTTTATTATCCCTGTACTGTGACATCACTGTGTTTATTGTCCCTGTACTGTGACATCACTGTGTTTATTATCCCTGTACTGTGACATCACTGTGTGTATTATCCCTGTACATCGCTGTGTATATTATCCCTGTACTGTGACATCACTGTGTATATTATCCCTGTACTGTGACATCGCTGTGTATATTATCCCTGTACTGTGACATCACTGTGTATATTATTCCTGTACTGTGACATCACTGTGTTTATTATCCCTGTACTGTGACATCACTGTGTTCATTATTCCTGTACTGTGACATCACTGTGTGTATTATCCCTGTACTGTGACATCACTGTGTTTATTATCCTTGTACTGTGACATCACTGTGTGTATTATCCCTGTACATCACTGTGTGTATTATCCCTGTACTGTGACATCACTGTGTTTATTATCCCTGTACTGTGACATCGCTGTGTATATTATCCCTGTACTATGACATCGCTGTGTTTATTATTCCTGTACTGTGACATCACTGTGTTTATTATCCCTGTACTGTGACATCACTGTGTGTATTATCCCTGTACTGTGACATCACTGTGTGTATTATCTCTGTACTGTGACATCACTGTGTATATTATTCCTGTACTGTGACATCGCTGTGTTTATTATTCCTGTACTGTGACATCACTGTGTTTATTATCCCTGTACTGTGACATCACTGTGTTCATTATTCCTGTACTGTGACATCACTGTGTGTATTATCCCTGTACTGTGACATCACTGTGTTTATTATCCTTGTACTGTGACATCACTGTGTGTATTATCTCTGTACTGTGACATCACTGTGTATATTATCCCTGTACTGTGACATCGCTGTGTTTATTATTCCTGTACTGTGACATCACTGTGTTTATTATCCCTGTACTGTGACATCACTGTGTTCATTATTCCTGTACTGTGACATCACTGTGTGTATTATCCCTGTACTGTGACATCACTGTGTTTATTATCCCTGTACTGTGACATCACTGTGTGTATTATCCCTGTACTGTGACATCGCTGTGTTTATTATCCCTGTACTGTGACATCACTGTGTTTATTATCCCTGTACTGTGACATCACTGTGTTTATTATCCCTGTACTGTGACATCACTGTGTTTATTGTCCCTGTACTGTGACATCGCTGTGTGTATTATCCCTGTACTGTGACATCACTGTGTTTATTGTCCCTGTGCTGTGACATCGCTGTGTGTATTATCCCTGTACTGTGACATCACTGTTTATTATCCCTGTACTGTGACATCACTGTGTATATTATCCCTGTACTGTGACATCACTGTGTATATTATCCCTGTACATCGCTGTGTGTATTATCCCTGTACTGTGACATCACTGTGTGTATTATCCCTGTACATCACTGTGTTTATTATTCCTGTACTGTGACATCGCTGTGTATATTATCCCTGTACTGTGACATCGCTGTGTTTATTATTCCTGTACTGTGACATCACTGTGTTTATTATCCCTGTACTGTGACATCACTGTGTTTATTATCCTTGTACTGTGACATCGCTGTGTGTATTATCTCTGTACTGTGACATCACTGTGTTTATTATCCCTGTACTGTGACATCACTGTGTTTATTATCCCTGTACTGTGACATCACTGTGTTTATTATCCCTGTACTGTGACATCACTGTGTTTATTATTCCTGTACTGTGACATCATTGTGTTTATTATTCCTGTACTGTGACATCACTGTGTTTATTATTCCTGTACTGTGACATCACTGTGTGTATTATCCCTGTACTGTGACATCACTGTGTTTATTATCCCTGTACTGTGACATCACTGTGTTTATTATCCCTGTACTGTGACATCACTGTGTGTATTATCCCTGTACTGTGACATCACTGTGTGTATTATCCCTGTACTGTGACATCACTGTGTGTATTATCCCTGTACTGTGACATCACTGTGTGTATTATCCCTGTACTGTGACATCATTGTGTGTATTATCCCTGTACTGTGACATCACTGTGTTTATTATTCCTGTACTGTGACATCACTGTGTTTATTATCCCTGTACTGTGACATCACTGTGTTTATTATCCCTGTACTGTGACATCACTGTGTGTATTATCCCTGTACTGTGACATCGCTGTGTTTATTATTCCTGTACTGTGACATCACTGTGTGTATTATCCCTGTACTGTGACATCGCTGTGTTTATTATTCCTGTACTGTGACATCACTGTGTGTATTATCCCTGTACTGTGACATCGCTGTGTTTATTATCCCTGTACTGTGACATCACTGTGTGTATTATTCCTGTACTGTGACATCACTGTGTTTATTATTCCTGTACTGTGACATCACTGTGTTTATTATCCCTGTACTGTGACATCACTGTGTTTATTATCCCTGTACTGTGACATCACTGTGTGTATTATCCCTGTACTGTGACATCGCTGTGTTTATTATTCCTGTACTGTGACATCATTGTGTGTATTATCCCTGTACTGTGACATCACTGTGTTTATTATTCCTGTACTGTGACATCACTGTGTGTATTATCCCTGTACTGTGACATCACTGTGTGTATTATCCCTGTACTGTGACATCGCTGTGTGTATTATTCCTGTACTGTGACATCACTGTGTGTATTATCCCTGTACTGTGACATCGCTGTGTTTATTATCCCTGTACTGTGACATCACTGTGTGTATTATCCCTGTACTGTGACATCATTGTGTGTATTATCCCTGTACTGTGACATCACTGTGTTTATTATTCCTGTACTGTGACATCACTGTGTTTATTATCCCTGTACTGTGACATCACTGTGTTTATTATCCCTGTACTGTGACATCGCTGTGTTTATTATCCCTGTACTGTGACATCGCTGTGTTTATTATTCCTGTACTGTGACATCACTGTGTGTATTATCCCTGTACTGTGACATCGCTGTGTTTATTATCCCTGTACTGTGACATCACTGTGTGTATTATCCCTGTACTGTGACATCACTGTGTGTATTATCCCTGTACTGTGACATCGCTGTGTTTATTATTCCTGTACTGTGACATCACTGTGTGTATTATCCCTGTACTGTGACATCACTGTGTTTATTATTCCTGTACTGTGACATCACTGTGTGTATTATCCCTGTACTGTGACATCCCTTTTTTTCCTCATTGTAGGAGGGGGTCTATAATTATGCTACCATGTGTCGCCATCTTTCTGCATAGGAGGACGATGGAAATTGGATATATTGGGTGTTCACCTTATCTAAAGTAGCGAGCTCAGCATCACCACAGTGGATGTAAATGTTTAATAATGACTGTAGTTACCTCTAATTGAGACTTTTGCACGGCCAGCTGACTATAGACCCTTGCACCTTCTTCTCCACACACTTTCTTCAGCTCTTCTTTATTAAGAGAGAAAAGTTGTACTCCATTTAATATGCCCAGCTGTCCTGAGGTTCTGTAGAGAAGGCACAATATCCATTAAAGTTACATGACCACCATAGAATGACCCTTACTGGCTCATACTGTATATATAGTGTCCACATTGTCAAGATGTCATTGTCACTTGCATTACACTATTCTATCCAGAAAATGTAATGTCCATTCGATCAGCTATAGGTCAACCGGAGTGTAAAGGAATTGTAGTTGCATTTCTGGTAACCTTTAATAGAGCTTTTATTCAAGGCTTTGCACAAGCTACTCCAGTTAAAGGGAATATGTCAGAAGTTCTTTTTTATGTAATCTGAAAGCAGCACCATGTAGGGGCTGAGTCCCTGATTCCAGTGACATGTCACTTAACTGGGCTGTGTGTTACTGTTTCAATAATATGTTTTATCAGCAGGAGATTATTACAGGAATAGGCGTTTTATGCCTCGTAGTCAACTGCTATGTATAACCCTGCCTCCACCACTGATTAGCTTTCTGTCAATACAATGTGTAGACAAAGCTGCCAGTGGTGTGGGTGGGGATATAGAGAGCTCAGTATTCTGAGCACTGCTAGATCTACAGCAGATAAAACAGTGATTGTATTAAAATGACAGCATGCAGACCAGCAAGTGACACATCGCTGGAATCAGGATCTCAGCCCCTACATCATGCTGCTTTCAGAATACATAGCAAAAACCTGCTGACAAATTCTGTGCACCAGGTGTGGTGAGGAAGATACAGTCACTTTACTGTCCCATGATATTATTGTCAGAGAGTGTTGGCGGCCTCTGCAGGTCACATTTAGTATTACATGCTGGCCTTTCAAATGAATGTCCCACTGTGCAATACACGGGCAGCTCTTTATGAGTGACACCCTGCTGTCCGACAGACAATAATGTATGGAAGTAGGGGATATAATAGCGAGGACCATGACAAGGGGAGAGTAGAAGGCCTTGTTTACAGTTACACATCACTGCCATATTTGCCGATGACCATTAGGCCCCTTTCACCCATCAGTTTTTTGCTATCAGTCGCAGTCCGTCAAATTTTGAAAAAAACGAATTTGGCGACTGATGCTGCCGGATCCTTTTTTTTCCTCACAGACTTGTATTAGTGACGGATGGCCTCAAGTTTCATCCATCGTTCGTCGGATCTGTCGAAAATTGTTTGTCCGGCAGCCGGAGACAACGGACAAAGTAATGTTTTTTGTGTACGTCGAAAAATCGGACAGTGATGAATCCATCGCCGTCCGTCATTTGCTCGAATGGAAGCCTATAGGCGCCGGACCCGATTAATTTAGGATCCAATTAGCCAGGTCTGCCATTCGGATCAGTCGAAAAAACGGATCCGTCACATCAGTTTTTCACAATTTGCGACGGATCCGTTGAGCCGACGGATTGTGACTGACGGCAAAAAACTGATGTGTGATTTTTGTTACTTACCCCTGACTAAAGCCCTTGGCTTCCAGCCAAGCTCTGACTTCCTCTGGCTCTGAATCGAACGTTAATGGTACATGCACTTGTTGAGGTTTTGGTACAGCAAAATTCCTTTTAGGTGCCTGCTGCGTTGTCAGCTTCTTCAGGAGTTCATCGTTCAGTTCATCCATATTGTGGATTATCTCTGTAAGAATAACAGACCTGTTATCCACCGTCGACACCTTCACCCTTCATTATAAACTAGGACACCACAGCCCATTAATGCTCAGGCTGAAATGACACGGATAACTACGGTATGTAAAACGAGGAGCCTCCGTGCACAGTTATACAATTCCGAGACTCCGACAACCCAAGAAGAATACACATGGAAGTGGCAGCGATTATTTGCACATTTGGTTGCTGTAGACCGGCTCTATGGGTTTTCCTTACTTCTTAATTCCTAGGAAGCGAGATGACGAAGACTATATCCACCATATTAAATACATACATGCGAGATTTCAGGGAAACTTACGCTCCTTCTTGTTGTTTGACCATCCAGATGTCTCACTCCCCCATTTATCACCAGCATAACTACCGGGAATCTTATACACCGGGCTAACGGGACCTCTGGAGCCTGCATCTCCTTTGTACTTGGGTCCAGCCTGAATATAAACCAGATAAGTATTAAAAAGGGCAAATAACTTTACACTAATTTGATTTAATATATTTAAATGTTATTTTTTTATAGAAATTTACACATTTTCTAAAAAAAAAAAATACATGTTTTGAAAAATAAAGTATGTCTTCAACGACAAAATAACAATTATGAGCTTTCACCTTCATCCCAATTTGGTATTATTTGGTGGCCAGTCCTTGTTGGATAGGCATCAGAGTTTAGATTTCTAAAAGACTGTGAAAGTGTTTTGGTAAATGATGCACGATTAATAAATGTAGTATTTTGCGGTGGTGCACTTACACTGTGACCGTCCAACTGATCGGTTTCATCAGTAGACACGACATCTAGGATATTATATGGGACATACCCCTCCTGCCCGATCCTGTTTCTTAACTTCCACCACTGCTTATTGTCCTCCAGAATCTACAAAATAAGAATTCACGTGGATTCTCGATGGAACTAATTTTGATTTTTTTTTTATTATTTGTTTTATTGAAACTTTTGATTATAGGCAATGCTTACCTCCAGGACTTCGTCTCTCAGCACTGAAAGCTCGGTGGCATTTCGAGCGGTGAAATCATAGCGAATTTTGGCGCATTTCTGTGGCTGTGCCGGCACTGGTGCATTATAACTGTTTGTAGAGAAATAGATAAGGGGTACACTTATTGTTTGCTGCAGTTTTAACAATTTATATATTTTAAGGGATGGAAGGGAGGTCACAGAGGTGGTTCCTCAGGTGCCAAAGAATGCAAAACTTGGAGCATCTTTTCCCCCATTGTCAAGTGAGTGGTGCCAAGAAGCCGTGCTTCTCCTTAGAGCGCCCATCCGGCACGGTCTATGCAGATCACAACATTTGCAGTGAGTTTTTCATCATCTGCATTAGCATCGACCAAGATGAAAAGCAAAACAGTTAATGCAATGGCGGACTCAGACAGAAAGGGGCCCCTATGCAAGAACAGTATATGGGCCCCTGTGCAAGAACAGTATATGGGCCCCTGTGCAAGAACAGTATATGGGCCCCTGTGCAAGAACAGTATATGGGCCCCTGTGCAAGAACAGTGTATGGGCCCCTGTGCAAGAACAGTATATGGGCCCCTGTGCAAGAACAGTATATGGGCCCCTGTGCAAGAACAGTATATGGGCCCCTGTGCAAGAACAGTATATGGGCCCCTGTGCAAGAACAGTATATGGGCCCCTGTGCAAGAACAGTGTATGGGCCCCTGTGCAAGAACAGTGTATGGGCCCCTGTGCAAGAACAGTGTATGGGCCCCTGTGCAAGAACAGTATATGGGCCCCTGTGCAAGAACAGTATATGGGCCCCTGTGCAAGAACAGTATATGGGCCCCTGTGCAAGAACAGTATATGGGCCCCTGTGCAAGAACAGTATATGGGCCCCTGTGCAAGAACAGTGTATGGGCCCCTGTGCAAGAACAGTGTATGGGCCCCTGTGCAGTCCAGCAGTTCTGTTATAATAGTTTGTGATAATGTAATAAAATTTCAATAAATATCACATCAGGAATGTGATAACTTAAAACTTTATGAAATAAGATATGTAATGCAACTATTTACTTTTGACATTTTATGCTGGATTTTAGCAAAAAACAAAACTAGAGAATCAAAGGGCAAACAATAATTACATCATCATTTTTTTCTTAAAATCCAATACATGTGTTTGTGGGGTATGGGATTCAATCCTGGACTGGAAGAAGGGAGCCACAAGTTGGGGGGGGGGCACAAAACATTTGCTTTGCGCCACTGATGTGAGTCAGTATTTATCTATGGATCCATGCATAAGATTGGTTGGCATAGACAGCAAATTATCACCACTCACGTTGTGAGTTTCGGGCTTGTGCCATACTCTGGTTTTATTTCTGTAGGAAGGGGCTGCTGTTTGAACGATGGTGTCCTGTAAGGATTACCGTTAGGAGGGGGAAACTGAAAGACAGTAAGAAGATATTACAGCATCATCATATCTGTTTTTGTAAACAATTGAGATGGCAACATAATGAAATAGAAAATAAATATCTTACATTGTTCCTTGGTCCAAGGTTTTCCATTGGCTTTGGTGGATACAAAAAACAAGAAAATCATTAATTATAACGAGCTGCCAAAACAATGGCTTTGGAAATGGTGAGTTATGTAGCTGGAGACCTTTTCGCTTTCCTGACTTCTCTCTTTTAGTAAATATTTGAGTTTTTTATGTTTGCTATATGTTTACTTATCTGTGTTGTGCCATTCCTTTGTTATTCCACCTAGGAATATACAACTCCCTGTGCCATTTCCCTTGTCAATGAGTTATGCACCTTCAAAAAAAATAGTCTAGTTGATGTTTAAAGATCAAATATGCTTTTTGAGACTTTAGCTCTAAGGTAAAACTTCTGCTTTGTCTACATGGTTGGTGAGGAGGACATTAGGAAGGATCACGTTCTAGAAGTTTCAATGTTAATCTTACCTTTGGTTAGAACTAATTTCACTTCTCAATCACATGAAGTTGTAGTGTTGAAAATCTGCTAGCACCTATCGCTATTTTAGTGGTGGTAATACCAACTACGTACTTCTTTCCTAGTCATATGAGCTAATTTGGTCCTTTGACTAAGATGTGAGCGGACTTTTGTTTTAAAAAGCACGAAAAATTATTTAGAATAATAAATAATTCACATACCTCGTCTAGGACGATGAGTTTAGACTCTGGCGGGTGTATGAGTTCTAGCTCCCAAGGTGCTCCTAGGAAGATTTCTATTGGAGGTAGCCACCCACTATTGAATTTGGGTATGTATTGCGGAATTATAGGTTCCCTTGGCCACTCTGACCTGAAAGGTTACATAGAAAAATTATTTACTCTCACTGAAAACAGATATCAATGTCAAAAACGGGATAAGGCCGGTTTCACACATCAGTGGCTCCGGTACGTGAGGTGACAGTTTCCTCATGTACCGGAGACACTGACTCACGTAGACACATTGAAATCAATGTGTCTCTGCACATGTCAGCGTGTTTTCACGGACCGTGTGTCCGTTTGGAAATCACGGAGACATGTCAGTGTTCGTGGGAGCGCACGTATTACACGGACCCATTAAAGTCAATGGGTCCGTGTAAAACACGTACCGCACACGGATGTTGTCCGTGTGCTGTGCAGGAGACAGCGCTACTGTAAGCGCTGTCCCCCCCGCGTGTGGTGCTGAAGCCCCATTCATTTCTTCTCTCCAGCAGCGTTCGCTGGAAAGAAGGAATGAATAATCTTTTTTTTTAATTTATTTTTGTTTTTAAAATAAAGTTGCCGGTAATCTGCCCCCTCCCACCCCCTGTGCTCCCGCCTGCTGGCATTAAAATACTTACCCAGCTCCCTCGGCGCTTACATCCTCTCAGCGTCGCTGCTTGTCCTGTATGAGCGGTCACGTGGTGCCGCACATTACAGTGATGAATATGCGGCTCCACCTCCCATAGGGGTGGAGCTGCATATTCATTACTGTAATAAGCGGCACCACGTGACCGCTCATACAGGAAGAGCTGCGACGCTGAGAGGATGCAAGCGCCGAGGGAGCTGGGTAAGTATTTTAATGCCAGCGGGCGGGCGCACAGGGGGTGGGAGGGGGCAGATTACCGGCAACTTTATTTTAAAAACAAAAATAAATATAAAAAAAGATTATTCATTCCTTCTTTCCAGCGAACGCTGCTGGAGAGAAGAAATGAATGGCGGCTTCAGCACCAGATGCAGGGGACAGCGCTTAACAGTAGTGCTGTCTCCTGCACGGTGCGTGTGGTACCCAGTCGGCACACGGATGCCGCACATGTGCCACACTGATGTGCCACGTGAGCACACGGACACAGATAATTCCGGTACTGATGTTTCCGGTACCGGAATTATCTGGACGTGTGAGACTGGCCTAACATAGTTAAAATATTAAAATGATGCTCATTTACCTTGGCTTAGTCCATCTCTCTCCCATGGACTCCCAGAGTTTCATTTCTTTTGGAGTTAGATGACCCCTCAGGAAGTCGGTGGCTTCTTTGGACAGGAGGGGACAGGTAATAGCTCTTCCTAAATCAGGTCCTCCAGAGCTTTCTACTATCTACAAGACACCACACCAAGCAGATTGCAGCATGTTAAGACGATGCGCATCTTTTAGATCCGGTTGCTTGATCCTTATGCTCAGATCTATGTATACATTCTGTAGCTTTTTTGTTTCGGGGCTGAAAGCTTTGGTGGTCCATGTAGCTTGGCTAGCTTCTGACTATTATTTAGCTTCTACTATTTTTATCCATTGAATAAATGATTGCAAGGTGCAATATTTGACTCATTTAGTCATAAACAAGGTTCCCAGTCTTCCTTCCCTCTTTCATTTAGATTTTCTTTGCTTGCAAAAAAAAACAGCAACTTTTTTTTTTTTTACCAACGTCTAATTTCAGCTATTTTTCAATGACTTTTTCTTTAGGTCAAAACAGTGAAAAAATGTGCATTTTTTCATAAAAACAAATGTGTGCTGCTGCCCACCAATTTTTTTCATCAATAGCTAGGTGCATATATAATTTAGCCTTGGACTAAAATGAAAATGTAAAGCCATGGACACACAGTATTGAAGGGTGTATATATGAAAGTCATGGAGTTATTATAAGCCAGTGATGAAAAGCAATTACCATTTCCAGTGGGTTAAAGAGAAAGTGGACCAGTTCAGCTGAACTTGGGTTCTGAATATGTTTCTGTAACTTGGCCTGAAAAGGAATAAGTTTTTCTTAAAGTAAGTTGTCTTGAAGAGCAAAATGATACGGATATGAAGATTTTCTAGTTTACAATTGTGAAGTTTTGTGTATCTACCTACATTAGGAGACACGTTCCTTACAGTAAATATCTTACACAATGTTTTTCTATTTCTCTTTTGTAATAATGGTATCTTGAAGCAGGGGACTTTGGGTCCAATTGCAACTTTTACCTTTCCACAAGTTTCTGTTTTGGACTTTCTACATTAGTCCATGGTTAGGACACTTGAGGCAATTTTTGAAGTTCTTTATGTATGAGATCTGTATACTAAGGCTGGGATCCATTAAGACTGAGTACCAACAATGAGGGTCGAGCAGGAAGAACATGTGCTGAATTAAGAGATGCATGCCACTTCGATAAATTTAGTGCATCTTATCAGTGACGTGCACCTCCGTGTGTGCCTCGCCAGAAACATTACTCCAGTCTAAGCCTGGAGTAACATTTCTGGCATAAGAAACACTGCCACTCTTGAAGAATTTGATGGGGGGAGGCATGGCCAAACCCCACACGCATTTTGGCAGAGCTGGTTGAAAGTGGCATGAAAACTCCAAAAGATGTAATTTGTAGTGCAACTTCGCATTAGCGCAAAACATTCGAGATTATTCAAAGAGATTTATGACAGTTTTCTGGTGTAAACACTTTGCTGTATTGACCCCTAAATGTCATAAGTGATCAAAGTGTGATAATGAACTATCAAATCATTAAATGTGGTTTCTTACCAACAGGTTAAAGGCCAGCTTCATTTTCTGATAGCAGTCTATGAACTCCTTCTCAGTGGGTGGTTTAGATCGCAGTGTCAGGACTCCCTCTGAGGGGTTGAAAAAATAATACCCATATTGGATGAAACAACGTTTGCTTTATAAGGATATCAATATATTTTTAATGTCTTATATGATTCCATATATATATATAACGTGTTCAGTAAAAGGGACTGAACTACGTGGCACTGTGACTGACAGAACGTGTTCAGTAAACGTGACTGAACTATGTCGCACTGTGACTGACAGAACGTGTTCAGTAAAAGGGACTGAACTACGTGGCACTGTGACTGACAGAACGTGTTCAGTAAAAGGGACTGAACTACGTGGCACTGTGACTGACAGAACGTGTTCAGTAAATGTGACTGAACTACGTAGCACTGTGACTGACAGAACGTGTTCAGTAAACGTGACTGAACTATGTCGCACTGTGACTGACAGAACGTGTTCAGTAAAAGGGACTGAACTACGTGGCACTGTGACTGACAGAACGTGTTCAGTAAATGTGACTGAACTACGTGGCACTGTGACTGACAGAACGTGTTCAGTAAACGTGACTGAACTATGTCGCACTGTGACTGACAGAACGTGTTCAGTAAAAGGGACTGAACTACGTGGCACTGTGACTGACAGAACGTGTTCAGTAAAAGGGACTGAACTACGTGGCACTGTGACTGACAGAAACGTGTTCAGTAAAAGGGACTGAACTACGTGGCACTGTGACTGACAGAACATGTTCAGTAAAAGAGACTGAACTACGTGGCACTGTGACTGACAGAACGTGTTCAGTAAAAGGGACTGAACTACGTGGCACTGTGACTGACAGAACATGTTCAGTAAAAGAGACTGAACTACGTGGCACTGTGACTGACAGAACATGTTCAGTAAAAGAGACTGAACTACGTGGCACTGTGACTGACAGAACGTGTTCAGTAAACGTGACTGAACTATGTCGCACTGTGACTGACAGAACGTGTTCAGTAAAAGGGACTGAACTACGTGGCACTGTGACTGACAGAAACGTGTTCAGTAAAAGGGACTGAACTACGTGGCACTGTGACTGACAGAACATGTTCAGTAAAAGGGACTGAACTACGTGGCACTGTGACTGACAGAACATGTTCAGTAAACGTTACTGAACTATGTCGCACTGTGACTGACAGAACGTGTTCAGTGAACGTGACTGAACTATGGCCGGACTGCGCCCGTCGCTGATTGGTCGCGGGCGGTTGGCGCTACCAATCAGCGATGCGGGATTTCTGTTAAAGACAAACAGAATTAGATGATTATATAGTAGATATATATATAATATACAAGGTAGAAACAATTGACAATAATGTTTCAGGTACTTATATAGTTTGAAGGTGTATCTGTAGAAAGTGTCATTCAGAAGCATGTATGCGGCGGATTACCTGCTGGTCCTTTCTTTTTGTTCTTTTTGCCTTTCTTTCTCTGGTCCAGTTGCTGGAAAGCTTGTGCTGCTTTTTTTAGCTTTGCCACAAAATACTCTATGTCATCCAGTGTGCAGTTTAAACATTGCTAGAATGGAAATGGGTATATAACATAATAATTAATATTGTGTACTATCTGCATTTCGAACGCTGCTTCTGACCCTTACTACAGAACCTCCTGCTGACTTCCATTCTCAAAAAAAAATCTTGATCCTGTTTTCTCAACTTTAAAAGCAACAAATATATACTAGTGCGATCTGCAGCATCCTTCTCTGTAAAATGTTATTTTATCATCCTTCTCTGCCATCTTGCACCACTCCAACCTATCGTAAGCTTTGCTGCCCCAATAATCCACCTCTTCCTTACTTTCCCCTTTACTAATCCCCCCTTTGGCTGCCCACAGCCCATAGAATTCAGTTCCAATGCTAATAATGACATACAAGCCGTAACCTGCCCCATCCATACACCTCCTACCTAATCTCCTAATACCTCCCCACACATATTCTCTGGTCCTCACAAAATCTCTTTTTTTTCCTTTCTTTTTTGTCTGTTCTTAACACAACTGTCTTGAAGTTTTCTCTCGTGCTTCCCCTGTACTCTGGAATTTGCTACCCCAAATCAATCAGCCTTTCTCACCTTCGAATACAGCCTGAAAACCCATCTTTTCAAGAAAGCTTACAAGCTGCAAAAACCCTGCTGCCAAGTTACTCCAATTTCAGCATCTACACTCATCTACTGTCTCCTTATCTCTCCTGTAGATTTCAGGGTCCTCTCTTGTATTGTCCCTGTCTGTCACTTACCCTTGTTTTTTATCATATTATCATTTTTGTACCTTGTCATGTATTAATTATTGTTAAAGGGAATCTGTCAGCGGGTGTTTGTTTTGTAATCTGAGAGCAGCATGAGATAGGATCAGATACCCTGATTCCAGAGATGTATCACTTAGTTTACTGGGTGCAGCATTTGTGATAGAGGCACAGTTTTCTCTGCTGCAGATCTAGCAGAGCTCGGAATGCTGAGCCCTGTATAACCCCGCCCACATCACTGATTGCTTTCTGTGTACACTCTATAGCGGTATAGTATACCCAGATTTTTCATGTACAGAGACCTGGAATTAAGGTACTATATAAGAAATAAAGATACTGATGTACTCTATCATTGCTTATACTATAGCTTTAATTTTGTCCCAAGATTAGACTCAACCAACCTTCCCATCTAAGTTCACATTAGACAAAATGTAGATGATGAACCCATCGGTTTTGGATGGAGCAATATACTCATTAATATGTGTAGGACTCTTCACTGACTGCAGATGTTGGGAGATAGAAGCATCAGGTATTTTGGATCTCAACACACCAGGTCATTTGTTCTTCTGGGAGATATGATGAGCTGCTGTCAGAGATGTCTCTGCTGCACACCTGTCCCGGGTCTCCACGCTCTCTTCAGCCCAGTCCGCTGATATCTGTACTGCTGCACGTTTGCAGTTGCCCAGCATGTGACATCATCTCTCTAGGCCTTTTAAGGTCCACTAGGACACACTCATGTCTTAGTATTGAGACTCTAGTCTCTAGTGTTTGCTGTGCTCCAAATCTGATTTTACATATCTACAGATCAATCACTAAATGTCCAAAAATAACAAAGGGCACTTCATGAACACTATAACACAAAATCCCATATAGATCTCAATGGGACCAAGAAGAGATCCCACAAATAAGGTATAAAATCATTTTTATTATAAATAAATGTAAAACAAAACAATTGATCAATCCAAAAAATACCGTACTAAGGGACGCCACAGAACAAGGTGAGTATAGGTATATACACATACAGCAACCATCTGCATATAACACCTGCTAGTGGTTGACACAATATTCCTATGTCACAGAAATGCTGACACTATACCAACTCAATATACTAAGAAGATGGGCAGCATATATGGATCAATACCCAGGACCCTTAAACATAGGGTCCCTAACACAATATTTAACCTCCCCAGACACCCCCGGAAGAAGCTGGTGGCGAAACGCGCGTCGGGGTGAAGGGACGCCCCGGTGAAGCTCTGCAGCAGGTAACATATACCCGGTTTTTACTTACTTCATCCCCACGGATCTATTGAGGCTGTTATGCCCTTTATACTGGCCCATTGTTGTGGCATTTATATATGATCTGGGGAGGTTAAATATTGTGTTAGGGACCCTATGTTTAAGGGTCCTGGGTATTGATCCATATATGCTGCCCATCTTCTTAGTATATTGAGTTGGTATAGTGTCAGCATTTCTTTGACATAGGAATATTGTGTCAACCACTAGCAGGTGTTATATGCAGATGGTTGCTGTATGTGTATATACCTATACTCACCTTCTTCTGTGGCGTCCCTTAGTACGGTATTTTTTGGATTGATCAATTGTTTTGTTTTACATTTATTTATAATAAAAATGATTTTATACCTTATTTGTGGGATCTCTTCTTGGTCCCATTGAGACCTATATGGGATTTTGTGTTATAATATCTACAGATCAGCAAGTTAACTCTGGTTTTTGGCATCCCTGCATTCACCCTTGCTTTGTCCCATTGTACATCTGGTCCTGAGTCTCCTGTGTGCGCCAAGTCCTGGTTTCCCACTGCACCGACACCCGTGGCCCCTGTGCTCACCCGTCCCTGGGACTTGGAGGATCTACCTCACCATGGGATCAAAAACAGTCTCTCCACGGTTTCTCTTTCCCCAATATGTATGGGCACCCTTGCCCCCATTATAGTCGAAATCACCTAAGGTGGAAGGGAGGGGTCACTGCTGATAAAACGTAATATGGGAAATAATTGACTGAATAAAGTCTTACAAAAAAATAAAATCAGCTTACTGTGTCTCTCTCAATCCTCTTTGCCAGAGCCTCCCGTGATTCTTCTGCTTCTTGAGACATGTTACTTCTTCGGTCGAATTCTAAAAAAATAGAAAACATATTTTTTATATAGAAAATGAAGGAAAAAGAAAGCAAGAACTAAGAGGTGGATTACAGATGCATGAAAGGTTGTCTGGAGCGGATACAGACAGGAGAGCGTCCTTGTGTAAGAGCAATATGTGGGCCCTTTGCAGCCCAATAACTCATCATAATGTACAATTCCTCCTGCTTTGGAGGTAGAAGTGGCCCCTTACCTCTCGGGCCCCTGCACACGTGGCACCAATGGTATGTTAAGAATACATTATTTTACAGGATGATGAAAATGGTGCAGATTGAGCCAAATTCATAAAAGTTCCGAATACGACGCAATCAATTTTGAAGGCAAATTGCTGGGGCTCTCCGACAACCTTGTGCATGTCAGTAATAAAATTAGTGCAACTTATGTTTTAAGAAGTTTCAGCAGATTTGCAAACACAACATAATCATGAACAACACAAGGTTTAGTTAGTATCATTTCTTCTGTGGCATAAAGTGCGGACCTTCCTGAGGATGAGAACTTACCAATTTCTGCATTTGGAGGAATGACGCGGTTCTTGTTATCTCGCATGACTGACTTGGGGGCAGTGGTAGGAGGGAGGATTGATTCTCTTTGCCTGATTCTTTCCTGATTAGCTCTGTAGAATAAGTTAACATAGACATGTTTATTCTGTTTCTCCACTTTCCTGGAACAACTTTTACCTTTTATAGTTACTTTTTTGTTTTCATCTTATTCTATATGTTTTACGCTACTTTTTAAGTTGTTTTTTTTTGTTACTCTTTGTTACTTTTCCTCGACAACTTTGGTTTTAAGGCCTCTTTCACACTTCAGTTGTTTGGCGTCAGTCTAAAACCGCCATTTTCCTCAAATAACGGATCCATCAATTTTTTTTGACGGATCCGTTATTTTCCCATAGACTTGCATTAGCGACGGATTGTGACGGATGGTCGTCCGTTCCATCCGCCATGTGACGGATCCGTCTAAATTTGGCGGACGTTTTCTGAAAATAGACGGACATTGAAACGTTTTTTGTCAACGCCGAAATGGCGGATCGCGACGGATCCATCGCGTCCGCCATTCCATAGAATGACCGCCTATGGGCAACGGATCCGTCGCAACCGTCATTTCGGCGGATCCGTCGCCCCAATCCGTTTTTTTCAATTGCACATGCTCCAAAAAGTAGATACTTTTCCCAGACAACCCCCAAGTAACGGATCCGTCAAAAAATCGGATCCGTTAGAACCGTTTTCTCAACAATTGTGACGGATCCGTCAATCCGTCACTATGTCGGTAGTGACTGACGCCAAACAACTGAAGTGTGAAAGAGGCCTTAAGATGTTTTAGATCAATACCATGAAATGCAACTTTTATCAAATGTCATATTGTTTTGGACACATCTCACTCCAGTCCCCCATGGAATAGGGATTTTGGAGCAGTTTACAGTTCGGTGCATTTTCAAAGGGTTTGCAACTTTTGGTGCTCAAAAGTGTCAAAAACTTGTTAAAGAAATAAAAAAAGGATTTTTGGATTTTGTGCCAAATTAATGAATCGCATGGGTCATTTTGCAAAAAACATCAGCGAATACCACAAAAGATAAAAAGAAAAACATGACTTCAATAAATTGCAAATAATGAATCGGGCTCTACATGTGTGGGGCAGGACAGTCGCTGCCAGAGAAGCTCCTCCGGCAACAATTGTCCTACACAGTTTTACTTGATTAAAGGACCTCTCTGGTCCAAAATATTATGTTGGCTTCGTGGACATATTCTAAATTTCTGCACAATAAAGTTGCTAAATTTTTGTGGAACATGGAGTTGCGCAAAAGTTTTGCTACTTTTTGAAACTTTATTTGTAAATTTTCAAAATGTGCTCCCTGAAAATCAGACATTAGCATTTTACCTTGTAGACTCTTCATTGCATGATATTTTCTGTGTTTATAACAGCATGTAATAAATCTCGACCTTGTGCTATGTGTCACATATTTACCACTGTGCCTGATTTTACAGCTTTCCTCTGTGCCAAAGTCCTTGCAGGTGATACACAAGCGGGGGCGACAGTACTGACATAGCAGCCAATGTGGCTATTTCTGCCCACACAAAATATTACCTTTAAAGAGATCCTCAAAGATTTTACAGAGACTAATAATTTTAATATTTGTCTTAAAAATTATAATGACAATGAAATCAGCAGATGACGCCTTCAGACGTGGATATAGTGAGGAGTAAAAAAGTTTAAAAAAATGTAGAAACTTCAGTGATATAAGAAGAAAGGAGATTGCTGTTTTCCTCGAGAACATCACCACTCCTGTCAGCTTCTTTGGCCAAGTGAATAATGTCATTATAAGTTGAGCAAGAAGATTGTCAGGACCCTGGACCAGCAGCCCCAGATAGTCCATTGCCCCCAAACCAGTGTCCTGGCAATCTCCTCCTACTTGCCAGCATCCACGGCTTCTCTTCTCATTAGTATGTCGCAGCTCAACGCATGCATGGCATGGCACCGGCCCTGGCCTACTAATCAGAAGATGAGTCGGGGAGGCCGACAGGTAGAAAAAGGGTCACAGGGCACTGGTCTGGTTGCCACAGGCCTCTGTCGTGACCACTTGACCGGGGTCCTTCTCTTACTCAAGCTATAGGAGAATTCCTGAGTCTTCATCATACATTGGGGCATAATTCTTAGTGCAAACTGACTACACAGTGTTTAAATGCTCTCAATTTATCAACCTGTTGGATAAATCGGTCTAATTTTAAGAGCGTAAAGTCTAAGGCTCCAATTCATTAGGACTGTTATTTTGGTACATCTTTCAGCATCCACGTGCTACCACAGTCAGGGCCTGACATATGCATCTGCCACAATGAATTTATGTGGCGCTCTTGGCCTCCTGTCTGGCCCTGGGCATAAAAGCGCCAAAACTCTCAAATTTTTTTGCGCAGCTCAAAATTGCAAGACTTGCTAAATTTCAGGCAGTTTTCTGCCATATAACTGATGTAAACTGTTTGATAATCTCAACAAAAGTTTCAACCACCTATTGGTTGTATTACTTTGTGCCAGGAACGTGCATCGAAATTTTGGTGTACTGTGTTGCACTTTAGATCACACCCCTTTTCCGATAAGCCATCAACCTTTATAGAGCGGCAAAGTCTGTTTAAAATGCATTGTAAATTTGGTGCAGCTCATTAAATACTTTTATTGACCAAATTACACCAGAATTCAGCACTTTTGGCTCCATAAATGTAGTTTAGTAATATTGTAACCTCTGGAGTTTTTAAAATTGAGAATTTTAGACGATCCTGAAAGCAAATTTCCATATGTGGGGTTATGCTTGATATTGCCCATACTTTCACAATGATGGATAACTCATTAACACTGGATGAATACTCACTTGAGAGTCTGTGGTCGCATTTTATTTCCAAGTTTAATGTCCGCGAGTGCACTTTGTATATCGTCATGTACCATTTCAGCCTTTGAAAATAAAGTTTTAGGTGTTATTTAGTCGTCACAAATTGTTCAGCAAAATGTTCAAAATTATCTGTACAAAACCTGAGGAGTCCATTACAACCGTGCCATCTCCTCATTGACTCCTTTGTTTGAAGTCATACAGCATAGAGGCTGTTGGTCAAGCAGGAGGAGGCGGTGTCGGGAGGGGGATAGAGCTGGAGTGACAGAGGCTTCAAATCTTCATCCTCATTTGTCTAACAATTCCATCGCTAGTTTCTCAGTAACGGAAGAACGGATTGGACATGTAAAGGTATTGCTGGACTTGTCTTTCAAAGAGTTACATGCACATATAAATAGTTTAGCGGATGTAATCATGCTGACAGATTACCATTAATAAGGTCCTCTTCTCCAGCTAAGGGCCAAGAGCTGAACAGGGACCTTTGGAACCTTGATAAATACTGGTCTCTATAACAGATGAGTTCACACATCTCGCATTCCCTGTCCTTATGCACACTGCGATGATTGGACTGGCCGGGGATCTCCATACCAAAATATGAGAGTTCATACATTTTTATGGAGCTGTCACAAGACCCATGGCCAGTCCAAGCATCGCGGTCTGCAATGAATTTTGGATGTGTGAAACTGGCTTAAAATAATATCTATCAAAAATGACCAATAAGAAGCTTAATTTTTTTTAAATAAATGTTACCATCGCAGATTCCTCCATCACTTCTAGTCAATACGACTTCTTTATTGTATTTACAATGTGGACATTTCCAGAAGATAACTTCTTCACAAAACTTCCTGAAGTAGTGATGGGCGCACCTCTGGATGTTCAAGTCCAGCGGGTTCAGCCAGATAGTTAAAAAAGGTTCATTTACATGAATGAGGTGCCTGAACATGCATTGTTTGCCATGCTGTCATCCATTGTTTGCCATGCTGTCATGTGTATGACAGTGTGGCAAACATTGCCTCTGATCGGCGGTAAGATTATTACCACCAGTCAGAGAGCTGCAGATGAACAGCATGAACCCACAGCTGTGACAAGAAGTAAAAAGTTTACCACCGAACTACTACTCCCATTAGCCTACGCCTGCTGTCGCTGATGAAAGCCGGCGCCTGCTCTATAAAGAAATAACTTTAAAAAAATGTCATGGGTTCCCCTGTATGGGCTTTAGGTGAGTATAACTATGTTTGTTATTTTTAAATAGAAAAGTAAAACTGGGTGTTTTTTTTATTTAAAATAAGACTTTATTCTTGCTGTATGCTTATTTACAATATGACTATAGGATTAGTAATTGATAAATGTCTTATAGACACCTCTCCATTACGAACCCGTGGGCTTGATGTCACCTGACAATACAAAGGTGACATCAACCCCACAAATATTAACCCTACTTGCCACTGCCACAGGGAAAGTGAGAAGAGCCAGGCAAAGCGCCAGAATTGGCGCATCTGATAGAAGCGCCTTTTTTGAGATGGCTGTGGACTGCTATTTTTAGGCTGGGGGGGGCAATATCCATGGCCCCTTAGCAGCCTGACAATACCAGCCTTTAGCTGCCTGCTTTAGCTTTGCTGGGTGTCAAAAAATGGGGGGGACCCCACACCGTTTTTTTTAATTATTTATTTAAATAATTTAAAAAAACACATGGGGACCCATTTATTCTTGATAACCGGTGGTATTGATCTTACCGCCGATCAGAGCCGCCGATGTTTCTTGTGCTGTCATGCAGATGAGAGTGCAAGAAACACCCGGTGTCCGGGGTGCCGAACCCGATCAGTAACACGGACTTCCTGGAGTAGTCTGTGTCCGGGGTCCGTGCCCGAACAGTAGGTATTCGGTACAGACCCCAAACTTTTCTGTTCAGATTCTCCCTTCTTTATCCAGATGTGTTCACATGAGAAAGTGTTTCCCATCGGTCTGTAACATATCTATTTATGCTAGTCAACATGTCACGCAGTTACACTCAAATCCAAAAACAACGTTGTACCAATATATGGTACAATGATTACAGCTAAAAGCCTATTGCATTGCTCTAATAATAGAAAACATACATTTATTGCCTGCTAATTGTGGAATGAGGCCATACAACTGCTGCAGTTATATACAGCACTGTCAAAAGTGAATTATTGCGTTTCTAAATTCATAGTGTACTTCTCTTTTTAAGGATATTTTTGTACCTTCGGGCTTAAATTTACATAATGCCTGCTGGTAAGAAAGAACAAAGGGCAACCTGCTTTATTTAGATGTATATCAAAAGGATAGAAATTGTTTAAGAAACAAAGCTGTAGACTTGGTGCTACTTTCTAAGAAATAGTAAAATGACAGTGGATCCCAAGGGTATGTGCACACGTTGCGGCATCTATTGGCCGCAAAAATGCGCGTTATGGAATCTAAATTTACTGTAAACTATTTTTTAAATTTTTTACCAATTACCTCTATCTCACAGTTGAAAAAATGTATATCAGGTTTGCTTTGGTCGACCTCCTGACACACGATAAGCAAGAGGTGAGGGTATCGATGAGGACCTTGGATGCTGCGGCACTTGTGGACTATGGAGAGGGGGAAGTTTTCTAGTTCTTCCTGTCATAAAAAAAAAGAAAGAACAATGTCAGTTAAAGGGCTATTCCCACATTCTTAGATGGATAATGCTGGATGGCGCTAGTATTAACATGCACTTTTGCAATTTACTGCTTATTAAAATTTGCGTCCGTTCTTGAGATATTAGCAGATCTTTCCAGCTCTTTGCCTAGGAGACCATCCACCATTGATGTCTAGGTTGTGAGCCCCGAGTTGAAGCTAGCCTGGATTAGAAGATAACAGCATGCACCAGTGATCCCGCCATCTTTAGGCTACCGTCACACTAGCAGTATTTGGTCAGTATTTTACATCAGTATTTGTAAACCAAAACCAGGAGTGGAACAATCAGAGGAAAAGTAGAATAGAAACATATGCACCACTTCTGCATTTATCACCCACTCCTGGTTTTGGCTGAGAAATACTGATGTAAAATACTGACCAAATACTGATACTGTGACGGCAGCCTAAGACAGTGCTTGCAAGCTCAATAGAAAAGAGCTTTTAAGCACTGTGCATATTCTGCAGTCTGGCAGAGGTGGTCGGTCTCCAAGACAACGAACTGTAAAACGAAAGAAAAAATGTTAATATCTTAAGAACGGCAAAAAAAATTAATAAAAGGTAAATTGCAAAATTGCTTGTATTTGGAAGCACTGTTTGACAAAATGCCATTTATGAAGATGAGTTAATACACATCTCGTTAGGCCCGTTTCTGGACTGGACGCGGGTCTGGTGATCCAGACTCAATAGCCTCATAGGCATACATGAGACTGTTGAATTCGGATCACAAAACCCACAGCCAGTCTGAACATTCAGTCCATACTTGAACCGTGAGGGTATGTGCACACGTCAGGATTTTTAGCGTTTTTTTTTTGCGGATTTTCGCCATAAAAACGCTATAAATCCGGTAAAAAAAACGCTAACATTATGCATCCTATCATTTAGAATGCATTCCGCATTTTTTTGTGCAGATGTTAGCGTTTTTTTTCCGCAAAAAAAAACGCATCCCGCAAAAAATCCGGACATGCTCATTCTTTTTCCGGATTTGCTATCAAAAAGGTCATTCAGGAAAAAAAAAAAAATCCGCAAAAATTCCGCAAAAAAAAAAATCCGCGCAAATTCCGCGAGAAAACCGCGCGAAAAAAGACGCGGATTTCTGGCAGAATTCTCAGGATTTTGTCAGGAAATAATCCTGACGTGTGCACAAACCCTGAATGTCGGATGAGTGAAAGTCAACTTCTTCGTGTAAAAAAATGATACCTGTGTGGCACAGTCTAGAAGGCTGATTGATGTGCTCATTACTTGAAGAACCATTTCTTGGGCCCAGATCTTGTCCTTTGTTTCCAACTGAAATAATCGTTTTATAGCATCCTCCTCAGTGCCGAGGGAATCATTCTTATCCATCAAAAAGGTTGCCAGGTGCTGTAAAAAAAGGAGCAACGATTGCTGAGATTTCCATCATTAATGCATAATATGGAGAATTTACAAAGAACAAACATGTTCACGTCAGAAGAAATTTAGCTACAGATTGTGGACTGCTGTCAAAGGAATTGTTTCTGAGCCACGTGTGTAAGACGACTAAGTTCCATCTTATGTCCGATTATTTCACATGTCTAATTAGTACTTTAATTTTCAAACAATGTAGACTTAAAGTTTCCACGTTAATCACAAAAATAATTATAGTGCGGGACTCAATGCAATCATTTTTCCAAATCGCTCTATTAGAAGGATTTAGAACAACTTCATGTTCATCACTTTTTTTGCTTCCATCTTCTGTGTGTGAACAAGCACTGTGGGATCTGATGAAAATCAAAGATAGTAGGTAAAGGCAGGACGCTGATTAATTTAGGGCAGACTACAGAAGTTGGTTGGTCCGTGCTGCAAGAAACTCTAAATTATTATATGACAAAGTCTTTTACAACAATAATTTTTCAGCTGGGGTCGCACGAGCGTAGATTTTCTCATGAGCGAGAGTGCTTAGTATGATCTGATTCTCTCAGATGAGAGATTCGAATCACAGGTATGGAGAACAAGATTTCTCCATCTTCTCCATTGTGTGAGATCTAGGACTGCACTCGGATACCATCCGAGTGCAGTCTGATGTTTTCCACGCACCGATGCACTTGAATGCAATCTAATTTGAACTCATGCTGAATTTGGCATGAGAAAGAAATTTCTAATCAGAAAAGTCCCATAGAATACCATTGGTTTGCGTGCTATCCAATAAAACATCAGCTAGTACTCGTCTGATGTATATGCTCGTGTCACAGATCCCTTTTGTTAAAAGTGAAGATATATTTTAAAGTAACACTATCAATCCCCCTGAACAGCATATATGGGGATGCAGGGCTTTGAAATGTAAATCCATCACCACCTTTATATCTTATATCTGATGCTGCATTCCCAAGTGATTAGCATTTTTATTCATATATAAATGAGACATTAAGTGCTTTGGGTGTGACAGAGCACTTCCCAAGCCTCTACCTCCCCAGGATGTTTCCACACTCATCATCAGCCTCTTTTACTTGATTGATTGATTGATAGCTCCCCATCTGTGTGATGACATGTGACAGGCAAGGAAATCAAACAATTAGCAATTAATCAAAAGAGGCTGGGAGGAGGAACAACCTGGGGAGGCAGAGGCCAGGGAAGTGCTCTGTCATGCCCAAAGCACTTAATGCCTCCTTTGCATATGAATTAAAAAGTGAATATAAAGCAACTAGGAGTCCGGTTCTGCATTACACAGATTAATATAGGGACTGTGCACTGCAAGGAAACAAAACAGTAAATGCCAGGTTTCCCTGCCTACAGCAGCTGATGGTTGGGAATATTCTAACAGATAGGCATTGTACAAAATAGACAACATCTTTAACTTGAACATTCAAAAGAGGTTAAAAAAAGGGTCAAATCGACTGCAGGTTTAAGTGATACTGAGCTGTTGTATCTCACATTATGACCTTTTCCTGACTAAATAGATGAGATCATTCAAGCCCATGTATATTTCATGTGGGAATCAAAATCTCACTTTTAAATATTTAAAAAAGACTAAAAAATGTCCATCAGTTCAACTTTTCTCTGCCCGAGCTGTTTGACTCTGGGGCTGCCTTTAAAGAGGACCTGTCCCTTGTGCAAAAAATTTAGTTAAATACTTTATAAAAATTCCTGATGTCCCCTGATTCTGCCGCTATTTTCCGTTTTGCGCTGCATCACTCTATTGCGGAGATATTCACACTTATTTCTTCTGGAAAGCACTATGTGAAATCTCTGCTTGCAGTCCTACTGGGCATTTCTTCAGAGTTGTCTCTGGGGCGTATGCTTTCACTCCTCCCTCATATACACTGCCAATCACAGCTCGGCAGCGTTGTAGACTGCTAGATCAGCCGCTGAGCTGTGATTGGCAGCGTGTGGGAGGGAGGCGTGAAAGCATACGCCCCCAGAGAAGACTGTAAGGAAACATTCAGTTGGACTGCAATCAGAGATTTCACATACTACCCTCCAAAAGAAACAAATGAGAATATCTCTGTAATAGAGTGACACAGAGCAAAAAGGAAAAGAACAAGAGAATCAGGGGAGCTCAGGGATTTTTACAAGGTATTTGACTCAATTGTTTTGAGTAAGAAACAGTTCCTATTTTTAAAAAAATGTGTAACTTTCTTTTCATGGCCTTATTCAATAAGGGATTTTGGCAATAGTCAATGCATTTGGCTTCAGGACCAAAACAATTAGATTAGACCATCTGTTATTGGACTGTGTAATTACCCCTAGGCTACAATCCTCTTAATCTTATCTAAGGTTGTTTATTTCATTGAACCTGCTAAACCCGAAAACTTATCCTTATTGCTTTGTAATTAAAAATGTTTTATAATGTTCAGAAATTGAACCCTTGTGTATTTTTATTCAGTATCTGAAGGGTTGGCATTAGTGATGAGCGAGTATAATCGTTGCCCGGGTTTTCCCGAGCATGCTCTGGTGGTCTCCGAGTATTTGTGAGTGCTCAGAGATTTAGTTTTCCTTGCCCCAGCTGGATGATTTACAGCTACTAGACAGCTTGATTACATGTGGGGATTCCCTAGCAACCAGGCAACCCCCACATGTACTCAGGCTGGCTAGCAGCCGTAAATCATGCAGCTGCGTCAATACCACGGGAAAACCCGAGCAACGAGTACACTCGCTCAACACTAGTTGGCATGTTCCATGACTTCGTTGTCTTCAAAAACTCAGACTTACATGATACAAACAAGCTGCTTTATTTACTCTGTCAAAAATTTTTTTGAAGGAGAAATAAATTCTAGGGCATTATTACCACGATTGAACTCCCTGATTCTGGCTGAGCGATTAAGTATCCTACTCAATGGCCATTTAGATGCCCTTTTACTGCTGACAATGTTTTTCAGCATTTGTATATTACGGGCCATTATGTTTTGTATGCCGTGACAAGTCTTATTGGCAACATTGACAATTCAGTACAATCTTAGTGTTGGACTGTACTGTCACGTTTCTACTAGTGATGAGCGAATATACTCAGTACTCAAGATTTCCCGAGCACGCTCGGGTGTCCTCCGAGTATTTGTAAGTACTCGGAGATTTAGTTTTCTGTGCCGCAGCTGCATGATTTACATCTGTTAGCCAGCCTATGTACATGTGGGGGTTGCCTGGTTGCTAGGAAATCCCCACATGTACTTATGCTGGCTAACAGATCTAAATCATTCAGCTGCGGCAAGAAAAACGAAATCTCCGAGCACTAAAAAATACTCGGAGGACACCCGAGTACCGAGTATGCTCGCTCATCACTAGTTTCTACCCCTGAAGACACCAATCGCGTTATATGAATAGTGTTGTGCACCATATATATATATATATATATATATATATAATTGTAACAACCCTGCCGGCATCACTGCATGGCCTTCCATTCCCCACCTGCCTGTTACATCTACTCACTCACCCAGTGCCATGCTGTGAGATCTGTCTGCTGCTGGTTCCATGCCATGTGCTTCATGGCGGCCTGCTCTGTGTACACTTCCTGGCTGTGTGCATAGGGGGGCGGCGCCAGCCACTCCGGATTCTTATTGAGACTGTGTGCACCTCCCTAAGGTGCTTCTGGCCAATAGCATTGAGGCCTCTGATACTTAAGGCATCCTCACCCATTGGAGGATGCCTGAGCAAACTATTCCCCTCAGTTTGCATTTGCTACTGAGCTGCCAGGTCGTGTGTTTCCTGTCTCTGAGGGCTGCACTATTGCAGGCCTTCATCTGTGTTCTGTTTGTGTATCCGTGTCCGTTCCTGTCTGTACTCTGGTCTATGTCCATCCCTGCTCCTTCTTTGTCATTAGTCATTTCCCACTCAGCTGTGTGTACCTCTGCCTTATCTTTCTGCTCTGTTCGCCACTGTCTGTGGCTCTGCTTCTCTCTGCTCAGTTCTACCACAACCTGTGGCTCTGTGTCTCTCAGCTTTTCTCTCAGCTCTGCTCTCTGACCTTGCTCCACTCTCTGTGGCTTTGCTCTACGGCTCCGCTCCTTGCGGTTCCACCTGGCACCGCTCCTTGCGGTTCTACGTCTTTAGCTCTTGGCTCCGCCTCCAGCGTCTCCGCTCTTGGCTCCGCCTCCAGCGTCTCTGCTCTTGGCTCCACCTCCAGCATCTCTGCTCTTGGCTCCGCCTCCAGCGTCTCTGCTCTTGGCTCCGCCTCCAGCGTCTCTGCTCTTGGCTCCGCCTCCAGCATCTCCGCTCTTGGCTCCGCCTCCAGCGTCTCCGCTCTTGGCTCCGCCTCCTGCGGCTCCGTCCTTGGCTCTGCCTTCTCCTTCTCTACTCTCTGCTCTGCCTTCTCCTTCTCTGCTCATAGCTCCACCTTCTACTTGTACTCCGCCTCCTGCGATTCAGCTTTTCTTCCACTCTTGCTCTATCTTAATTCTGCAACTTTCCCTACAGGTCTCTACCTGTTCCTTTATATTCTCCAGTCTGAACAGGTTCTTACCTGTTTCCACACATCCATCTGAATACCAGTTCCTACCAGAGTATCAGTCCTGTCTGCCAGTGCCAGCCGTGCCCGCCTGTCTGCCTGAGTGCCAGCCGCGCCCGTCTGCCTGCCTGTATCTCCGTCAAGCCAGTCCACCCGTCAGGGCCTCTGCCATACCCGTCTGTCAGCCAGTGTCACAGCCGTGCCTGCCTACCCGTGTCTTGTCCCCGGTGGGATCAGCATCCACAGTCCGACTCCACCCTGCAGTGGTACCTGGTAGCTTCCTATTGCACAAGTCTGACCTCACCATCAGAGGCTCCAGCGAACACCTAGGAAGCTACTTAGTTACGCCCCTTCCAGGGAAGTTCGGTCTGTGGTCCAGTGGGGCCACACCCCCAGGTGCCCGCGCCAACCAGTCTCGGCGCGAGCGTTACAGATTGCTCAGGCCATGGTCCCCGCTGAGTCCCATGAGCCGTTGCTCTCAGAGCAAAATGAACTCTCTTCTAGCCTGTATTGGCCCCCAGAAGGTTTTTATACTCAGTTGAAAGATCTGCCTACACCTACTCCTGGTGGTCCACTCATAATCTCTAGAGAGTTGTATGATTACATTGCCAGTAGAGAAAAACTCCTTCCGCCTAGATACTATGGGGATCCAGAGGAGTGCATGGAGTTCCTGGAGCGTAGTCTGATGTATATCGAAGCTAATCCTTCTGAATTTTCTTCTGATGAGTTCAAGCTAGGATTTATCTTGTCCTATCTAGCAGGAGATGCATTGAATTGGATGAACCCTCTCTGGGAAGCAAGGGATCCAATCCTCTCAGACCTTGGGGCTTTCCTGGAAGCCTTTGTTAAAGCCTTCAAAGCGCCTAAACCTGCTCCTCCTGCAAAGTCTTCCCTCACCAGATCCCAGAGGCGGTCTAGACGAGTTAATCCCCCAAAGAAATCGTCACGTCAGACCAAGTCCGTCCAAGACCCACCTGTTCCTCTACCTGTCCCAGCAGCTACCCAAGCAAAACCCCAGAAGGCTGATAAAAGTGGGCTGGCAAAGCAGCAGCCCAAATCCAGCCGCAAGAAGGGAACGTGGTATCGCTGCGGTTGCAAGGAACATCCAGACAGTCTCTGCCCTGTAGATCTAAAACTCCAAAACCCTGGGCCAGCAGGAGAGGCTGCCCTAGGTGAGAGTACCTCCTCTCCATTAAAATCAAAGACTGTGTCTCTGTTTTCCGGGAGCTTTGGTGTGGTAAAGTCGCCAACCATTCGGAGTCGGTGTGTGGTCTCTGTCATACAGCTCCAGAACCCGGTAAGGGCGTTGTCTGAAGTTGGTCAAGCCCTACTCAAGAGCAGTCTAGTCCTGCAAGGACAACTACAGCTCCAAGTTGGAGCCTTATACACGAAGAAGTTTATCTACCGTATGCTGTCTGTTATGCCCATGGGTCATTCTGAGCCTGGAACTCTACCACCCGCTCTGGTCAAGAGTTCCTGCAAAATACTTCGTTTGAATTTACCCAGTCATGAGAGGTGTCTGGTTCCCATGCATCAAGGACAGTCAACTGTGTTGTCTTCTTCTTCAGCTGGTCTGCTAGTCGTCGAGTCAAGGTGTGTTGATGTCACCCAAGATGAGGAAGCGGTGACTATTTCTCCACACGTCTCTTGTGACTATACCAGTAACCTGTTAGTCGTCGAGTCAAGGTGTGTTGATGTCACCCAAGATGGGGAAGCGGTGATAATCTCTCCACACGTCTCCAGTGACTATACCAGGAACCCGTTAGTCATCGAGTCAAGGAGTGCTGATGTTACCAAAGATGGGAAAGCGGTGACAATCTCTCCTCACTACTCTAATGACTATACCTGTAACCTGTTCGTGGAAATACCTCCGCCTCTTGGACGTTTTTTTCTGGATAATCGGCAGAAAATGGTTCCTATGTGGGTGCCTTCATCGTCCATATGGCCGGTTGGTGAAGATTCCAAAACAGAAGTTTTCTCCTCTCAGTTTTTTCCTGATCCGGTGGAGTTATTATTCTCCACCCTCTGCTCCAGTGATTTTTCCTGTGTTCAGTACTCTGGAACATTTCAGCTACCTGAAAATTTGTCTCTGGATATCGGGCAGAAGATGTATCCTGTGAGTGTTCCTTCGGCTTTTAAGTGGCCGGCTGGTGAAGATATCAAACCAGTAGCATCCAAGTCCCTGCTTCTTGTCTACCCAGAGGAAATGGTCCAGTCCATTGAGGAGGCTAACCCTATTGGGTACAAAGAGACTTTGCTATCCGAGATATCTGATGAAGCTAACCCTGTTGGGCACAACGAGACTTTGTCTTCTGAGATTCCTGGTGACCCATTTGCCTTATCCTACTCTAAAGATGTTATGACTTGGACTGTGAGTGGTTTCTTTCTTCTTCTATGGATCATTTTAGCGGGTTTGAAGAAGAGGGGGCGTAAAGGAAGGGGTACTGTAACAACCCTGCCGACATCACTGCATGGCCTTCCATTCCCCACCTGCCTGTTACATCTACTCACTCACCCAGTGCCATGCTGTGAGATCTGTCTGCTGCTGGTTCCATGCCATGTGCTTCATGGCGGCCTGCTCTGTGTACACTTCCTGGCTGTGTGCATAGGGGGGCGGCGCCAGCCACTCCGGATTCTTATTGAGACTGTGTGCACCTCCCTAAGGTGCTTCTGGCCAATAGCCTTGAGGCCTCTGATACTTAAGGCATCCTCACCCATTGGAGGATGCCTGAGCAAACTATTCCCCTCAGTTTGCATTTGCTACTGAGCTGCCAGGTCGTGTGTTTCCTGTCTCTGAGGGCTGCACTATTGCAGGCCTTCATCTGTGTTCTGTTTGTGTATCCGTGTCCGTTCCTGTCTGTACTCTGGTCTATGTCCGTCCCTGCTCCTTCTTTGTCATTAGTCATTTCCCACTCAGCTGTGTGTACCTCTGCCTTATCTTTCTGCTCTGTTCGCCACTGTCTGTGGCTCTGCTTCTCTCTGCTCAGTTCTACCACAACCTGTGGCTCTGTGTCTCTCAGCTTTTCTCTCAGCTCTGCTCTCTGACCTTGCTCCGCTCTCTGTGGCTTTGCTCTACGGCTCCGCTCCTTGCGGTTCCACCTGGCACCGCTCCTTGCGGTTCTACGTCTTTAGCTCTTGGCTCCGCCTCCAGCGTCTCCGCTCTTGGCTCCACCTCCAGCGTCTCCGCTCTTGGCTCCGCCTCCAGCGTCTCTTCTCTTGGCTCCGCCTCCAGCATCTCTGCTCTTGGCTACGCCTCCAGCGTCTCTGCTCTTGGCTCCGCCTCCAGCATCTCTGCTCTTGGCTACGCCTCCAGCGTCTCTGCTCTTGGCTCCGCCTCCAGCGTCTCTGCTCTTGGCTCCGCCTCCAGCGTCTCTTCTCTTGGCTCCGCCTCCAGCATCTCTGCTCTTGGCTACGCCTCCAGCGTCTCTGCTCTTGGCTCCGCCTCCAGCGTCTCTGCTCTTGACTCCGCCTCCAGTGTCCCCGCTCTTGGCTCCGCCTCCAGCATCCCGCTCTTGGCTCCGCCTCCAGCATCCCCGCTCTTGGCTCCGCCTCCAGCGTCCCCGCTCTTGGCTCCGCCTCCAGTGTCCCCGCTCTTGGCTCCGCCTCCAGCATCCCCGCTCTTGGCTCCGCCTCCAGCATCCCCGATATTGGCTCCGCCTCCAGCATCTCCGCTCTTGGCTCCGCCTCCAGCGTCTCCGCTCTTGGCTCCGCCTCCAGCGTCTCTGCTCTTGGCTCCGCCTCCTGCGGCTCCGTCCTTGGCTATGCCTTCTCCTTCTCTACTCTCTGCTCTGCCTTCTCCTTCTCTGCTCATAGCTCCACCTTCTACTCGTACTCCGCCTCCTGCGATTCAGCTTTTCTTCCACTCTTGCTCTATCTTAATTCTGCAACTTTCCCTACAGGTCTCTACCTGTTCCTTTATATTCTCCAGTCTGAACAGGTTCTTACCTGTTTCCACACATCCATCTGAATACCAGTTCCTACCAGAGTATCAGTCCTGTCTGCCAGTGCCAGCCGTGCCCGCCTGTCTGCCTGAGTGCCAGCCGCGCCCGTCTGCCTGCCTGTATCTCCGTCAAGCCAGTCCGCCCGTCAGGGCCTCTGCCATACCCGTCTGTCAGCCAGTGTCACAGCCGTGCCTGCCTGCCCGTGTCTTGTCCCCGGTGGGATCAGCATCCACAGTCCGACTCCACCCTGGAGTGGTACCTGGTAGCTTCCTATTGCACAAGTCTGACCTCACCATCAGAGGCTCCAGCGAACACCTAGGAAGCTACTTAGTTACGCCCCTTCCAGGGAAGTTCGGTCTGTGGTCCAGTGGGGCCACACCCCCAGGTGCCCGCGCCAACCAGTCTCGGCGCGAGCGTTACAATAATGAATCCTGTGAAATATGAAATGTTCCTATGTAATGTATAGAGTGTGATAAGCATTGAAAGTGTAATATGCATAGTGTATAGCAGTGTAGGATACGATACGATACGATACACTTTATTGATCCCGTGGGAAATTATGGTATCACAGCAGCACGACTTAAATCATAAAAATCATAAAGGAATTACATAGTTGACATGACAGTGGAGTTGACAGAAGAACATTATACATTAGAATAGGACATACACAACGAGTGAACTGAAATGTAGAGAAATAAGTAGACTTTCACCTTGGTGGTTTAACCCTAATGTTATTGTTGTACATTCCCATGGCAGTTGGCCATGGCAGTTGGATGTGATAGAGTAAGGTATAGTATAAGTATTGTTAGTGCATAGTGTGAAGTGTAAGGACGTTTTGCCTAGCAACAGACAGCAGGGTCAGAGGTAATTAAGTGTTGGGGCTAGCCCACAGGGGGAGGGCTTAAAGGGAACCTGTCACCCCCAGGACCTATTTAAGTAAAATAGCCACCTTCAGCAGCACTAAGGTTGCATTCTGTGAAGGTGGCGCTTATGTTTATCATCCCTAGGAACGCTGAAATAATTATTAATGACTTTTATAAGTTTCCCGCCATACCTCTATTGAGTCAGGGAGGTATGTTTTCTCCCCCTGCCTCAACCACGTCGCAGCCGTCCATCATCCAGCTCTGTCCTTCGTGCGCCACCTCTTCTCTTTCTTGTGATGTCACCGGCGCCTGCGCTCTGCAATCAGTTCTCGGGCATGCGCCATGCATGCTGCCAATGAACTTACATCAGGTGATGTAAGAATATCGCGCCCGTGTGTAGCGGAGGCCCCTGATCCTGCCCTGCAGTGTGTTATGATATATTCACACTGCGGGGTTGGGAATCTGGCGCCTCCACAGTGGAGCGGGACACTGTGCTCCATTCAAGATAGTGTCGATGTCTCGTGAGTTTTGTGAAGTCTTGCGAGACTTTGGAACTTCTATCGAGGAGCACGGTGACCCGCTCCACTGCGCAGGCGACAGATTCCCAGCCCCGCAGTGTGAATATATCATAACACACTGCGGGGGCAGGATCTTGGGCCTCCGCTACACGCAGGCATGATATCCTGATGTAACTTCATGGGCAGCACACGCAGCGCATGCCCGAGAACTGATTGCAGAGCGCAGGCACCAGTGACATCACAAGAAAGAGAAGAGGTGGCGCATGGAGGACAGAGGTGGATGATGGACGGCTGCGAGGCGGTTGAGGCAGGGGGAGAAAACATACCTCCTTGACTCAATAGAGGTATGGCGGGAGATTTATAAAAGTCATTATTTCAGTGTTCCTAGGGATAATAAACACCTTCATAGAATGCAGCCTTAGTGCTGCTGAAGGGGGCTCTTTTTCTTTAAAGGGCCCTGGGGGGTGACAGGTTTCCTTTAATGGTAGGGAAAGGACTAGGTTTCCTGGTTAGAGAGGTAGGAGTTAGAGTCTGAAGAAGTAACAAGTGTGCAGTGCTGCCAATGGGTGATCCACAGCATCAAGGGACATACGGACAGAGATAGTGAGACCCTCAAGAGATTTACTGACGATACGGAGTCATCTTCCATGAGGCGTTAATGGACAAGTCGCCGAGTCACTGGATACCCAAGAAAGCGAGAATTGCAGAGCCCTGGAGCAGCCTACAGAGGAAGCATACAGTAGGAATGAAAAGGCTTCTTACTGTGAAGGAAACGCGTTTAAGACTATGTTCCCGCTTTCCCTTGTATATAACCCTTATCATGTTCAGTAAAGTTCCCATGTTTGAACGGAAAAATCCTTGATTTAATTAATTTGTGGAATTTGTGGTCCTGCCCAGCCAAAGACCGCCTGCATAGGTGGTCCTTTACATTACCAACACCCCGTCAGGACCCATCTTTTCCTGTAAAGTTTCAGGGCGTTATGAAACAGCAGCTCAGCCATGGCTACCACACGTGGCCAGTTTACACATGCACGTACAGAGCGTCTAGCTTTTTGTTAAGAGATAATGTGTTTCAAGTGCGTACGGTACTCTTTATCAGATTGAGAGAAGCAGGAGGAGACCACAAATATGCCAATTTCATAAAAGTGTTGATTAGATGACCGCTTGAACTGGCAAGCAGAGCAGAATCCTAACAGCGTGTTTATTACCCACTGTTTGGATTCTATATCATACACTGCCTGACGTAAAAGTAGCCCTGGTGTGAAAAACCCTATTAAGGTACCGTTACACTAAACGACTTACCAACGATCATGACCAGCGATACGACCTGGCCGTGATCGTTGGTAAGTCGTTGTGGTCGCTGCGGAGCTGTCACACAGACCGCTCTCTCCAGCGACCAACGATCAGGGGAAAGACTTCGGCATCGTTGAAACTGTCTTCAATGATGCCGAAGTCCCCGGGTAACCAGGGTAAACATCAGGTTACCAAGTGCAGGGCTGCGCTTAGTAACCCAATATTTACCCTGGTTACCATTGTAAAAGTAAAAAAAAAAAAAACAGTACATACTCACATTCCGATGTCTGTCACGTCCCCCGCCGTCAGCTTCCCGCACTGACTGTGTCAGTGCCAGCCGTAAAGCAGAGCACAGCGGTGACGTCACAACAATATCGTTAACGAAATTGTTATGTGTGAAGGTACCTTAAGTTACACTACTTAACACCAGTCTTTTCAATAGGTTTGTCTGATGTCATTGTTATGTCTCAGATTGCTCATTCCTTAAATCTCCCCATACACATTAGAGCTCGGTGAGCCAAAGCCACTAATTTCAGCAGGAACAACTATCTTAGGTCTAAGGGGGTCTCGAAACTCTCTGCAACAGCTGATGTCAAGGGAAAGAAAGATCAGGCATGTTGGATTTCAGTGCCCTTTCCGTCTGTTTTCAGAGCAGAAGAACTCTGGAGAGCGATCTGTCTCATTCTCCCTTCTCCCTATGAAACATATACATTCTGGGCAGAATGCACGTGGATGGGAGATGGAGAATTAGCTATTGAAGGTATAAGGTCATCTTAAGACGTTACGCAAAAGTACCCACCATGTGCTACTTATATTACTGATGTCTTCTTACATGACACCTTTAGGTCCCCTCAGTTTTCTGAATTGGGACAGAGCAATGTATGACCAGCCCAGGATGGCTAACTCTGCCTACAACACACATAAACAGCTGTGGCAAAAACTAAGAGACCACTGCAAAATGTTCAGTTTGTCTGATTTTTCTCTTTATAGGTATATTTTTGAGTAAAATGTCATTTGTTCATATATTCTATAAACTACTGACAACATGTCTCCGAATTTCCAAGCAATAAACTTTGTATTTTTTGTTTCTAAAAAGGAGAAATGGTCAAAAATTTTTAAAAATAAACGGTGCTTGCAGACCTCAAATAATGCAAAGAAAACAAGTTCATAATCTTTTAGAAACAACAATACTAATGTTATAACTCAGGAAGAGTTCAGAAATCAATATTTTGCGGAATAACCATGATTGTTAATCACAGCTTTCATGCGTCTTGGCGTGCTTTCCACCAGTCTTTCACACTGCTTCTGGCACAAAATCTAAGCAGTTTTTCTTTGTTTGATGGCTTGTGACTATTCATAATCCTCTTGATTACATTCCAGAGGTTTTCACTGGGGTTCCGGTCTGGAGATCGTGCTGCCCATGAAAAGGTTTTGATGTGGTGGTCTCTTAATTTTTGGCAGAGCTATATCTACAGATACAACTCACGTTTTTATGTTTCACGTCTGTCAGAATTAAAGGCCAATGGACGGTGCAAATTTTAAGCTTGGAATAGTGTATAATAAATTAGTGGGAACTGAGGATTGCAAAAAAAATTGTATAGGATAATTCAGAAGTATACTAGTAGTATTTTCTGAAAAAAAAAAATAAATCACATTTTAATGGGATTTTATGGATTTGTGTAATGTTAGAGCATTAAACTCAAAAGTAAGGAAACCAGAAATTAAAATATTTTGGAAAAAAGTAATCCAATGATAAAAGCAAGCTTTGGGAGAAGGGGGATTCCTATCATGCCATGTCCTCAAGATCATGGCCATCTCTGCCAACTTGTATTCCACATCAGTTTTTCAAATGGGAAGGCAGATGTGTGACACCTCAAACTGGTAGAGAATTTCACCAGAAAAGCCATGGAGCGCTTCATGTTATGTTTAAAGAGTGCTTTTTCTTCTGCGCATGTGAAATGAAGAATGGCATTATCTCAAGCAGAATGTGCTGGGATCATCCTCATTTCTAGTGAATGATGGCCATCATAGAAACTTTGCTTGGACTGTTGTGTGATGACCCATGTGCTGATGACGACGTTCTAAACATGTTCTGCTGGGGACGACGCCATCATTCACGTCGCTTATACAGAAGAGAAATCACATGGGAACGTGGCTTTAACATGAAGCAGATCATCGGTGTGATGGGTCACACTCCTGCCTTCCCATTTGAAAACTGAACTTGAATCCAACGTTTCGGTATTCACGATAGACTATGTTACGAACATTGCAGCTAACTGGGTTTGTTTTGTTCCCTGCAGTTTTGTCCAAGATTATGTCACTGGGAAACCATTTTCATTTGATTTCAGTGTTTCTTTACTTTTGAGACACACCATTCAAGAAAAAACTGTGAAACTTTTGTGTGTTAATCCCTGACAATGTCCTACATTTTTACATGTTTCCAGTGCAAAATAAGTGTTTTACATCTAAAGTCCAAAAAACTGTTCTGAGCTGTCTGGTTCTGCTTACATAGTCGCTGGATTTGTTACAGTGTACAGTGGGGAAAAAAGTATTTAGCCAGCGACCAATTGTGCAAGTTCTCCCACTTACAACGATGAGAGAGGCCTGTAATTGACATCATAGGTAGGCCACAACCATGAGAGTCAAAAAGAGAAAACAAATCCAGAAAATCACCTTGTCTGATTTGGCAAGATTTATTTAGCAAATTACGGTGGAAAATAAGTATTTGGCCATTAACAAAAGATCATCTCAATATTTTGTTATATATCCTTTTTTGGCAATGACAGAGGTCAAATGTTTTCTGTAAGTCTTCACAAGGTTGGCACACACTGTTGGTGGTTTGTTCGCCCATTCCTCCATTCATTCTTTCATGTACACAGATCAGTCATCCTGGTCCCTTTGCAGAGAAACAGCCCCAAAGCATGATGTTGTCACCCCCATGCTTCACAGTAGGTATGGTGTTTTTTGGATGCAACTCAGCATTCTGTCGCCTCCAAACACGACGCGTTTTGTTTCTACCAAACAATTCTACTTTGGTTTCATCAGACCATATGACATTCTCCCAATACTCTTCTGGATAATCCAAAAGCTCTCTAGAAAACTTCAGATAGGCCTGGACATGTACTGGCTTAAGCAAGGGGACACGTATGGCACTGCAGGATCTGATTCCCTGGCGGCTACTGATAGTAGCGTTTCTTACGGTGGTCCCAGCTCAATGCAGGTTATTCACTAGGTCCCCCAGCGTGGTTCTGGAATTTTTGCTCACCGTTCCTGTGATCATTTTGACTCCACAGGGTGGGGTGGGGATCTTGCTTGGATTCCCAGATCGAGGGAGATTATCAGTGGTCTTGTATGTCTTCCATGTTCTTTTTAATGCTCCCACAGTTGATTTCATCACACCAAGCTGCTTGCCTATTGCAGATTCAGTCTTCCCAGCCTGGTGCAGGGCTGCAATTTTGTTTCTGGCATCCTTCGACAGCTCTTTGGTCTTTACCATAGTGGAGTTTGGAGTGTGACTGTTTGAGGTTGTGGACAGGTGTCTTTTATACTGATAACAAGTTCAAACAGGTGCCATTACTACAGGTAATGAGTGGAGGACAGAGGAGCCTCTTAAAGAAGAAGTTACAAGTATGTGAGAGTCAGAAATCTTGCATGTTTTAGGTGACCAAATACTTGTTTTCCACCATATTTTGCAAAATAAATCTTGCCAAATCAGACAAGGAGATTTTCTGGATTTGTATTCTCATTTTGACTCTCATAGTTGTGTTCTACCTATGTTGTCAATTACTGGCCTCTCTCATCTATTTAAGTGGGAGAACTTGCACAATTGGTCGCTAACTAAATACTTTTTTCCCCACTGTATAAATATAAACGAAAAATCTTCAATCCAGAGTCCAGTACATGAGAGACAGAGAATCCCAAAATTGAAATACTGCAAGGGCTCGTCCAGGCGAGCGTATAATTTCAGGATGAAAATAGGAACATTTTTCAGTCGCTGGCCTGACCCCGACCTAGGACTGTGTTTCCATATCCATTGCAAGATTTCATTTAGAGAAACAGACAATTGTATTTTATGTGAAAAATTGATCTGTTGCAATACTGATGCAAATGGAAGCAGAGGGACCCCTTTGATTATTATGGAGTCCATCTGAGTTCCATTTTACATCAGTTTTCATAACTAAAGAAAAAGCGCAGCATGCAGAACTGTTTCTGTTTGCAACAGTTATGTAATAGTATTCATTTTGCACATGAATTCTGTTTGTTCCTCTAAACTCTGGGTGGGAAGCTCTGGAACATTGGGCGCTTACAGTCCGCGATGACCTTTTCTCTGGCCGAGCAGATTTCCCGGGAACGAAGTGCTCTGGCTGTCAGCAGTGTTTTAACGGCTGCAGACCCATTTCTTATTACTCTGCGAGCACACACATGCAGCATCCACTACTGGATGCTGCGGCACATGCAATGGAAGATTGCATCGGTCAGGACGTACTCTGTGGGTGGAGGTAGTGCGCAATGCACTCCTGTCCCAAAGAAGACAGCAGCATCTCCTGTGATATGCATGCCACAGCCCAGTGTCTCCAGTGATTTATATGCACCTGCCTAGTGTCCCCAATGATGTACATGCCCCAGCCCAGTGTCTCCAGTGATGTATATGCCCAGCCCAGTGTCAGTGTCTCCAGTGATGTATATGCCCAGCCCAGTGTCAGTGTCTCCAGTGATGTATATGCCCAGCCCAGTGTCAGTGCTTCCAGTGATGTATATGCTCCAGCCCAGTGTCTCCAGTGATGTATATGCCCCAGCCCAGTGTCTCCAGTGATGTATATGCCCAGCCCAGTGTCAGTGTTACCAGTGAGGTATATGCCCTAGCCCAGTATCAGTGCTTCCAGTGATGTATATGCTCCAGCCCAGTGTCTCAAGTGATGTATATGCCCTAGCCCAGTATCAGTGCTTCCAGTGATGTATATGCTCCAGCCCAGTGTCTCCAGTGATGTATATGCCCAGCCCAGTGTCAGTGTTACCAGTGAGGTATATGCCCTAGCCCAGTATCAGTGCTTCCAGTGATGTATATGCTCCAGCCCAGTGTCTCCAGTGATGTATATGCTCCAGCCCAGTGTCAGTGTTTCCAGTGAGGTATATGCTCCAGCCCAGTGTCTCAAGTGATGTATATGCCCTAGCCCAGTATCAGTGTCTCCAGTGATGTATATGCCCAGCCCAGTGTCAGTGTTACCAGTGAGGTATATGCCCTAGCCCAGTATCAGTGCTTCCAGTGATGTATATGCTCCAGCCCAGTGTCTCCAGTGATGTATATGCTCCAGCCCAGTGTCAGTGTTTCCAGTGAGGTATATGCTCCAGCCCAGTGTCTCCAGTGATGTATATGCCCAGCCCAGTGTCAGTGTTACCAGTGAGGTATATGCCCTAGCCCAGTATCAGTGCTTCCAGTGATGTATATGCTCCAGCCCAGTGTCTCCAGTGATGTATATGCTCCAGCCCAGTGTCAGTGTTTCCAGTGAGGTATATGCTCCAGCCCAGTGTCAGTGCTTCCAGTGATGTATATGCTCGAGCCCAGTGTCTCCAGTGAGGTATATGCTCCAGCCCAGTGTCTCCAGTGATGTATGTGCTCAGCCCAGTGTCAGTGTTTCCAGTGAGGTATATGCTCCAGCCCAGTGTCAGTGCTTCCAGTGATGTATATGCTCCAGCCCAGTGTCTCCAGTGAGGTATATGCTCCAGCCCAGTGTCAGTGCTTCCAGTGATGTATATGCTCCAGCCCAGTGTCTCCAGTGATGTATATGCTCAGCCTAGTGTTGGTGTCTCCAGTGATGTTTATGCTCAGCCTAGTGTTGGTGTCTCCAGTGATGTATATGCTCAGCCTAGTGTTGGTGTCTCCAGTGATGTATATGCCCAGCCCAGCCTCACCAGTGATGTATATATTGCTGCTCCATGAAAAACACTTATGAGTAGCAACATCATCCATACCACCTAACATCACATGTTGCACCAAAGAGAAGCAGCTCCAGCCATCACGTTAGGTCTGAGTTAATTAAATGTTTGACCACATATAGCAGGGTAATTTTCAAGTTGATCATTTGATATGGCCCTGAAGAATGGTATACGTTTATAAATGGCCCTTGACAGAAAAAAGTTTCCCCACCTCTGATCTAAACACAACAGACAGATGAAATGTGCAAATGAAAATGTGAACTTAGCCTCACAAATGGCATGCCAAGATCTTGAAAATGTTAAGGAAATAAAGCAAAAATAAAAGCAGAAGCTCATTTTATTATAGCTACGTTTTATTAATATTGAATAAGCCCTTTTATGATTTTCCTTATTGCGTAATATATCTATTTCTACCTGTTTTAATTGGACATTTCATATTTTACCTCCTCTTACTGTAAAGAATCCCTCCTGCTTTGCATGTGTTTGCATGTGTCAGAACTCCTACTTTGCATGTATCTGCAAATGGAGTTTCTGGTTTGGCTTCTTAGGCTATGTGCACACGTTCAGGAATTCATGCAGAAAATTCCTGAGAATTCCGGACATTTTCTGCATGAAATCCGCAAGAAAACCGTGTGCGTTTTTGCCGCGGTTTTGACGCGTTTTTGCCGCGGTTTTGACGCGTTTTTGCCGCGGTTTTTTCCGGACACTTCCCAATGCATTTTGGAGTGGGAAATCCGCAAAAAAAACGCAAAAAGATAGAGCATGTCCGGATTTTGTGCGGTATGCGGTTTTTTTGCGGAAAAAAACGCATCATGTGCACAAAACATCCGGAATTCATTCTAAATGATGGGATGCTTATTGTATGCGTTTTTTTGCGGTTTTATAGCGTTTTTATCGGGAAAAACCGCGAAAAAACCGCAACGTGTGAACACAGCCTTAACCTAAGTCATGTGGCAAGGCTCATCAAAGGATGAATATTGACTTTTAGGATCGATACCTCCAATAAGGGGCACTAGAGCTCCTGTCCTCTTCTTCTTTGAAGAGGCTATTTGCATTGAAATGGAAAGGAGATAGATAACAATCTACCACCAAATATCTTTCATAAGTGAGCTCACTTGTGACGCATTCTCGGACATGAGATATAATTATCCACGTGTTGTGTAGTTGACATATTTTCTGTTCAGTTTCAGCCTGTTATATGCAGGTGGCGTTCCCATGTATAATAGAAAGTAATTTGTGATGACATCAATTAAATATAATGGTGAATAGTTAACTTGTTTATAGATGTCATTAAAAATATTACCTCTAGGCTAGGGCTGCGACACAGCTTGTGCTGCCAAAGATTGCTGTACACTACTGCTAACTTGCAGCATACTGCAAGTGAATGGGGTTGTATTGAGACCCGTAAGGTACCGCGACTATGAAAAACAAATCACAAAAAATCCAAATTGTTAAGACTTTTTATTATTTTTTTGTCATGGTTGAGACCCTATTCACTTACCATGTAGCAGTGGCATACTCGTACATTGGCCACCTGACCTGTTTTGCAGCCAGAATCGCTGTGATTACGGTGGTACATGTTGTCTCTACAGGTCCATACTATATGTGCTACTATATGGTGATTCCACAAGGCATAATTTTCTCTCTGGAAGCAATGCTTGGAGGAGAGATTACCCCATAATAGAACATGTGATGAAAAATATCACATTATTTTGCAAATTAATCTGTGAGCAAAAACTTGTTCGAATCCACCCTGGTTGTAAGTTATGTTGTTACTTGGCTATATGACAATCATTGTACACACACAGATAATTTCGTTATTGATTATAGTGGTGCCTTGGTGATGACCTCAGCTCTTTTTCTTCCAGATGCTGATGTATATACAGTTTTTATATTGATTGTGGTTTCTAACCCAGATTCTTCATATTTACGTTTGATTGTAAATACGGTACATCAGGAGTATTTTTGATGTGCACATCAGAAGAAAATTTCTATGGATAAAGACCTATCCTTGGCTAAAAAGTTATTTTGTGGCGTTCTTCGGATAATTTAGATCTAATGGTTAGGTTTGGCATATGCGCTTGGAAATAGCCCTGTGACATATTCACTATGGGTGCCTGGTGTCACAATCAACAAGTATATATAACGCTAAAAATTTAAAACCGGAAACACAAAAAAAAATGCAAAAAAGTGAGAATTTCCTTGTTCAAAACATGACATTTCAGCCCCTTAAACCTGGAATATTTTTTTTGAGCCAATAAAGTCTTTTTTTTGTATTTTTTTTTAGTTCTGCCTTTTATTTTTTATTTTTGCCTAATACAGCAATATACATCAGCACCATCTGGTGATACACGACGTGCATACAGTTCATACAGTTGATTTGGTACAAAGCAGTGCGGACCCCATGTGACTGTAAGGAATTTCTGCAGAATTTTCCTGAAGAAAACCGGACTCTTTCTGCAGGAAATCCGCTCGCATTTTTATCGCGTTTTTTTTTTTTGCGGATTTTTTGCGTTTTTTTGTGGAGCTTCCCAATGCAATAATATACCGGCAAAAACGCAAAAAATCTGCAAAATTAATTAACACGCTGTGTTTTTTTTACCGAAATGCTTTTTTTTCGCGGAAAAAAATGCAGCATGTGCACAAAAAATGGGGAATGCATTAAAAATGATGTGATGCTTATGTAAGTGTTTTTTTAGCGTTTTTTTTCTGCGGAAAACGGCCGAAAAATGCAGAACCAAAACGAGAAAAATCCTGAACGTGTGCACATTGCCTAAAGGCTCCATGAAGGTTTTGGTATGTCATTGAAGCCTAAGGGTATGTTTCCACGTTCAGGAAACGCTGCGTGCTTGACGCTGCATAGAGCCGCAGCGTCAAAAACGCAGCGTCCAGATGTTACAGCATCGTGGAGGGGATTTTATGAAATCCCGTCTCCACTATGCATTAAAAGACGCATGCAGCAGACCCGCGAAAATGCACATGCGGCGCGTCTTTTCAGAACGCAGCATGTCCTTACATTGCAGAAACAACGCAAGGACAACACAGGTGACCTGCCAGTGACTTCAGGTGCAGATTTGGTGCAGATTTTACCTGCATAAAATCCTGACCAAATCCTGATGCAATCCTGAACGTGGACACATACCCTAAAACACATAGTATTTTTTTTTAATATTTAAGTAAATTAGTCTATTTCTTTGACACTTATGCTCTCTGGACTTAGATCTGTTATTCATAGATTCCAATCAAAAGAGAAAATTATTCCAGGGTGTAGGACGGAACGCCATAAAAGTAGGGAATATGGTATAGAAATTACAGTTAATTAGTGCGGCTTTAGATGTACAGGTAATTAGCTACAAGACTCTGGACTGCACATGACATTTGTGCAAACATGGAATTACACATCATTACTCTCCATAAATATACATTAAAATACGCATTTTCCAGTGGACCTGCGCTGGTTTATTGATTATGGCTAATGACCTGGTGAAGCAATTAGCCACTCGTGATATATTGCAGCTCACGTAGATGATTGAGTTGTTAGGAAATGTTCTTCTGATGACTCTGATAAGTGAAGTACTGCAGGAAAGAGCCCTCTGCCAAGCCCCTGTCATTCTACCTGTAAATTCATTTTTTTTTTTTGGCAATCTCTATTCATCACCTTTGGACAATCCAGCGCCATTGAAAGGAGTGGCCTCACATTGCAGGAATCAACCTTTGAGCTGAACGTGCACAGGGGTATGGGAAGCACAGCGCACCCTGCCCTGCAGAGCGGCCTACATGTCACCGGCGGACTCTCCGCTGCCTGCCTGCAGCTGCCTGCATTTCATCTGACTATGACCATTTCATCAGTATTCTATAGCATTACACATATATTTTCCTGCTTTTCTGTGCACTAGTTATGCAATGTGGAGTCAATTTCTCACAGATATTCTACTTTGTATAGATCAGAATATTAATGAGCTATTGTAAAAGACTCAAAAAGCCAGCTAATATCACGACCCTATAGCTAAACATACTCCATTCCAGTAATCTAATTCATGTTGATTACAATGTTGTAATACATAGGTGCTATCATGACATATTATAGAAATCAACCATACTCTTAAAATATATATGTATATACACAAATAGACACACACATACATATATATAGCATTATCTAGTGATCTTTCTATTCTCTCTCTCTATATATACCGTATATACACATATATATATATAGCACTATCTAGTGATCTTTCTATTCTCTCTCTATATATATATACCGTATATACATATACATATATAGCACTATCTAGTGATCTTTCTATTCTCTCTCTCTATATATACCGTATATACACAAATACATATATAGCACTATCTAGTGATCTTTCTATTCTCTCTCTATATATATACCGTTTATACATATACATATATAGCACTATCTAGTGATCTTTCTATTCTCTCTATATATATATACCGTATATACACAAATACATATATAGCACTATCTAGTGATCTTTCTATTCTCTCTCTATATATATACCGTTTATACATATACATATATAGCACTATCTAGTGATCTTTCTATTCTCTCTCTCTATATATACCGTATACACACACATACATATATAGCACTATCTAGTGATCTTTCTATTCTCTCTCTATATATATACCGTTTATACACATACATATATAGCACTATCTAGTGATCTTTCTATTCTCTCTATATATACCGTATACACACACATATATATAGCACTATCTAGTGATCTTTCTATTCTCTCTATATATATATACCGTATATACACAAATACATATATAGCACTATCTAGTGATCTTTCTATTCTCTCTCTATATATATATATATACCGTTTATACACATACATATATAGCACTATCTAGTGATCTTTCTATTCTCTCTCTATATATATATATATACCGTTTATACATATACATATATAGCACTATCTAGTGATCTTTCTATTCTCTCTCTCTATATATACCGTTTATACACATACATATATAGCACTATCTAGTGATCTTTCTATTCTCTCTCTATATATATACCGTATATACACAAATACATATATAGCACTATCTAGTGATCTTTCTATTCTCTCTCTCTATATATACCGTTTATACACATATACATATATAGCACTATCTAGTGATCTTTCTATTCTCTCTCTATATATATACCGTTTATACACATACATATATAGCACTATCTAGTGATCTTTCTATTCTCTCTCTATATATATACCGTTTATACACATACATATATAGCACTATCTAGTGATCTTTCTATTCTCTCTATATATATATACCGTTTATACACATACATATATAGCACTATCTAGTGATCTTTCTATTCTCTCTATATATATATATATACCGTTTATACACATACATATATAGCACTATCTAGTGATCTTTCTATTCTCTCTCTCTATATATATATACCGTTTATACACATACATATATAGCACTATCTAGTGATCTTTCTATTCTCTCTATATATATATATATACCGTTTATACACATACATATATAGCACTATCTAGTGATCTTTCTATTCTCTCTCTATATATATACCGTATACACACACATACATATATAGCACTATCTAGTGATCTTTCTATTCTCTCTCTATATATATACCGTATACACACACATACATATCTAGCACTATCTAGTGATCTTTCTATTCTCTCTCTATATATATACCGTATACACATACATATATATATAGCACTATCTAGTGATCTTTCTATTCTCTCTCTCTATATATACCGTTTATACATATACATATATAGCACTATCTAGTGATCTTTCTATTCTCTCTATATATATATACCGTATACACATACATATATATATAGCACTATCTAGTGATCTTTCTATTCTCTCTCTCTATATATACCGTATATACACAAATACATATATAGCACTATCTAGTGATCTTTCTATTCTCTCTATATATATATATATACCGTTTATACACATACATATATAGCACTATCTAGTGATCTTTCTATTCTCTCTCTATATATATACCGTATACACACACATACATATATAGCACTATCTAGTGATCTTTCTATTCTCTCTCTATATATATACCGTATACACACACATACATATCTAGCACTATCTAGTGATCTTTCTATTCTCTCTCTATATATATACCGTATACACATACATATATATATAGCACTATCTAGTGATCTTTCTATTCTCTCTCTCTATATATACCGTTTATACATATACATATATAGCACTATCTAGTGATCTTTCTATTCTCTCTCTCTATATATACCGTTTATACATATACATATATAGCACTATCTAGTGATCTTTCTATTCTCTCTCTATATATATATACCGTATACACACATATACATATATAGCACTATCTAGTGATCTTTCTATTCTCTCTATATATATATACCGTTTATACATATACATATATAGCACTATCTAGTGATCTTTCTATTCTCTCTCTCTATATATACCGTGTATACATATACATATATAGCACTATCTAGTGATCTTTCTATTCTCTCTCTATATATATACCGTGTATACATATACATATATAGCACTATCTAGTGATCTTTCTATTCTCTCTATATATATATATACCGTATACACACACATACATATATAGCACTATCTAGTGATCTTTCTATTCTCTCTCTCTATATATACCGTTTATACATATACATATATAGCACTATCTAGTGATCTTTCTATTATATCTCTCTATATATACCGTATATACACACATGCATATATATAGCACTATCTAGTGATCTTTCCATTATATCTATATATTTATATTTTTATCTATCTATCTGTATATACACACACATACATATATAGCACTATCTAGGGATCTTACTATTAAATCTCTCTACATATGTCTAGATTGCCCAATCTCATACATGTACATATTATATCAGTACATACAGACTGCCAGAGCTTATATATGTCCATACAGATTGACAGATCCTATGTATGCACATATATATCACCATGTCTTATAAACGTATATATATAGCTCACCAGATATTACATAACGTACATACATTAGGTCGCCAGTCAGATCTTGTAGCCTTCACAAATCGATAAAGTCATTGAAACATGCAGAAGAACCTACTTAAAGAATCTCTTAAGTAACACAACAAGAGACATACTAACATAAACTAAAATATATATGTATATCCCCATAGGCGACGCCTTCCTGTGCAATAATCCAGGCTATTGCCAGCGCCCGGGGATTCGCCCACTTACCTCGACATTGTAATGAGAAGTTTCGTGCATGATGACATTGGAGTTGGAATATTTCTTCCTCTGTTCTGTAAGGTAATAGAATTATAGCACGATATTAGTAGAAGTCCATATAACAGTATATATTAGTATAGTATATATATATATGTATACACAGTTTGAAGGTCGGTGACGACAGTTCTCGGGCACGGCTTGAGTGACGTAGACTTACCTTGGATCGGTGGGTTTCCCCATGGGGCATTTTGTAATTGACTCATTGATCCCGCCTGAAATCCGCCGGTGAAATCTGAATTCACCTGTTGTACCTGGAATTGTAGACGCGCTACCTAACAGGACAGCTGCTCGTCCACTGCCTTCTGTACAGGAAGTAACACCCGATCACTTCGGAACACACCTTCCCCTATCAATCAGCCTCCTTGGTGTAATTTAACCCCCGACTACACCCTCTTGGTTCCTGGCAGGCGGTAACGAACCACTTTGTTGCTCGGCCTTTCACTTTATGATGTTTTATGATTGTCTGACACAGGTTTACGACTGTGGGATGAGACTTGATGAGACCAGTATGTTGCTAGGACCATCTTGCTGTGAAGTGATGGTGATTATATTCTCTAGTCGATGAAACATCTGAGCTCTCCCATCACATATATGTGGCGCCTAATATTGGTGAATTAAAGGGAACCTGTCACTTGCCATAAATATGTCATGGCGTAAATGCGCTGTTCTTCTGAATCTGGTGGTGTTTTTCTTTCTCTCCATCACTTCTTCCATGTTTGTAGACCCATCCTTGTTAATAATTATATACATGGAGGATGTGGAGACCGATGAATAGGAGGGAGCAGATTAACATTTAGAAGGAGGGAACAGGGGAGAATTTGGTTGGCGAGTTTAGGTGATAGGCCTGTCAAAAGAGATGAGTTCTTAAAAACATGGGGGCTAGATATTATTATATCAGAACTGATTTGTAGCGTTCTGTGTACACTGTGCATAGGCAGAAAGCTGCCAATCAGTGTGGGGGCGGGGTTACACAGAGCAGAAGGACTAGATGGCACCAGACAACTAGTCCTCTTGTGATAATCTACAGCTGATGAAACAGTGATTTTATCAAAATTAAAGCAAGCAGTCAAGTAAGTGACACATGGCTGGAATCAGGGTTTCTGTCTCTACATTATGCAGCTTTCCCATTAGGTGGCAAAAACCTGATGAAAGATTCCCTTTAAACAACAGAGATGTCAGATTGGGGGTCTGCGCTGTATATTACTTTGGGTGTGGGTAAGATTATGTAGGTCTCAATGTGTGGAGTGCTGTTCTGGCACAGTGCCTCGAAGTAGCTGCTGAGGTGCTTGGACCTGGTGTCAATGTCAGTATTCTCATGAATCTGACATGGTTTATTCTTTGTTCTTGCACCTCTCCATTCTTAAAATATGCCCCTTCTTCTCTATATGTAAATCTACTCTAGTTAGCCAAGTGGGTTTGGCCCTCAGCTCCTCTCTATGGGGTATTATTGAGAACCACACCCCTTTGGCTAAGAAGAATAGGTTTATGCCATATGCAATTAATGGAGAGGCAAAAAAAGAAAAGAAAAACAGTGGCAGATTCAGATCAGCAGCATCTATACCAGACAAAAATGACAGCAGGTTCTCTTTCAGAAATCTTGTAGATATTCTTCCAACAGGTATGTTCATCCACCCAGCTCTGCTGCTGTCTGTCTATGAAGTGCACATAGTACATCACCCAGCTTTGCACATAGACTTCCCTCTGCGCCTAGCTTCCACACGGTATGTTTATCCACCCAGCTCTGCTGCTGTCTATGAAGTGCACATAGTACATCACCCAGCTTTGCACATAGACTTCCCTCTGCTCCTAGCTTTCACATGGTATGCCTTTCAGCTAACCCCAGCTTACCCTGTGATATTTATGACCTTGTTTACTCAGGATTGATTGTATGCATCTGGTCCACTCTTAATTCTCTGACCAAGATGAGCAGAGACCACTCCTCTCTGCTTCACACCTGAACGCACTTAGTTTTCCATATATTGCATAGCAAAAGTCTGCAATGACTTTAGTCTGCAGTGTGATTCCTATAAGTGTGTCCTAAAAGTGTGGATTACATTAGAACTAAAACCTGAATTGAACCAGAAGAGAACTGAAGGTAACAGTCACAGTAACAATGTTTCTGTTTGTTTTCACTTTCACCCCTATAATCCTTCACTTTCGGGTACCTCCCCCAATCCCCACACCTGCTTCAATCCTCCCCATCCATCTCACCTCCTCCTCAGAACTGTTCCTTAACATACAATCCTCTGTCTCAAAGCACAGACAGCCCCCTCATGCCCTCTCCTGCTCCCACCTGCTAACACTTTCTCTGCTCCTTCTAACTGCTGGTGATATCTCTCCAAATCCTGGTCCTCCTCACCACATTCCCACAGTCATTTCTACCTCCTATCCACGCTCTATCACAACCTTCCGTAACCTCGTTCGCCATCACCGAAACCCCTTCTGACACAGCCTCCCCTGCTGCACTCTCTTACGGTGGCTTCCACCTTTCTCACACACCCCGCCCCAGCAGCAAACATGGCCAAGGAGTTGGTTTTCTCCTGTCAGATAACTGCTCCTTCACCCCATTCCCACTGTCACCCTCTGTTACCCTCCCTTCCCTTGAGGTGCACGCTGTGCGCATCTACTCCCCCACTAACCTCCAACTGGCTGTCATTTACTGCCCCCCAGGGCCAGCCACCACCTTCTTTGACCACTTCACCACCTGGCTACTTCATTTCCTCTCTGCTGACATCCCCACTATCATCATGGGCGACTTCAACATCCCCATTGACACTTCCCTCTCAGCTGCCACTAAACTTCTATCTCTCACTTCGTCCTTCGGCCTCGTTCAATGGTCTTCTGCAGCCACTCACAAAGATGGTCACACACTGGACCTCATCTTCACCCGCCTCTGCTCCCTTACTAACCTCACTAACTCACCTCTTCCACTCTCTGACCACAACCTTCTCACATTCTCATCTCTCTCCACTCCATGTCTACAATCCCCACCCCACAAACTTTCACACCCTCGCAGAAATCTTAAACATCTTGACCTACATTCATTCTCTGAATCCCTCCTCCCTCTCACAGACATAAGTTCCATACACAATGCGGATGACGCTGCCGCTCTATATAACACCACAATAGCTGTAGCTTTGGAATCTGCTGCCCCACTTACACATACCAAAGCTCGCAAAATCAACAGACAGCCCTGGCACACCAGCCTGACCAAAGAACTGAGGCGAGCTTCCAGGGCTGCTGAGCGCAGATGGAAAAGATCCCACTCCAACGAGCACTTCATCGCAATCAATCAGTTCCTCACTACTTTCAAGACCACACTCGCCACAGCTAAACAAACCTACTTCTCATCTCTCATATCCTCTCTGTCTCACAACCCTAAACAGTTATTCAACACCTTCAATTCTCTCCTCCGTCCCCCAGCACCCCTCCTCCCTCCTCACTTATCTCCGCTGAAGACTTTGCCTAATTTTTCAAGCAGAAGATTGATAGCATCAGAGACAGTTTTGGTCAACAACCCCCAGAACCCTTCCTCCCGACTTCCCAGCCCTCCACCTCCAAAACCAACTTCTCCACTATTACAGAAGATCAACTCTCCACTCTACTCTCAAGACCGCATCTCTTCACCTGTGCACTTGACCCGCTCCCATCCCACCTCATCCCAAACCTCACTACAGTCTTCATCCCAACCCTAACCCATCTCTTCAACCTATCACTAACAACTGGTGTTTTCCCCTCAAGCTTTAAACATGCCTCCATCACACCTATCCTCAAAAAGCCCTCTCTTGACCCTTCCTCTGTATCTAGCTATCGCCCTATATCACTTCTCCCCTATGCCTCCAAACTACTGGAACAACACGTTTACCTTGAACTGTCCTCCCATCTCTCTCTACTTGCTCCCTCTTTGACCGCTTACAATCAGGCTTCCGGTCACACCATTCCACTGAAACTGCCCTAACTAAGGTCATCAATGACCTCTTAACCGCCAAGAGCAAGCAACACTACTCTGTCCTCCTCCTCCTGGACCTGTCGGTTGCCTTTGACACATTGGACCATTCCCTATTATTACAGACCCTCTCATCCCTTGGCATCACAGACTTGGCCCTATCCTGGATCTCGTCATACCTAACAGACCGGACATTCAGCGTCTCCCACTCACACACCACCTCCTCACCTCGCCCCCTATCTGTCGGAGTCCCACAAGGTTCAGTCCTTGGGCCCCTGCTCTTCTCCATTTACACCTTTGGCCTGGGACAGCTCATAGAATCTCATGGCTTTCAGTATCACCTCTATGCTGATGACACACAGATCTACATCTCTGGACCAGATATCACCTCCCTTCTAACCAGAATCCTTCAATGTCTGTCCACTATTTCATCCTTCTTCTCCGCTAGATTTCTTAAACTTAGCATTGACTAAACAGAATTCATTGTCTTTCCCCCATCTCACGCGACCCCCCCAATGAACCTATCCATTACAGCAGGGGTGTCAAACTGCATTCCTCGAGGGCCGCAAACCATGCGTGTTTTCAAGATTTCCTTAGCATTGCACAAGGTGCTGTAATCATGATGTGTAGGTGATTAAATTATCACCTGTGCAGTACAAAGAAATCCTGAAAACATGACCTGTTTGCAGCCCTCGAGGAATGCAGTTTGACACCCCTGCATTACAGTAAATGGCTGCCCACACTCCCAAGTCCCACAAGCTCCCTGCCTCGGGGTAATCCTTGACGCTGATCTCTCCTTCAAACCACATATCCAAGCCCTTTCCACTTCCTGCCGACATCAACTCAAAAACATTTCACAAATCCGTTCATTCCTCAACCATCAATCTGCAAAAACCCTAGTCCATGCCCTCATCATCTCTCGCCTTGACTACTGCAACCTCCTGCTCTGTGGCCTCCCCTCTAACACTCTTGCACCCCTCCAATCTATTCTAAACGCTGCTGCCCGACTAATCCACCTGTCCCCCCGCTATTCCCCGGCCTCTCCCCTCTGTCAATCCCTTCACTGGCTCCCCATTGCCCAGAGACTCCACTACAAAACCCTAACCATGACACACAAAGCCATCCACAACTTGTCTCCTCCATACTTCTGTAACCTTGTCTCCCGGTAGTCTCCTGCACGCAACCTCCGATCCTCACAAGATCTCCTTCTCTACTCCCCTATTATCTCCTCTTCCCACAATCGCATATAAGATTTCTCTCGTGCATCACCCCTACTCTGGAACCCTCTACTACAACATATCAGACTCTCGCCTACCATCGAAACCCTTCAAAAAGAACCTGAAGACCCGCCTCTTCCGACAAGCCTACAACCTGCAGTAACCACTGATCGACCAAACCGCTACATGACCAGCTCTATCCTCACCTACTGTATCCTCACCCATCCCTTGTAGATTGTGAGCCTTCGCGGGCAGGGTCCTCACTCCTCCTGTACCAGTTGTGACTTGTATTGTTTAAGATTATTGTACTTGTTTTTATTATGTATACCCCTCCTTACATGTAAAGTGCCATGGAATAAATGGTGGTATAACAATAAATAATAATAATAAATAATATTACCGTATATAGCGCAATTGGAATTAGATGGTATAAATGACAATATACTGGCCTTTATAAGGTGCTTGTTTTTTAACAAAATATTGCTGTATAAATTGCTGGAGTTAAAATGTGTCTTGTTTATTGGTCAATAGTATATTAAAAGTATTTGGAAGGGAATGCCTTAATTAACCATAAAGCCATTTTAATCAACTTTTAATAAAACGCGAGTTTTATACGTTTTTGATACATGACCAGATCCAGGAAAAGCGTAATGAAAAATAGCACCATCCATTGCCCAATATTACAGAACAATATATGAATCATTAAAAGGCTAATATTCCAATAGGGAAATTCTGCAGATTAAAATGTAACAATTTACTTTATACTTTCCATGAAAGTCAGAAACACAAACTTTCCAACTGATCAGTTTCCTTAAAGGGAACCTGCCAGCAGGATTGTGCACAGTAACCTACAGACACTGTCAGGTCGGCGCAGTTATACTGATTACAATGATACCTGGTGATGAAATCCGTCTTGTGGTTGTTGTTTAATCTTTATTTTCAGTTTTGAGTTATTGATATGCTCGTGCTCCGGGGCGGCTTGTGGGGGGGTCTTCATGTGGTGCTCTGCTTATGTATTCATCTGCATGGCATCTGACAGGTTATTGATCCCTCACTGATCTGCCCCCTAGTTTACATAATGAATATTATATATCTTGGGAAAAAACCCTTCTGCAGGCAGGTGCCAGCGGTGGCGCCTGCGCTGCAGCATGATCGTATATATAATTTATATGTAATCCTTTTCTTTCATATTATTCATAAATTCATGAAAAAAAATCAGTTTGAAAATGGCGCCGGCCACACCTGCGCAGTAGCAGCTATAGGCGATCCGATAGATGTTACTGCGCAGGCGTCGGCGATGCCATCTTGCTAGAGAAAGAAAAAATTGTCTCCTCCAAGATGGCGCCGCCGGCACCTGTGCAGTAACATCAATCGGATCGCCGATAGCAGCTACGCAGGCGCGGCTGGCGCCATTTTCAAACTGACTTTTTTTTTTTTTTTTTAAGGAATTTATGGATAACATGAAAGAAAAGGATTACATACACATTATATATGCGATCATGCCGCAGTGCAGGCACCAACGCTGGCGCCTGCCTTCAGAAGGGGATTTTTTTTTAAAGATATACACAGGTGCTTCTCACAAAATTAGAATATCATCAAAAAGTTAATTTATTTCAGTTCTCCAATACAAAAAGTGAAACTCATATATTATATAGAGTCATTACAACAGAGTGATCTATTTCAATTGTTTATTTCTGTTAATGTTGATGATTATGGCTTACAGCCAATGAAAACCCAAAAGTCATTATCTCAGTAAATTAGAATAATTAATAAAAAACACCTACAGAGGCTTCCTAAGTGTGTAAAAGGTCCCTCAGTCTGATTCAGTAGCTCCACAATCATGGGGAAGACTGCTGACTTGACAGATGTCCAGAAGGCAGTCACTGACACACTCCACAAGGAAGGTAAGCCACAAAAGGTCATTGCTAAAGAAGCTGGCTGTCCAGAGTGCTGTATCCAAGCATATTAATGGAAAGTTGAGTGGAAGGAAAAAGTGTGGTAGAAAAAGGTGCACAAGCAACCGGGATAACTGTAGACTTGAAAGGATTGTTAGGAACGGGCCATTCAAAATTTGGGGGAGACTCACAAGGAGTGGACTGCTGCTGGAGTCACTGCTTCAAGAGCCGCCACACACAGACGTATCCAGCACATGGGCTACAAGTGTCGCATTCCTTGTGTCAGGCCACTCATGACCAATAGACAACGCCAGAAGTGTCTTACCTGGGTCAAGGAGAAAAAGAACTGGGACTGTTGCTCAGTGGTCCAAGGTGTTTTCAGATAAAAGTAAATTTTGCATTTCATTTGGAAATCAAGGTCCCAGAGACTGGAAGAAGAGTGGAGAGGCCACAATCCAAGCTGCTGAGGTCTAGTGTGAAGTTTCCAAATCAATGATGGTTTGGGGAGCCGTGTCATCTGCTGGTGTAGGTCCACTGTGTTTTATCAAGACCTAAGTCAGCGCAGGAAAATTTAGAGCACTTCATGCTTCCCTCTGCCGACAAGCTTTTTGGAGATGAAAATTTCATTCTCTTGCAGTACTTGGCACCTGTCCACACTGCCAAAAGTACCAATACCTGGTTTACAAACAACAGTATCACTGTGTGTGATTGGCAGCAAACTCGCCTGACCTTATCCCCATAGAGAATCTATAGGGTATTGTCAGGAGGAAGATGAGACACTAGACCCAACAATGCAGACGAGCTGAAGGCTGCTATCAAAGCAACCTGGGCTTCCATAACACCTCAGCAGTGCCACAGGCTGATCACCTCCATGCTACGCCACATTGATGCAGTAATTAATGCAAAAGGATCCCCGAAAAGTACTGAGTGCATTTACTGAACATACTGTACATTTCAGTAGGCCAACATTTCAGATTTTAAATTAATTTTTCAAGCTGGTGTTATAAAGTATTCTAATTTACTGAGATAATGACTTTTGGGTTTTCATTGGCTGTAAGCCATAATCGTCAACATTAACAGAAATAAACAATTGAAATAGATCACTCTGTTTGTAATGACTCTATATAATTTAGGAGTTTCACTTTTTGTATTGAAGAACTGAAATAAATGAACATTTTGATGATATTCTAATTTTGTGATAAGTACCTGTATATAATATTCATTATGGAAACTAGGGGGCAGGTCAGTGAGGGATCAGTGACCTGTCAGAAGCCATACAGATGAATACATAATCAGAGCACCACATGAAGACCCCACACAAGCCGCCCCTGAGCATGTGCATATAAATAACTAAAAATTGAAAATACAGATTAACCAACAACCACAAGACGGATTTCATCACCAGATATCGCTGTAATCAGTATATCGGCGCCGACCTGACAGTGTCTGTAGGTTACTGTGCACAATCCTGCTGACAGGTTCCCTTTAATGACTTTCTAACTAAGGCTATGTGCACATGTCAGGATTTTTAGCATTTTTTTTGCGGAATTTCGCTATAAAAATGCTATAAATCCGGTAAAAAAACGCTAACATTATGCATCCTATCTTTTAGAATGCATTCCGCATTTTTTGTGCAGATGTTAGCGTTTTTTCCGCAAAAAAAACGCATACCGCAAAAAATCCGGACATGCTCTATCTTTTTCCGGATTTTTTGCGGATTTCCTATCAAAAAGGTCATTCCGGAAAATAAAAATAAAAAACGCAAAAAATCCGCACAAAAAACGCATCAAAAACGCGCAAATTCCGCGAGAAATCCGCGCAAAAATAGCACGCGAATTTCTGGCAGAATTCTCCGGATTTTGTCAGGAAAAAATCCTGACGTGTGCACATACCCTAATTGTGCTTTGAGTTTATCTAATAGATTGTGTATATATACATTGATCTCTACACTACTGACAGGACAAGGAGAGTTGTATGGAACCAGACAAAATAAATGGCCATAAAATGACACTTAAATGGATTTTCTGGCTTTGTGTTAATAAACCTTAATCGTGGTGTATTTCACATGATTGAAAACACTTTTGTTTACATCCAAAGGTGGAACACCGGCACAGACCTGATACTTCTCAATGCTGAGCATTTGTTACAATTGTATCCAGCCTAGACAAACATCTATGGTCAGTCTAGACCGATACATGATATCTGCACTAAAAACAGTTTTGTAAATTATTAGAACTGTGCCAGAAATTGGTTTAATTCATTAAAACTGCTTCGATTAGAAAATAGGAATATTTGGGTATAGTCACACCCAGACGCAGATTTGATCCATGTTTCCTATTCATCTACATGGCGCCTGCAGAAGTCCATGTATTCGCTGCTGGAGAAATCACATTTACATCTATGAAATCAACTTCATCCACAGACATTTGACTATACCCGCAGGACTTTCCATTGTTTTTCCTACATATCTGTATAAAGTACTTGTTTATTTTTGTGTAGAAATATAGTATTTTTCAATGACATAATTTTAGGATATAATAATAATAATAATAATAGTAAAGTATTGATTCATTGTTATTGTTTTCCATAGTTTTTTTGCTTCATTTTTGCCATTTTTTGTGCAACTTTATTCTGAATCATCAAATTATGTCAAGAGCAAACGTGCATCATTTTATTTATTTGTGTTGTTACTAGTTTTATACAATGATAGCACATTTCTTAGGGAAAAGTTGTATTTTTGTCACTTGCTATTCTTCCTTTCTTTTCCCTGATAATTTTTAATCCACTTTTTTGTTTGTTTCCGCTAGACATGTTGACTTGATCTAGCAATGAAGTTTATGATATGGTGCAAAACCGTTGCTATATAAGGTTTCATGTAAGTCAGTTTCAATAATGGTTGGCCTGGAGACCTTTGTTAAACTACAAGTCTGCCATCACTCCTGCACCGACACTGGAGAATCCTCACAGAGCACGTTGCGCACAATTCACACGTCTGTAGTCACAAAGAGATTGAAGACTTAATAATAATAGTACTAATAATAATCATTTTTATTTCTATAGCGCATGAGAAAACAATCGCAGCATGTTGAGAGTGCATCAGTACAAGTCTATGGGTATATGTGAAACATTGGACTGCAGTCAGATGTCATCCGAGTGAAGTTTGATGTGCGTGCACAGAGACAATGGAGAAGATGGAGAAATTAAGTTCTCCGTCTTCTCTGCACCTGTGCTGCAATTTTCTCATGCAAGAGAATCAGATCAAACTCAGATGTCACTCGGTTCAAACTCTGATAGAATTTGAGCCTCGTGTCATTGGCATAATCGATGCAATTGTCTCACATGAGAGAATATGCGCCAGCGTGAGAGAACCTTGAATCTGACTTCACTTAAAACTGACACTGACTATAGAGCTACGGCCAGAAAATTGACTGCAGCATCTAACTCTCCTAGCACCATCCAACCTGGGAGCCTGGAAGAGGTCATTTATATAAAGTCATAAAAGATGATTTCTCAACAACAAGACTGAGTGTTAGAGGTCACAGCAGCGAGGGGTTGTCAACAGATTAGTAGTGGAGATAGGAGAAATTATCTCTGGAGGGAAGAGAAAACAGGCTGTAGACAAGGAGGTAATGTAAATGGAGAGTGCTGATAAATGAAAGCAAGACCGCAGCGTCCTGATACACACAGATCTCACATCCAGCCTGTATTACAGGGAGGGAAACTCCCACAAGAGAAAAACCTGAAGTCTGGATCATGCTGCAAATTGCATATCAAGTGTTCAGAAAATGAATGTAGGAATAAACATTGCAGACTGGAACTTAGTATGTTTTTTTTTCACAAAAGGTTTTTTCTTTGCTTCCCCTCCCTTCTCTGAGTGTTAGAGATAGCAGCAGGGTGATCTTGTAAAACAGATTTGTAGTGGAGACAGGAGAAAATGATGAGAAAAGAGGCTGTAGACAAGGAGAAATGTAAGTGGAGAATGCTGATTAATGAAAGCAAGACAGCAGCGTCCCGATACACACAGATCTCACATCCAGCCTGTATTACAGGGAGGGAAACTCCCACAAGAGAAAAATCTGAACTCTGGATCATGCTGCAAATTGCATATCAAGGGTTCAGAAAATGAATGTAGGAATAAACATTGCAGACTGGAACTTAGTACTTAGTACTTTTTTTGTAAGCATATTTGTTTCTATTCCATAGGTGTCTATAGTCTTTGAATAAAACCAGAAAACCTATATGGAGCAGATGCAAGTGCCGTTTGGTGACTACAAGATTAACAAAACAGCCACAAACTGTAATTATACATATAGAAATCAATTCTCAACTCACCAAATAAATCTTTTGCACTCATTTTGCTTGGTCCTCCACTGAAAAGCAAAGATAATGATCATTTTTATCATTAACCAACATTAGATTTATCCACGACTTTCCCATGACAATTAACAAGTACAGCAGTCACATTCCTAGACGCTCCAGTGTTCTCAGCCATAAGTATCTATAAATGAATCTATGAAATAAGTAATGATCCAATTGCTGGTCTTACTTGGAGGATCCATGTTTGCTCCCAGTAGATCCTGATTGACTCATCGCTGCATCAGCTGCAAGAAAAGAAGAATCCATGTTACGCTTCTGATGATGACGGACATGGTCACATTTAAATTGAATTTTTTTTTTATACAGTTATAGGGCTATTTTGTTATATTACACACAGTCTTTTTGGAAAAGCGCTGCCCCTGTTATTTTCCACTAACACCCCCTAAAATATATTCTTCCTGTTCCTCTACATATTGGGCATAGCGCTGTGCCCCATCATTGGGACCATGGAAGTTATATTCTTGAACAATCAGGTAAGACATTGAATTTTTAGTGTATACAGTCGTAACTGGAGATCTGCTATAGGAATATTTGAATTACCCAGATGGAAATATCACTCACTGTCTGCTAGTGACATACAGTGTGCGCACATACTCTGCAACTATGTACGGAAAGTGAATTGCAGCACCTACTCCCTGCCTTCCTCGCAGTCCAATACAAAAAATACAAATACTCTGCTAACGTTGCCCAGGGGTGACTTGAATCTCATGGAGCTTATTCAGGGTCAGGCATGAGTTACAAGACCGTTTTCTCTCCATCCGAGCAAAACTGTTCGATTACGCTAATCAGACTCTGATCAGAGTTTGATCCAATTATCTTGGAGGTGGTGAGAAAAAAAAAAAGTTTCTCCACCTTCTCCATTCTGTTAATCAGACTGCACTTTGATGTCATCCGAGTGCGATCCAATTTCTTTCACGGACCCACAGACTTGAATGGGCGAGTGCCATCCGATTCTTGGAAGAAAATCGAGCATTTTTACGATTGGACGTGTGCACAACCCCATAGGATAACAAGGGTACAAGTGCCATCCATCAAAACCACAGATAGTACTCGTCCGATTAAAATAGAGGTAAGTACGAGCCCTAATGAAGCCCACTTAGCAATCATTGCTTACATGCACTGTAATAATAGCTACCATGAATACAGCAAGAAAATCCAATAAAAATGATAGTCTTTATTACACAACAAAAGTAATCGGGCGCACGGATTATCGCTTAGCGTGAATCAATGGACGGCGCTGTGCCAGGCGATACTTTCTGTTTATCAATGGTTAGGTAGAAACCCTTTATGAAGCCTCTTTACCTGCAGGTATATGGGCAATATGATCACATCCAAAGCTCAACATTCAGCAAACACCATAAAATATCCTTTATTGTGTGAAGAGCAGAACAAAAATGATTACCTCAATGAACAAAAATAAAAAAAAAAAGAGAATTTGTGATAAACATTGACCTGTCCATTCAAGGACATTTTAGCTATAGTATGAAATCCTGTTTTTCTTGTCTGTGGAATTGCCTTTGTACTGTTTGTTGTGAAACTGCCGCCCACTTAACTGTTTTCTTTTCTTTTCTTTCTTTCCTGTTTTGTCTCTTTGTTTAAACATGCAAAACTTGTATAACCACTAAACCTACTGAAACAACTATATAAAGAAGGGATAGCACTTTGAAGGCAGGCGTGCTTCAGAGACTTCCCAGTGATACACTATACAAGACGTGTCTTGTGTATTATTTCTGGTGATTCCCCACTTCCAAAGGCTGCTCCGACTGAGTGTGATCCCGACATTTCCTGGCGCCTGAACAGGGACCCGAGGTCTGTGTATTCCTTCAAGAACACCGGCAGAATACGAACGAAAAGAGAATCTGGGATAATGGACGGCAGATGAACAAAAACCTGGCCAGGTAAGAGACACTGTTAGATCTCTTATATCTGCCCTGCACTGTCCGTAAGATTTTCTGTTTCGTGTTCTTTAGCGGGTAGTTCTAGTAGAGGAGGATACCTATAGCTCGGGTTCTTGAACTATTTAGGAATTGATCACCTCACGGAGTACGGCATTGAATGAGAGTGAATGTGAATAGAAGGTGTGTGGAAGTTGGGAATAGCCCTATAAGCCGCCCAGGGGGTTGAAACAGAAGAAGTGACTGTCCCACTGGGCAACGTGGTTGCGTCCTTTCGGGGAGACCTCCGCGCCTATGTTCAATCTCTGATCCTGTCTTTGACAAAAACCTGGTGACGGATAAGTATATGATAGTATGAGCCCAGGACAGATAAATTAGCCTGGGACAAGAATACGTTGTATGTGATAGTATAAGCCCAGGACAGATAAATTAGCCTGGGACAAGATACGTTGTATGTTCTTTTTCTGTCTGGTTGCATTTGTGTTGTTTGCTATAGGTGTAGGAATCAGGATTTTCTTACATCAACACAGTTTAAACATCCTAGCTCCTTAGGAAGAAGGTAACGAGGTATTCTCATACCCAAACGCCACCTAGGGCAAGAAAAAGACATCCTAGCTCCTTAGGAAGAAGGTAACGAGGTATTCTCATACCCAAACGCCACCTAGGGCAAGAAAGCTCAGGATAAGAAAATGGGGAATAAGCAAACAAAGTCGGAACCAGAAGAATTAGATATCTATACTATCATAAAGGAGAGAAGTGGTGAAGATGCCACTAAGGGGCTGAAAAAGATTTTTAGTAAGTTTGGAGTTACTAGGGCAGAAGCTTTTAGTAGAAAACTATGGGAAGGAATTCAGGAAAGGAAAAAAGGCATAATCAGAGACAAGAAATGGATAGATCAGATCCAAGCATTGATTGATGTCTCTAGGGTAGCAGAAAATGAGGGATGGACATATAATCAACAGAGTAAAAAGTGGTGTATTAGACCCACAGGCTGTGGAGAAAAACAAAATGTGGAATCTAAAAATACCCCACCCCCATACCTTAACCCACATGCCCCATCTTTTCTCCAAACACCACCTCAAAGTTTAGCCGGACCAGGAGGATGGGTATGTCCGCACTGTGGACAACAAAATCCAGACTGGAGAAATGATTGCCTAGCCTGTGGTACACCTAGACATGGCGCTGTACTTGCCCCTGTTAGGGTAGTACCAAGACCCTTTAGGGAACCTGGTGCTGACGGAGTAATGGGAACTAGATATCACCAAACTCGACAATATTTCCCTTGGTCCCCCGCTGAAGGCATGTCTCTCTTGCATAACGCACCAGATCCCACCCAGTGTCCAGTTAGATTTGCACAATATATACAGCAAATTATGCAGACTCACGCTGGAGTTTGGGCAGATGGAGAAGAATTATGTAGAATGAAAATGACTCCTGGACTCTTCCAGGAGCTATTAGCAAATCTACAGGTACATAGGCCCCAAGCAGGAGATGGTGCCTTACAAACGATAGAATCAGGTACACAATTTGTAGATCACTTAATGGTTTTCATGAGGGAGAGACAGAGGCAGAGAGGAACAACGGGAGTGGTGGCTCAGAAATCTGGACAATCAGTAGACGAATATTATCTAAGTGTAGAAAATAATTTCAGAGATGAAGGCATGGATCTAACCGCTCCAGGAATGATGAGGTTAGTTACAAAAACCTTTATAGATGGATTGTCTCCAAAAGTGAAGGAAAAGCTTAAGGCCGCAACCCCTGATTGGAGAACCTTGGAAGACCCACACCTGGCTAGACAGAAAGCTGTAGGGATAGAAATGGACTTAAGAGAAAATTCTAAGCCAGTAAGAATTGCACAGGCTAATACTGGCTCTGCTAATCAAAAGTTTACTTGTCATTACTGTAAGAAGCCAGGACATTTCCAAAGGGAATGTAGGAAGAGAAAAGCAGATATAGATTCAGGAACCTTTGTACCCAAAAATAGGATAAATAACCCAGTGCCTGATCAAACAGACAGCTCAGAATGACTGAAAGTTATGCAGGTCTCTCTTCCTTCTAGAAGACCAATAATACAAGTTGAAGTTGAGGGTAAAAATGTACCTTTTCTGATAGATACGGGAGCAACATCCTCCATTTTAAATCAGGACTTTTTACCATATCCTGACAATATATCCTCAAAGGTTACATATGCAGAAGGGTATGATGGTAAAATTCAGGCGTTGCCCTTTACAAAACCTTTAAATGTGAGCTTTGGCCCTAAAACTTTTGTATCCAAATTTTTATTTGCTAAAGGTGCACCTACCTGCTTGTTGGGTACTGATGTCTTAAGTAAAATGCATGCAAACATCCATTTTAGAGAAGATGGCACAGTTATGCTGACCATCCCTGAAGATGCAGAAACTCTGGAACCATATGTTAGAATACAGGCAATGGAGGATTTTCCCGAAATTTACACTCAACAAGCAAAAATTGACTTGTCTCGGGTTCCTGACAGCCTATGGGCAAAAGGAGACACTGATGTAGGATTTTTATCAGTAGCTCCTATACTGTTAGAAACTGCCCCGGGAACCATATTACCTCAGCTTAGGCAATACCCCATCAGCGCCCAGCAAGAACAGGCGATTTCTCAACAAATTCAGGATTATGTGTTACAAGGTGTTTTGGTAGAAATCAGGTCACCTGCCAATACACCCTTATATCCTGTTAAAAAGAAAGTGTCCTCCAAAGAAACTATGGTGAAATATCGCATGGTGCACGACTTACGGGAAATCAATAAGGTTTTGGCACCGGTCACCCCTGTGGTACCGAATCCTCATACCTTACTGTCTCAAATTCCCAGCACTGCTGCATATTTTACGGTAATTGACTTATCAAACGCATTTTTTTCTGTGCCACTACATAAGAACTGTTGGCATTTGTTTGCCTTTACATTCAAGGGTAAACAATTAGCATGGACAAGATTGCCACAAGGTATGGTACACTCACCAACTTTGTACTCTGAAGCAATGCAGACCGTGCTAAAAAATTTCATCCCAGAACCAGGAGTAGTCATTCTACAGTATGTAGATGACTTACTTATTTGTTGCCCTGATGAGCAGACGGCAGTTACCTCAACTGTTAATTTCTTAATTTTCCTAGCGCAAGAAGGCTGTAAAGTAAATAGACAGAAACTCCAGGCTTGTCAACAAACAGTCGTGTTTTTAGGTCACTGCATATCACAGGGCATCAGACACCTCACACCTCAACGTACGGAAGCCATACGTAACATGCTTGAACCCAGGAATCACAAACAGCTGCGTGCTTTCCTAGGTATTGTTTCACACTGTAGACAGTGGATCATACATGCAAGTCAACTCATGCAGCCTTTATATGACTGTATTGCCAACACACCATATTCACTCAGTGAAGAGGCTAAACAGTCATTTTCCTCTTTGAAAACAGCACTGGTATCAGCTCCGGCTTTGGGACTCCCAGACTACACTAAACCTTTTCAATTGATGGCAGCTGAGATATCCTCACATGCTACAGGGGTGCTCACAGAAAAACATGGAAACAAACAGAGACCTGTGGCATACATATCAGCTCATCTGGACCCTGTAGCTAGAGCCGCACCTTCTTGTGTAAGAGTAGTAGCCGCAATTTCACTGTTATTAGATAAAGCTTCTGAGATTGTTCTTGATCACCCACTTCTAGTTCAGACCACTCATGATGTACATGGCATTCTTAACCAGGTCCAACCTAAACATATTTCAATGGCCAGACACCTCCGTCTCCAATGTTCCCTACTACTGCCGCCCAACATTTCCTTTGCCAGGATTCAGACTCTTAATCTCGCGTCTTTGCTCCCTTTAGAGTCTGAGGGGGGTACCATACCTGAGGAAACTGCACTCTCCAACTCCTTTGACCCATCAAAGTCAATGCATGATTGTGTACAATTAATGGAACAAGAGACTCAGGGCTTATGTAATGTACGTGACAAGCCACTCTGTAATGCTACATTTGAACTTTTCATAGATGGCAGCAGATATGCAGATATGAATGGACAATTTCATACAGGTTATGCGGTAGTAACTCAGCATGAAGTGCTGAAAGCAGAACCTCTCCCTGCTAATCAGTCTGCACAAGAAGCAGAACTTACGGCATTAGTTGAAGCTCTAAAAATAGCCAAAGATCAGACAGCAAACATATACACTGATTCTAGATATGCACATGCCATTATTTTCGATTTTGGCGTAATATGGAGAGCCAGAGGTTATATGACTGCTTCAGGCCAACCTGTTAAACATGCCTCCCTCATTAGACAGATTCTGGAGGCAGCACAAGAAACTAAAGAAATAGCGGTGATAAAGGTAGCTGCACATGTGAGACTCGACACCGAGGAAGCCAGGGGTAACGATAAAGCCGATAAGGCAGCAAAACAGGCAGCACGTAAACCCTTACATCATGCCCACACACTAGATAGCTCTGAAGATGATGAGGAAAGATTGAAGGAAGCTCAGAAACAGGTAGACGACGAAGAACGAGGGCAGTGGCAGAAAAAAGGGGCAGAAGATCAGCAAGGATTATGGAAAAAAGGAACTTTGTTGTGTTTACCCAGAGCCTGGTACCCCGCAGTGGCAACTGACCTCCACCTACCCACGCATGTGTCGGCAAATGGTATGACGCTCAAGGTAAAAGAAAGGTCGTTGGCTCCAGGCTTTGGTAATTTTGCTCGGAACATGTGTGCTGCATGCGCTATATGCCTGGCACACAATCCAGGTCAGGCCATTAAAACCCCAACCAAGCATCATGTAAGACCACTGTATCCCTTTCAAAGACTCCAGATCGACTACATCCAACTTCCTAGGTACAATGGATACGAATATGTGCTTGTGTGTGTGGACATGTTCTCAGGGTGGCCAGAGGCTTATCCAGTTCGTAAAGCCTCAGCAAAAACTACTGCCATTAAAATAGCACATGAACTGATACCCCGTTACGGCATGCCTGAGGTGATCGAGTCAGATAGAGGTACCCATTTTACTGGGGAAATATTCCAGAATGTTATGAAAATGTTGGGAGTAGAAAACCAGTTTCACACTCCATATCATCCACAGAGTTCAGGTAAAGTGGAAAGATTAAATGGGACAATAAAATAAAAAATCCAGAAGACCATGGCAGAAACAGGAAAGCCTTGGACCGAGTGTCTACCACTTGCCCTGTATTCCATCCGAAACACCCCAAGGGGGAAGGTTAAGCTGTCACCACATGAGATTCTTTTTGGTAGAGCAGCAAATTTGGGTTGTTATTTTCCACAACAACTGATGTTGAATACTGAGACTTTAACTGCTTATGTACAAGAATTACAAAAACGTTTAACTAAAGTGCATTCGCAAGTTTTTGCTTCCCTTCCAGATCCAGAAAATCTCGAAGGAGGCCACAAGTTGGAACCTGGTGATCAAGTCTACGTGAAAAGACACACCAGAAAGACTCTGGAACCGAGATTTGACGGACCTTTCCAAGTCCTGTTAACAACTCCAACAGCAGTCAAGCTTGAAGGAAAGGCATCATGGATACATGCAAGCCATTGCAAAAAAGCAGTATAAGACTCATGATATTGATGTTAATAATGTTAACCTCAACGGAGGCATGGGAAAGACTGAATTCTCTAGCCCCTTTGAACAATAGATTCGTACAACATCATAGAAAATGAGTGCATGACTTGTTAAATAATACGCAACCCCTGGCAGATTGTTGGATCTGTACCCATTCACCAGTACCAGCCACAAGTATACCTTTTCTAGCAGTTCCCGTGTCAGCTGAAGAAATATTCGCTTGGCCTAATTGTTCAGACAACCTGGCCAACAACCAACCTGGCAATACTAGACTATGGAATACTACAATCGCCATACCAATTGTGGGATGGGTAGAATTTCCTTGGTGGCGGGGCAATCTTACAGGAAAAATAGACAACTTACAATATTTAGCATTCAAGGGAGGAAAATGGGTACCTAGGAATAAGACTGGATTAACTGATTTAGGACAGGTCCCCACTGAAAATCTACAGCTCAGTTTCAGTACAACCACCCCTTCCTCTGATGCTTTCAAACCTGTAGTATTGGAAAGATACATACATAATAGAAAATGGGAACATTCTGAGTTGTTCCCCCAAGGTGATGCAGACAGTTGTACAAGTAAGCCGGGGAACCTGGTTTGTAATGAATCCAATGAGTATGTCAACGGAATGCATGTATGTGGGAATCCCACAGCCGGGTACTGTAGCCCCTTGGGACAAAAACCCTCTTGGTGTATGCTTCAGAATGTATCTAGTTTTGTGGATTTGGCTCACAGATTGGTATTGCAGCACTCAGCTTTGTGGGATCTGCCTGAGGGTACATTTTGGATATGCGGAGAAGGAGCATATAAATGGCTTCCCGTAGGTATAAAGGGTACTTGTACATTAGGACGCCTAACCCCGGCTACTTTCATAATTTCAAATAAACAAGTGAATATGCAAGCCGTGCCCAAGCACACACTGTATAAAAGAGCTGCAGATAACTCACCACGTCCCTCGGGGAGGCCGCATATAGTACAAATGGGAATTCCCAACAAAATTGCTAGTACCATTTTTATTTATCCTATGTTAACACAGATGTGGGATAAATTAGTTAGAGCCACGGATTATCTAGATGATCAGATTTGGGATATATTGGACATATTAAATACTAGTATAGCTGTACAGAATCAGCTTATAATAGTCACTAACCAACATACCCTGGTATTGGATTACCTAACTGCCTCACAAGGGGGTATGTGTCAAATCATCGGACCCACCTGCTGTCATTATATAGACCCGAATAGTACTATGAGTATGAGATTTAAATTAAAAGACGTACAACGACTCAGGGATCAGTATGACAAAGACAATGACCAAAATAAGGATAGCTGGTGGTCAGATACCTTTTCTTTTCTTAACCTGGCCAATTGGTTCAGAGGGATCGGTGGGTGGGTTACCGGGATTATGCAAAGCCTAATACATACAGTTATGGTTATTGTAATTATATATGTATTATTCAAGGTTGTACTCAAGGGTATCTCGGTATGCACAAATAAATTTTGTGTAATGGATGCGAGAATATAAAGTTTTTTTTTGTAATATCACAAAAAGAATGACTAAAATGATCGACAAGGTTTTGAATGGAATATGTCAAAGGGGGGATTGTGAAGAGCAGAACAAAAATGATTACCTCAATGAACAAAAATAAAAAAAAAAAGAGAATTTGTGATAAACATTGACCTGTCCATTCAAGGACATTTTAGCTATAGTATGAAATCCTGTTTTTCTTGTCTGTGGAATTGCCTTTGTACTGTTTGTTGTGAAACTGCCGCCCACGAAACTGTTTTCTTTTCTTTTCTTTCTTTCCTGTTTTGTCTCTTTGTTTAAACATGCAAAACTTGTATAACCACTAAACCTACTGAAACAACTATATAAAGAAGGGATAGCACTTTGAAGGCAGGCGTGCTTCAGAGACTTCCCAGTGATACACTATACAAGACGTGTCTTGTGTATTATTTCTGGTGATTCCCCACTTCCAAAGGCTGCTCCGACTGAGTGTGATCCCGACAATTGTGCAGGCAGGTATGGAGCCAAGACAATTTAGCAGAGGCACCAGTGAACATACTGTCATGATCACAGAAAAAGCAGCTATTTTAGGTCCATACGAGCCATGATCCTGTTCCCCGGTGATTTTAATGCACAGATTGGAGAAATAAATACATTTGTGTGCTGGATTTTAACTAGAAAATAATTAGGCTTTATATAATAATAGTAATCTTTATATTTATATAGCGCTAACATATTCAGCAGCGCTTTACACACATTATCACATTATGGGAGGTGGAGCCGCATATTCATCACTGTAATGAGCGGTACCACGTGACCGCTCACACAGGACAAGCTGCCGGCACTGAGAGGAGGCATCGCGGGGGCTGGGTGAGTATTTCTCTGCTAGGGGGCGTGCGCGCGGGGGTGGGGAGGGGTGGGAGGCATTAGATGACCCCCAAACTTTATTTTTAACAAAAAAAACCTTGATTTTTCATCCCTTCTCTCCTGCAAGCGCTGCTTTCATCCGGGCAGGACAGAAGGGTTGAATGCTGGCTTCAGCACCAAAAGCAGGGGACAGGGCTTAACTGTAGCACTGTCTCTTGCACGGTCCGTTTGGTCCTCAGGAGGCACACGGCGGCCGCACGTGTGCCACACTGATGTGCCACGTGAGCACACGGACACGGATAACTCTGGTACCGGAATTATTTGGACGTGTGAGAGTGGCCTAATCAAAAGAGGAGCCATGGATGCTGTCAGGCAGAAGGCGGTTCTCAGGGCTCCCGGAATACTGATGGACCTAGGTCCTACCAATCGTTTTGCTCATCTCTAGCCAGTGGTAACTTTAGATGTCACCCAGCTTTGAAGAACTCAACTTTAGTGAAATATTTGTGCCACTGAAAAAAAGAAGTTATTTGTTCAGTTGCCCTACAAAGTTTTATCCTTTATTATTCTAAGTCATTTTTTTGGTGGAAGTCTTCTGCTGGTCACTCCGATTAGGAAGCTCCTGTTATATCTGTCAGAGGTCGCAGGCTCAAAATGGCTACCTACGTCGGACATACTTGGTGCAAGCCGCTCCGTCCGGCAGGTTCCGGAGAGTCTCTTCCAGTGCTGCCGAGAATACCCATTTAGTAGTGTCTGGTCAGAGAGGATAGGCAGTGGATCGGAGAGTTTGTGGTATTAGGTTACCTTGTTACCAACCATCATCTGCTAGTGTGGTGTGAAGGGCGCTCTCCTACTACAACCATAAACATTCCTACCTCTCACCTTTGGGCGCTGATCACGTTCCTTACATACCATCAGAAAAACCGGAGGAGGTTGTGACATGACAGATCCACCTGATAACAATGAAAGCGATAATCTGCAGCATCGAAATGAACCACTTCAGGTAGAACAAGGGGAGGCACACGGAAGCCTTGCAATGGCATCACAGCCTTTCCTGGAGTACAGCGCGAGTCCCTGCCGCATTAATCAGTTTGAACAGTGTTTATAACCATTATTATTATCATTATTATTTATTGTTATAGCGCCATTTATTCCATGGCGCCTTACATGTGAGGAGGGGTATACATAATAAAAACAAGTACAATAAACTTACACAATCATAACTGGTACAGGAGGAGAGAGGACCCTGCCCGGGGGTACTATGGTGCACTAGTATATGTGATTCTTTCCCCCTTCTTCCCTCTTTCCTCTTGTTATTACTTCTATGGTTTTGTTATTTCTCACATTGCACTTTATTCCTATATGGAAATAATCAAATATTATTGCACTTTTTTTATGTTATTTGCATTTTTGCACAATTATCTGGCACCTTAGCTATTCACCCTATTCTAATACGGATAGAATTGTTTTTATTGGAGGTAATACATCCTTTTTTATATATCTTGCTTGGGTCTAGTCAATCATCTTTGGTCTTGAAATATATTAATTTGTTTTATCTTTTTATTCTCAGTCTGGTATAAATTAATATTCTCTTGTGTGCACAATATATATATATATATACCCCTATACTATGTGTAGACATTTATTCTATCTATTCTATTCTAACCTGTCAGTGTGATTTTACTGTACACCGCACTGAATTACCGGCTTTTCTATAGAACACCACTGCGTATTTCTTGCAAGTCACACTGCTGGTCCGTGTGTAATCCGTATTTTTCTCGCCCCCATAGACTATCATTGGCGATTTTTTTTTGCGCAATACGGTGACAAACGTAGCATGCTGCGATTTTCTACAGCCGTAGAAAGCCGTATAATACGGATCAGTAAAATACGGCAGATAGGAGCTGGGGCATAGAGAAGCATTGTACCGTATGCAATCCGTATTTTCCGCACCTCTCGTACGTCCGTAAAACTCGCTAGTGTGACGCCGGCCTTGCTTGCTTTGAATTGAATCACCCCCACGTGGGTCCCGCTCCCTTACCTTTCCATCTACTAATACCTGAAATCCCAAACTACGCAAAACAAGGAAATTGAGACCGAATTACACCTTCGTATTCTGCAGAATAACTAATGAAGTTCATAGTGAAACTAATTACATAGCCAAATGTTTATAGAAAGGAATAATAATGACTTCTAAATATTGGAAAGTCTTCATGAGCAGCAATGAGCACCTCTACCACTGGGAGAGATCAGCAAAAAAATAACCTATTGTTTAAATTGCGTTAAATGTATTTTTTTATTTATTTTTTTTCCGTATCAGAATCTGTACTAAATAAATAACAATTACAAATCCTGCCCTTTTCCACATTGGTCACTGGGGCTCAATTAAAATCTAACTTGCTGTTGTTTCAGGAAACACATGTACAGCGGATGAAATGAGTATGGAACACATCACCAATTTTCTAAGTAAAAATATTTCTAAAGGTGCTATTGACATGAAATTCTCACCAGATGTCACTAACAACCCATCCAATCCACGAAATCAAACCGCAGATATCCATAAATTAAGTTATGCGTAATAATGAGAAATGTAAAAAAGTATCACATTTATTTAATACTTCATATACAAGCTTTTGTTGGTGATGACAGCTTCAAGACGCCTCCTGTATGGAGAAACTAGTCACAGGCATTGCTCAGGTGTGATTTTGGCTTATTCTTCCACAAAAACAGTCTTCAAATCCTGAAGGTCCCGTGGGCTCCTTCTAAGAAACTCTGAGCTTTACTTCCTTCCATAAATTTGCTACTTGATTCAGGTCCGGTGATTGGATCGGCCATTCGAGCAGCTTTATTTTCCTCCTCTGAAACCAATTGAGAGTTTCCTTGGCAGTGGGTTTGGGATCATTGTGTTGCTGAAATGTCCACCCTCGTTTCATCTTCATCATCCTGGTAGATTGCAGCAGATTTTTTATGAAGAATATCTAGATACATTTGTCCAATAATCCTTCCTTCAGTTATATGAGGTTTGAAAGTGCCGTATGCTGAAAAATGGCCCCACACCATGATGTTCCCACCTCCAAACTTCACTGTTCATATGATGTTTAGGGGTGATGTGCAGTGCCTTTTGGCCTCCAAACATTATGTGAATTATGGCATCTAAAGAGTTACATTTGGGTCCCATCTGGCCAGACTATATTCTCCCAGTATTTCACAGGCGTGTGTAAATGTTGTTGAGCAAACCTTAAACATGTTTGAACATGCTTTTTGTTCAGCAATGGAGTCTTGCGTGGTGAGCGACCACACAGGTCATGGAGTTTGAGTGCATTACTTTTTGCTTTCTTTGTAACAATTGTACCTGCTTATTCCAGGTCTTTTTGTAGCTTTCCACAGTGATCCTTGGCTCTGGGATAATTCTTTGGATAATCCTTTTCACTCCTCTGTCTAAAATCTTGCAGGGAGCACCTGATTGTGGCTGGTTCATTGCGAAATGATGTTCTTTCCACTTCCGGGTTATGGCTCTAACAGTGATCACTGGAACCTTCAGTAGTTAAGAAATTCTTCTGTATCCAATGCCATCAGTATGTTTTACAAAAATAAGGTTGCAAAGGTCTTGAGACAGCTCACTGGTCATACCCATCATAACAAGTTTCTTGCATGGCACTTTGGCAATGAAACAACTTTTTATAGGCCATCAGTTGAACCAGCTGATATTATGTTTTACTAAGTGGCAGGATTTCTTTCTAATTACTGAGAGATTTCAGCTGGAGTCATGACTTTCCAGGGCTTTTTGCACCTCTCTTGCTTCACGTCTTCAATAGTTTTTCCCTGTGTCACTTCTCATTATCACACATAACTTAATTTATGGACATCCATGGTTTAATTTCCTTGCCTGTGTGGATTGATGGGTTGTTACCAACATCTGATGAGAATTTCATGTTAATAACGCCTTTAGAAATATATTTACTTACAAAAATTGGTAACATGCTGAATACTTATTTCACCCTCTGTACATACCCAAATTGAGCAGACTCTGACTCTATCTTTTGTATTGAAGCCTTTAACCCCTTTACCCCCAAGGGTGGTTTGCACGTCAATGACCAGGCCAATTTTTACAATTCTGACCACTGTCCCTTTATGAGGTTATAACTCCGAAACGCTTCAACGGATCCTGGTGATTCTGACATTGTTTTCTCGTGACATATTGTACTTCATGATAGTGGTAAAATTTCTTTGATAGTACCTGCGTTTATTTGTGAAAAAAACGGAAATTTGGCGAAAATTTTGAAAATTTCGCAATTTTCAAACTTTGAATTTTTATGCAATTAAATCACAGAGATATGTCACACAAAATACTTAATAAGTAACATTTCCCACATGTCTCCTTTACATCAGCATAATTTTGGAACCAATTTTTTTTTTGTTAGGGAGTTATAAGGGTTAAAAGTTGACCAGCAATTTCTCATTTTTACAACACCATTTTTTTTTAGGGACCACGTCTCATTTGAAGTCATTTTGAGGGGTCTATATGATAGAAAATGCCCAAGTGTGACACCATTCTAAAAATTGCACCCCTCAAGGTGCTCAAAACCACATTCAAGAAGTTTATTAACCCTTCAGGTGTTTAATAGGAATTTTTGGAATGTTTAAATAAAAATGAACATTTAACTTTTTTACACAAGAAATTTACTTCAGCTCCAATTTGTTTTATTTTACCAAGGGTAACAGGAGAAAATGGACCCCAAAAGTTGTTGTCCAATTTGTCCTGAGTACGCTGATACCCCATATGTGGCAGTAAACCACTGTTTGGGCGCATGGGAGAGCTTGGAAGGGAAGGAGCGCCGTTTGACTTTTCAATGCAAAATTGACAGGAATTGAGATGGGACGCCATGTTGCGTTTGGAGAGCCACTGATGTGCCTAAACATTGAAACCCCCCACAAGTGACACCATTTTGGAAAGTAGACCCCCTAAGGAACTTATCTGGATGTGTGGTGAGCACTTTGACCCACCAAGTGCTTCACAGAAGTTTATAATGCAGAACCGTAAAAATAAAAAATCATATTTTTTCACAAAAATTATATTTTTGCCCCCAATTTTTTATTTTTCCAAGGGTAAGAGAAGAAATTGGACCTCAAAAGTTGTTGTCCAATTTGTCCCGAGTACGCTGATACCCCATATGTGGCAGTAAACCACTGTTTGGGCCCATGGGAGAGCTCGGAAGGGAAGGAGCGCCGTTTGACTTTTCAATGCAAAATTGACAGAAATTGAGATGGGACGCCATGTTGCGTTTGGAGAGCCACTGATGTGCCTAAACATTGAAACCCCCCACAAGTGACACCATTTTGGAAAGTAGACCCCCTAAGGAACTTATCTAGAGGTGTGGTGAGCACTTTGACCCACCAAGTGCTTCACAGAAGTTTATAATGCAGAACCGTAAAAATAAAAAATCATATTTTTTCACAAAAATTATATTTTTGCCCCCAATTTTTTATTTTTCCAAGGGTAAGAGAAGAAATTGGACCTCAAAAGTTGTTGTCCAATTTGTCCTGAGTACGCTGATACCCCATATGTGGCAGTAAACCACTGTTTGGGCGCATGGGAGAGCTCGGAAGGGAAAGAGCGCCGTTTGACTTTTCAATGCAAAATTGACAGGAATTGAGATGGGACGCCATGTTGCGTTTGGAGAGCCACTGATGTGCCTAAACATTGAAACCCCCCACAAGTGACACCATTTTGGAAAGTAGACCCCCTAAGGAACTTATCTGGATGTGTAGTGAGCACTTTGACCCACCAAGGGCTTCACAGAAGTTTATAACGCAGAGCCATAAAAATAAAACAAAATTTTTTTCCCACAAAAATTATTTTTTAGCCCCCAGTTTTGTATTTTCCCTAGGGTAACAGGAGAAATTGGACCCCAAAAGTTGTTGTCCAATTTGTCCTGAGTACGCTGATACCCCATATGTGGAGGGGGAACCACCGTTTGGGCGCATGGGAGGGCTCGGAAGGGAAGGCGCGCCATTTGGAATGCAGACTTAGATGGAATGGTCTGCAGGCGTCACATTGCGTTTGCAGAGCCCCTAATGTACCTAAACAGTAGAATCCCCCCACAAGTGACACCATTTTGGAAAGTAGACCCCCTAAGGAACTCATCTTGATGTGTTGTGAGAGCTTTGAACCCCCAAGTATTTCACTACAGTTTATAACGCAGAGCCGTGCAAATAAAAAATATTTTTTTTTCCACAAAAATTATATTTTAGCCCCCAGTTTTGTATTTTTCCAAGGTTAGCAGGAGAAATTGGACCCTAAATGTTGTTGTCCAATTTGTCCTGAGTACGCTGATACCCGATATGTGGGGGGGAACCACCGTTTGGGCGCATGGGAGGGCTCGGAAGGGAAGGAGCATCATTTGGAATGCAGACTTAGATGGATTGGTCTGCAGGCGTCACATTGCGTTTGCAGAGCCCCTAATGTACCTAAACAGTAGAAACCCCCCACAAGTGACCCCATATTGGAAACTAGACCCCTCAATGAACTTATCTAGATGTGTTGTGAGAACTTTGAACCCCCAAGTGTTTCACTACAGTTTATAACGCAGAGCCGTGAAAATAAAAAATTTTTGTTTTCCCACAAAAATTATTTTTTAGCCCCCAGTTTTGTATTTTCCCAAGGGTAACAGGAGAAATTGGTCCACAAAAGTTGTTGTCCAATTTGTCCTGAGTACGCTGATACCCCATATGTGAGGGTAAACCCCTGTTTGGGCACACAGGAGAGCTTGGAAGGGAAAGAGCACTGTTTTACTTTTTCAACGCAGAATTGGCTGGAATTGAGATCGGACGCCATGTCGTGTTTGGAGAGCCCCTGATGTGCCGAAACAGTGGAAACCCCCCAATTATAACTGAAACCCTAATCTAAACACACCCCTAACCCTAATTCTAACGGTAACCCTAACCACACCTCTAACCCTGACACACCCCTAACCCTAATCCCAACCCTATTCCCAACTGTAAATGTAATCTAAACCCTAACCCTAACTTTAGCCCCAACCCTAACTGTAGCCCCAACCCTAACCCTAGCCCTAACCCTAGCCCTAACCCTAACCCTAGCCCTAACCCTAGCCCTAACCCTAGCCCTAGCCCTAACCCTAGCCCTAACCCTAACCCTAGCCCTAACCCTAACCCTAGCCCTAACCCTAGCCCTAGCCCTAACCCTAGCCCTAACCCTAGCCCTAACCCTAGCCCTAACCCTAACCCTAGCCCTAACCCTAACCCTAACCCTAGCCCTAGCCCTAACCCTAACCCTAGCCCTAACCCTAGCCCTAGCCCTAACCCTAGCCCTAACCCTAACCCTAACCCTAACCCTAGCCCTAACCCTAGCCCTAATGGGAAAATGGAAATAAATACATTTTTTTTATTTTTCCCTAACTAAGGGGGTGATGAAGGGGGGTTTGATTTACTTTTATAGCGGGTTTTTTAGCGGATTTTTATGATTGGCAGCCGTCACACACTGAAAGACCCTTTTTATTGCAAAAAATATTTTTTGCAGTACCACATTTTGAGAGCTATAATTTTTCCATATTTTGGTCCACAGAGTCATGTGAGGTCTTGTTTTTTGCGAGACGAGTTGACGTTTTTATTGAAAACATTTTCGGGCACGTGACATTTTTTGATCGCTTTTTATTCCGATTTTTGTGAGGAAGAATGACCAAAAACCAGCTATTCATGAATTTCTATTGGGGGAGGCGTTTATACCGTTCCGCGTTTGGTAAAATTGATAAATCAGTTTTATTCTTCGGGTCAGTACGATTACAGCGATACCTCATTTATATCATTTTTTTATGGTTTGGCGCTTTTATACGATAAAAACTATTTTACAGAAAAAATAATTATTTTTGCATCGCTTTATTCTCAGGACTATAACTTTTTAATTTTTTTGCTGATGATGCTGTATCGCGGCTCGTTTTTTGCGGGACAATATGACGCTTTCAGTGGTACCATGGTTATTTATATCTGTCCTTTTGATCGCGTGTTATTCCACTTTTTGTTCGGTGGTATGATAATAAAGCGTTGTTTTTTGCCTCGTTTTTTTTTTTTTTCTTACGGTGTTTACTGAAGGGGTTAACTAGTGGGACAGTTTTATAGGTCGGGTCGTTACGGATGCGGCGATACTAAATATGTGTACTTTTATTGGTTTTTTTTTTATTTAGATGAAAAAATGTATTTATGGGAATAATATATATTTTTTTTTTCTCATTATTTTGGAATATTTTTTTTAATTTTTTTTACACATTTGGAAATTTTTTTTTTTACTTTTTTACTTTGTCCCAGGGGGGGACATCACAGATCGGTGATCTGACAGTTTGCACAGCACTCTGTCAGATCACCGATCTGATAGGAGTGCAGGCTGCTTCACAGTGCCTGCTCTGAGCAGGCTCTGTGAAGCCACCTCCCTCCCTGCAGGACCCGGATCCGCGGCCATCTTGGATCCGGGGCTGGAGGGAGCAGGGAGGGAGGTGAGACCCTCGCAGCAACGCGATCACATCACGTTGCTCCGGGGGTCTCAGGGAAGCCCGCAGGGAGCCCCCTCCCTGCGCGGTGCTTCCCTGCACCGACGGCACATCGCGATCATGTTTGATCGCGGTGTGCCAGGGGTTAATGTGCCGGGGGCGGTCCGTGACCGCTCCTGGCACATAGTGCCGGATGTCAGCTGCGATAAGCTGCTGACACCCGGCCGCGATCGGCCGCGCTCCCCCCGTGAGCGCGGCCGATCAGCTATGACGTACTATCCCGTCCAGGGTCAGATAAGCCCAGGGCACCTCGACGGGATAGTACGTCTAAGGTCACAGAGGGGTTAATGAGCGTGTGTAAAGGTCATTGTGAAGGGAGGGTAAGCAGGGTCAGCTGTGACATCGCCTATTGTGATTGGTGGATCCTGTGTTATCAGCTGTTAAAAGAGGTGTTACCTGTCAGTGTAATCCTGCCTCTGCAGATAATGAGACTGCTGAAAACTATACCTGAAAAAAACAGGATGCATGGTCTATGAGATCATGTCACCGTAAGGCATACTTCTAGTCTGACATAAAAAGGTTAAATTAAGGCAACGGTTGATAAATTTATATACACCCCCCCCCCCCCCCTCCCCTATATTGCTTTTTCCTTTGATCCACAGATTCACCTCTTATTTTGCAATTTACTAATCATTCAATCTGTAGGGTCTCTTTACAGGAATGGTATTATTTCTGGAAAGTGCAATGCACTTATTGTGACCATTTTAATCACGAGAATAAACAGCATAATTCTCAGGGGTAGGAATTCGTGTTGTACTTTCTGCCCGTCAGTGCTCCTGAAACCTCCATGGAGCCGCTTGTTGTGGGTCTGAAACATATTCAGGGTTCAAAGTCCTGACCTGGCCCATAGCACAGCGCAGTAACTAAGTCATTATCCATGGCAGCGTGCTCGCTTCCTGTTATTTGCTGAGAGCGCTGTGATAAGTCTTGATTTTTATGGGCGCACGATCAATATATGATTTATTTGGTTTTATTTATGGAGACTTTATTGTCCTTACGTACCAATGTGCAAGGGATGATGTGTTCTGCTCTTGAATATTCCCAGCTATTTATGCAAACTGATCAGCGGAGTTGTGGCTTTTGGATTTGTACCATGAAAATGCATTTTCTTCCAAATTTCCACCTGTTAGATGATGAATAACAGCTCTGAAGCACAAGCTGCTTCAACTGAAAATGTTTTTTTTTTTTTTCATAAATAACTCGGAAAAAGAAAAACAATACTAGGCTTAAAGGGTCCGATTACACAGACCCACCAGGGGCACCAACCACTGATCGGTAAAACCTTTACCAATTGTCGGTTGTTTAATAGCGCAGACCCCCAAAAAGCTTATGAAACGATCTGTGTGCATAGGACGCTGTTTGTTCTTGACACTGCGAGTCCTGTTTACACAGGATGCAGAGCTGAGACCAATGATTTCTTTGTGCTGCGTAAAAGATTATTTCACCGGGAAAAAGAAAAGCTCAAAAACCCTTCAAAGCGAATTTCCCATAGAAGCGTTCTCCAAGAGTTTTTGATGAGGATTTTTTAGTTTTCACAAAAAAAAAACTCCAGAAAAAATGTGTGAACATAGCCTTGGAGTGTGTTCACACTGAGTTTCTTTTTTTTGCTGAGTTTGCAGAGCAGAAATCAAAACTTGCTTTGGAAAGTATCTGCTTCCAAAACAGCAAAAACCTCAGCATGCACATAGCCTATTAGTTATCTCGAGTAAACTTAGTCCAGGCAGTCTGTACATACACTATTTATTACAGCGGTGTTTGCTGTGTGCTGGATTTGCCACATCTTGTTGTGAGTCACATTTGTTGGTTTATTGTAGGTAATTAAAGGGGTTGTCCAGCCGTAGTCTACAAGTCTGCAGTCACTCTATGTGACTGCAGACTGGTGAATCCTCACATTGCGCGCACTGTCTGCCACAGGGATTCTCCGGTGTCGGTGCTGGGAGCAGCGAACGTCTGACAAGTTTATGCCCAGAAAAAAAAACCCAAATTGCAATTTTGCTTGGTTTTTTGCTTTGGGTTTTTTTCTGGGCATTGGGTGTATTGGGACACAATTTTAGCTATCATAGGGTTTTGTAGGGATATCAGGGCAAGCCGCCGTTGAGTGGGGGCGCCTACCGCTGAAACTTAGGGTGCCAACCTCCACTGCCAGGTAGGAGCCAGTATAGTGGACCCGCAGGGATCAATAGGACACATTATGTGTTTTTCTTTCCCCTATGATAATTCACTGGTTGCATTGTCTTCAATTTTGGAATACTCTTTAAACTTTATTTATTAAAAGTTATATTTTCGGGATCCTTGTTTTTCTGGTTTTTGCGCTCTGTGGAAAGGCACATGGTCGGCCTCTGCTCCCGTCATTATCAGTGGGATTGCCGGTAATAGCTGAGTACAGTGCTCAGCTTTCTTCATCAGTCCCATAGACAATGGAGGGGAGGCCGGGCTCAGGCACCTTCACTCCATTCAAGAAGAGTTTGGAAAGAATTGTTTTTGGGGGTCTCAACAGTCAGACCCCCAGCAAACAGCAAGTTATTCCTTACTCTATTGATAGAGGATAACTTATTTTTTTGCTTACAATAACTCCTTAATTAAATATCAAAAAAGAAAGTTATGGTGCTTATAACAAGCAGAAGCAAAAAATTTCCTTTAAAGAGGTTGTCCACTACTGTATCACTGATGACCTATCCTTAGGATAGGTCATCGATGTCTGATCGGTCGGGATCCAATACCCAGCACCCCCGCCGATCAACTATTCCCAATGTTATATTAAAGAGGTTGTCCACTACTTTATCACTGATGGCCTATCCGTAGGATAAGTCATCAATGATAAAGTAGTGGACAACCTCTTTAATATACACTGCCCCAAAAAATAAAGGGAACACTTAAAAACAACAGAATGTAACTCCAAGTAAATCAAACTTCTGTGAAATCACACTGTCTACTTAGGAAGCAACACTGATTGACAATCAATTTCACATGCTGTGCAAACGGAAAAGACAACGGATGGAAATTATTGGCAATTATCAAGATTCTCAAAGATTATCAAAATTCACCCTCAATAAAGGAGTGGTTCTGCAGGTGGGGACCACAGACCATATCTCACTACCAATGCTTTCTGGCTGATGTTTTGGTCACTTTTGAATGTTGGTTGTGCTTTCACATTCCTGGTAGCATGAGACGGACTCTACAACCCACACAAGTGACTCAGGTAGTGCAGCTCATCCAGGATGGCACATCAATGCGAGCTGTGGCAAGAAGGTTTACTGTGTCTGTCAGCGTAGTGTCCAGAGGCTGGAGGTGCGACCAGGAGACAGGCCAGTACACCAGGAGATGTGGAGGGGGCCGTAGGAGGGCAACAACCCAGCAGCAGGACTGCTACCTCAGCCTTTGTGCAAGGAGGAACAGGAGGAGCACTGTTGTGAATTCCGCTCTTGGGCTCCCTCCGGTGGTTGTAAGTGGCACTTTTGTGAGTTCTGCTCTTGGGCTCCCTCTTGTGGTTTCTAGTGGTATGGCTGCTCCTTGGAGTTAGCTGTCATCAGCTGCCTCCACTTATCGTCTCTTCTGCTCGGCTATTTAAGTCTGGCTCTTCGTTCAGCCAGTGCCACTTGTAAATGGTTTCTGGTTGGATTCACATCTCTTTGGAGTTCCCTGTTATCCTGACCAGTTCAGCTAAGCTAAGTTTTTGCTTGCTCTTCTCTGTCCATAGATTGTGGACTTATCCATTCTGTGCTTTCTATGTTTGTCCAGCTTATCAGTGTGAATTAATTCTGTCTTGCTGGAAGCTCTGGGAGGCAGATTTGCCCTCCATACCTTTAGTCAGGTGTGGAGATTTTTTGTAAACTCTGCGTGGATTTTTGTAGTGTTTTATACTGACCGCACAGTATTCTATCCTGTCCTATCTATTTAGCTAGACTGGCCTCCTGTGCTCATCCTGGTTTCATTCTGTGTATGTCTTTTCCCTCTCCACTCACAGTCATTATTTGTGGGGGGCTAATCTATCCTTTGGGGATTTTCTCTGAGGCAAGATAGCTTTCCTGCTTCTTTCTTTAGGGGTAGTTAGCTCTTAGGCTGTGACGAGATGCCTAGGGAGAGTTAGGAGCATTCCACGGCTACTTCTAGTGTGTTGTTGAGCTTAGGGACTGCGGTCAGTACAGTTACCACTTCCTTCAGAGCTTGTTCCATGTTGCTCCTAGACCACCGTATCATAACAGTACAAGTGGCCAAAAATGAATTAAATGCATCTCAAAAGAAGGAAAAGAAAGTTCTGAACCATTTTTTTTTCTGTGCTCTGGTTTGTCTTTTTTTCCCTCTTGATATCTGGGTGGTTCAGGATATATGCTTTGGCATGGATGTTCAGGGTTTGTTTTCTCGTGTGGATCAACTTGCTGCACGAGTACAGAGTATCCAGGACTATGTTGTCCAGACTCCGGCTTTAGAGCCCAGAATTCCTACTCCTGATTTGTTTTTTGGGGACAGATCCAAGTTTTTGAACTTTAAAAATAACTGCAAATTGTTTTTTGCTTTGAAACCCCGTTCTTCTGGTGATCCCATTCAGCAAGTAAAAATCATCATATCCTTGCTGCGTGGTGACCCTCAAGACTGGGCTTTTTCTCTTGAAACAGGGGATCCGGCATTATTGAATGTAGATGCATTTTTTCAAGCGCTCGGATTATTGTATGACGAACCTAATTCTGTGGATCATGCAGAAAAAACCCTGTTGGCCTTGTGTCAAGGTCAGGAAGTGGCACAGTTATACTGCCAGAGATTTAGAAAATGGTCTGTGCTCACTAAATGGAATGAAGAGGCTCTGGCTGCTATTTTCAGAAAAAGTCTTTCTGAAACCCTTAAAGATGTTATGGTGGGCTTTCCTACGCCTGCCGGTTTGAGCGAATCTATGTCTCTAGCCATTCAGATTGATCGGCGTCTGCGCGAGCGCAAAACTGTGCACCATATGGCAGTATCCTCTGAGCAAAGTCCTGAACCTATGCAATGTGATAGGATTTTGACTAGAATTGAACGGCAGGAATTCAGACGTCAGAATAGGCTGTGTTTTTACTGTGATGATTCGGCTCATGTTATCTCTGATTGCCCTAAGCGTACTAAGAGAGTCGCTAGGTCTGTTACCATTAGTACTATACAGCCTAAATTTCTCTTATCTGTGACCCTGATTTGCTCATTGTCGTCCTTTTCTGTCATGGCATTTGTAGATTCAGGCGCTGCCCTGAACTTAATGGACTTAGAATTCGCCAGGCGCTGTGGTTTTTCCTTGCAGCCTTTGCAGAGCCCTATTCCTTTGAGGGGCATTGATGCTACACCCTTGGCCAAGGATAAACATCAGTACTGGACACAGATGACTATGTACATGGCTCCTGCACATCAGGAAGATTGCCGTTTTCTGGTGTTGCATAACCTGCATGATGTTGTTGTACTGGGATTTCCATGGTTACAGGAACATAATCCGGTGCTGGATTGGAAAACTATGTCGGTGACTAGTTGGGGTTGTCGAGGAGTACATAGTGACGTTCCTTTGATGTCAATTTCCTCTTCACCCTCTTCTGAGGTCCCTGAGTTTTTGTCGGATTTCCAGGATGTATTTGATGAGCCCAAGTCCAGTTCCCTTCCTCCACATAGGGACTGTGATTGTGCTATTAACTTGATTCCTGGTTGTAAGTTCCCTAAGGGCCGACTTTTCAATCTGTCTGTGCCAGAGCATGCCGCCATGCGGAGTTATGTTAAGGAATCTTTGGAGAAGGGGCATATTCGGCCCTCTTCGTCACCATTGGGAGTGGGTTTCTTTTTTGTTGCTAAGAAGGATGGCTCCTTGAGACCCTGTATTGATTATCGTCTTCTTAATAAGATCACGGTCAAATTCCAATACCCCTTGCCTTTGCTTACTGATTTGTTTGCTCAGGTTAAGGGGGCTAGTTGGTTTACTAAGATTGACCTCCGAGGGGCATATAATCTTGTTCGTATTAAACAGGGTGACGAATGGAAAACTGCATTTAATACGCCCGAAGGCCATTTTGAATACCTTGTGATGCCATTTGGGCTCTCTAATGCTCCATCTGTGTTCCAGTCTTTCATGCATGATATTTTCCGCAATTATCTTGATAAATTCATGGTCGTATATTTGGATGATATTTTGATTTTTTCCGATGATTGGGAGTCTCATGTGAAGCAGGTCAGGATGGTGTTCCAGATCCTTCGTGATAATGCTTTGTTTGTGAAGGGGTCTAAGTGCCTATTCGGAGTTCAGAAGGTCTCTTTTTTGGGTTTTATTTTTTCTCCCTCGTCTATAGAAATGGATCCTGTTAAGGTCCAAGCTATTCATGACTGGATCCAACCCACATCTGTGAAGGGTCTTCAAAAATTTTTGGGTTTTGCAAATTTCTATCGCCGTTTCATTGCCAACTTTTCCAGTGTGGTTAAGCCCCTTACTAATTTGACCAAGAAAGGCGCTGATGTGATGAATTGGTCCTCTGAGGCTGTTGAGGCCTTTCAGGAGCTTAAACGCCGATTCACTTCTGCCCCTGTGTTGCGTCAACCGGATGTTTCTCTTCCTTTTCAGGTTGAGGTCGACGCTTCTGAGACTGGGGCAGGGGCCGTTTTGTCTCAGAGGGAGTCTGATGGTTCTTTGATGAAACCGTGTGCTTTTTTTTCCAGAAAGTTTTTGCCTGCGGAACGCAATTATGATGTCGGCAATCGGGAGTTGTTGGCTATGAAGTGGGCGTTTGAGGAGTGGCGACATTGGCTTGAGGGAGCTAAACACCGTGTTGTGGTCCTGACCGATCATAAGAATCTGATTTACCTCGAGTCGGCCAAGCGGCTGAATCCTAGACAGGCTCGATGGTCCCTGTTTTTCTCCCGTTTTGATTTTGTGGTCTCGTATCTTCCGGGATCTAAGAATGTTAAGGCTGATGCCCTCTCTAGGAGTTTTTCGCCTGATTCTCCTGGAGTCCTTGAGCCGGTTGGCATTCTTAAGGAGGGGGTGATTCTTTCTGCTATCTCCCCTGATTTGCGGCGGGTGCTTCAGGAATTTCAGGCTGATAGGCCTGACCGCTGTCCAGTGGGGAAGCTGTTTGTTCCTGATAGATGGACATGTAAGGTAATTTCTGAGGTTCATTGTTCAGTGTTGGCTGGGCATCCTGGGATTTTTGGTACCAGAGATTTGGTTGCTAGGTCCTTTTGGTGGCCTTCCTTGTCGCGCGATGTGCGTGCTTTTGTGCAGTCCTGTGGGACTTGCACCCGGGCCAAGCCTTGCTGTTCCCGCGCTAGTGGGTTGCTTTTGCCTTTGCCGGTCCCTGAGAGGCCCTGGACGCATATTTCCATGGATTTTATTTCGGATCTTCCTGTTTCCCAGAAGATGTCTGTTATCTGGGTTGTTTGTGACCGGTTCTCTAAAATGGTCCATCTGGTACCTTTGCCTAAGTTGCCTTCCTCCTCAGATCTGGTTCCATTATTTTTTCAGCATGTGGTTCGTTTGCATGGCAGAACGAGAATATTGTGTCTGACAGAGGTTCTCAGTTTGTCTCTAGATTTTGGCGGGCCTTTTGTGCTAGGATGGGCATTGATTTGTCTTTTTCTTCGGCGTTTCATCCTCAGACTAATGGCCAAACTGAGCAAACTAATCAGACCTTGGAGACCTATTTGAGATGCTTTGTGTCTGCTGATCAGGATGATTGGGTGTCTTTCTTGCCGTTGGCCGAGTTTGCCCTTAATAATTGGGCTAGTTCGGCTACTTTGGTTTCACCTTTCTTTTGTAATTTTGGTTTTCATCCTCGTTTTTCTTCTGGGCAGGTTGAGCCTTCTGATTGTCCTGGTGATGATTCTGTGGTGGACAGGCTGCAGCAGATTTGGACTCATGTGGTGGACAATTTGACGTTGTCTCAGGAAAGGGCTCGACGTTTTGCTAACTGCCGTCGGTGTGTTGGTCCCCGGCTTCGTGTGGGGGATTTGGTTTGGTTGTCTTCTCTTCATGTTCCTATGAAGGTTTCTTCTCCTAAGTTTAAGCCTCGGTTTATTGGTCCTTATAAAATTTCTGAAATTATTAATCCGGTGTCTTTTCGTTTGGCTCTTCCTGCCTCTTTTGTCATTCATAATGTTTTCCATAGATCTTTGTTGCGGAGATATGTGGTGCCCGTTGTTCCCTTGGTTGACCCTCCTGCCCCGGTGTTGGTTGAGGGAGAGTTGGAATAGGAGGTTGAGAAGATTTAGGATTCTCGTTTTTCGAGGCGGAGGCTTCAGTATCTTGTCAAGTGGAAGGGTTATGGCCAGGAGGATAATTCTTGGGTTGTTGCCTCCGATGTCCATGCCACCGATTTGGTTCGTGCTTTTCACTTGGCTCGTCCTGATCGGCCTGGGGACTCTGGTGAGGGTTCGGTGACCCCTCCTCAAGGGGGGGGTACTGTTGTGAATTCCGCTCTTGGGCTCCCTCCGGTGGTTGTAAGTGGCACTTTTGTGAGTTCTGCTCTTGGGCTCCCTCTTGTGGTTTCTAGTGGTATGGCTGCTCCTTGGAGTTAGCTGTCATCAGCTGCCTCCACTTATCGTCTCTTCTGCTCGGCTATTTAAGTCTGGCTCTTCCTTCAGCCAGTGCCACTTGTAAATGGTTTCTGGTTGGATTCACATCTCTTTGGAGTTCCCTGTTATCCTGACCAGTTCAGCTAAGCTAAGTTTTTGCTTGCTCTTCTCTGTCCATAGATTGTGGACTTATCCATTCTGTGCTTTCTATGTTTGTCCAGCTTATCAGTGTGAATTAATTCTGTCTTGCTGGAAGCTCTGGGAAGCAGATTTACCCTCCAAACCTTTAGTCAGGTGTGGAGATTTTTTGTAAACTCTGCGTGGATTTTTGTAGTGTTTTATACTGACCGCACAGTATTCCATCCTGTCCTATCTATTTAGCTAGACAGGCCTCCTGTGCTCATCCTGGTTTCATTCTGTGTATGTCTTTTCCCTCTCCACTCACAGTCATTATTTGTGGGGGCTAATCTATCGTTTGGGGATTTTCTCTGAGGCAAGATAGCTTTCCTGCTTCTTTCTTTAGGGGTAGTTAGCTCTTAGGCTGTGACGAGATGCCTAGGGAGAGTTAGGAGCATTCCACGGCTACTTCTAGTGTGTTGTTGAGCTTAGGGACTGCAGTCAGTACAGTTACCACTTCCTTCAGAGCTTGTTCCATGTTGCTCCTAGACCACCGTATCATAACTGAGCACTGCCAGAGCCCTACAAAATGACCTCCAGCAGGCCACAAATGTGCATGTGTCTGCACAAGCAGTTAGAAACCGACTCCATGAGGATGGTCTGAGTGCCCAATGTCCACAGTTGGGGGTTGTGCTCACAGCCCAAAACTGTGCAGGACGCTTGGCATTTGCCACAGAACACCAGGATTGGTAAATTCGCCACTGGTGTCCTGTGCTCTTCACAGATTAAAGCAGGTTCACACTGAGCACATGTGACAGAAGTGACAGAGTCTGGAGATGCCATGGAGAGCAATCTGCTGCCTGCAACATCCTTCAGCATGACCGGTTTGGCAGTGCATCAATAATGGTGTGGGGTGGCATTTCTTTGGAGGGCCGCACAGCCCTCCATGTGCTTGCCAGAGGTAGCTTGACTGTCATCAGGTACCGAGATGATATCCTCAGACCCCTTGTGATAGCATATGCTGGTGCGATTGGCTCTGGGTTCCTCCTAATGCAGGACAATGCCAGACCTCATGTGGCTGGAGTGTCAGCAGTTCCTGCAAGATGAAGGCATTGAAGCTATGGACTGCCCCCCCCCCCGTTCCCCAGACCTGAATCCGATTGAGCACATATGGGACCTCATGTCTCGCTCCATCCACCAACGTCACATTGCACCACAGACTGTCCAGGAGTTGGCGAATGCTTTAGTCTAGGTCTGGGAGGAGATCCCTCAGGAGACCATCTGTTATCTCATCAGGAGCATGCCCAGGCGTTGTAGGGAGGTCATACAGGCACGTGGAGGCCACACACACTACTGAGCATCATTTCCTTGTCTTGAGGCATTTCCACTGAAGTTGAATCAGCCTGTAATTTGATTTTCCACTTTGATTTTGAGCATTATTCCAACTCCAGACCTCCATGGGTTAATAAATTTGATTTCCATTGATGGTTTTTGTGTGCTTTTGTTGTCAGCACATTCAACTCTGTGCAGAACAAAGTATTCAATGAGAATATTTCATTCATTCAGATCTAGGATGGTTTTCTAAATCTATCTTATTATTTTGCGTGTTCCAGAGCACTGTACACATTGATTCACCTCAGTCCCCTTTTTTGCATTTGATACTTTGTGGATACAATATTCCACATTTACAAACTGTGGAGACCCAGTTGTGATCACATCAGAGGAAGCTGCATTTTCCATAACCACCCAGACATCATGATGCAAATACTAATCTCCTGAAGTGCCAGCTGTTCCAACATTGTGGCACCACACCGAGCTTGGGCAGGAGCGGGCGATGAATGCACTCTTGTTTTCATTACAGTCGTATTTTATTTCTCTTTGATTTGTTGCAGTGCCATTCCCTTTCTTTCTTTGAGAGGGAAAGCACTTAAAGCACAACTCCACTTTCAGAGCCGCAATTAATAAATTGAATCATCATCAATGCAAAAAGTCGGCCATTAGTCCCGACCTGTATGTATTGTAAATACCTATATTTCCAATGTAAAATGTAGCAGCAGATTCTGTAGCGATATGCTCCTTTGGTGAAGGGAATAGTACCACTTATATATCAATTCAGGCATACATTTCCAGGAGGAACTGCTCGATGAGTTTAATAATGCGGCCATTTATTATATACTATAAATACAAAAATGATAGCAGCTAGACCTATTGCTGCCAGCCATAAAAGAGGTTGGGGGTTGGGAAGGTGCGGCTGCATTGATCTTACCCTCGGACTCCTACCTTGGCTAGAATCTCTTTTATTACTGGCAGCAATAGGTCTAGCTACTATCAATTTTGAATTTATCAGATTTGAGGTGTCTAGAACACTACAATTATCTTTTGGGACATATGTAATTCATTTATTATATACAGTAGTTTTATAGGTTGAAAAAAGACATCGGTCCTTACAATAAATGAGCAGGCCATAGTAATGCTCAGATGTGCAGACAGTAAGGAAACTTTGCTGCCACCGTGACATCCCCCTTTGAGTGCCGGACCCGATACCGAGTACCCCACGGCACTGGCGGGCGACTCACAACTCTTTGCTATACAGCTTGCAAGCGCTGCTTTGAAACGAGCCAGCTCTAATGCCCCTGCGCTCCTCCAGTGCAAAGTTACCACTGCTTACAGCATCTGACAGAGCTCGTGCGAGTGCCGCTGGTCTGAACTGTTAATCTTCAGGAGCACACCACCCCCCTGAGAAGCAGGAAGCTGGGAGGCAGGAGAGCTGTGTGCTCCTGAAGAAAAAATATTACACAGCTCCTTTAATTATTATCATTTGTACTCCCGTATTATTAGCATTTCCTGATGAATGTGAACCGAGGATAAAAATAACTGAGAGATAAGATGTGCAAAGTCGCTGTTATCACATCAAAATGTGATCACAAGGAAGAAAGGAGACTTTATATGAAGAAATCCAAAGTTTTAGCTAAAGCATTTATACAATAACAAGATGGTGGCCCGATTCTAACGCATCGGGTATTCTAGAATATGCATGTCCACGTAGTATTATACTGCCTCTGTACAAATCCCTAGTTAGACCGCACATGGAGTACTGTGTCTAGTTTTGGGCACCGGTGCTCAGGAAGGATATAATGGAACTAGAGAGAGTACAAAGGAGGGCAACAAAATTAATAAAGGGGATGGGAGAACTACAATACCCAGATAGATTAGCGAAATTAGGATTATTTAGTCTAGAAAAAAGACGACTGAGGGGCGATCTAATAACCATGTATAAGTATATAAGGGGACAATACAAATATCTCGCTGAGGATCTGTTTATACCAAGGAAGGTGACGGGCACAAGGGGGCGTTCTTTGCGTCTGGAGGAGAGAAGGTTTTTCCACCAACATAGAAGAGGATTCTTTACTGTTAGGGCAGTGAGAATCTGGAATTGCTTGCCTGAGGAGGTGGTGATGGCGAACTCAGTCGAGGGGTTCAAGAGAGGCCTGGATGTCTTCCTGGAGCAGAACAATATTGTATCATACAATTATTAGGTTCTGTAGAAGGACGTAGATCTGGGTATTTATTATAATGGAATATAGGCTGAACTGGATGGACAAATGTCTTTTTTCGGCCTTACTAACTATGTTACTATGTTACTATGTTACTATGTAGTATATTGCACAGCCCACATAGTATATTGCCCAGCCACGTAGTATATTGCCCAGCCACGTAGTATATTGCCCAGCCACGTAGTATATTGCCCAGCCACGTAGTATATTGCCCAGTCACATAGTATATTGCCCAGCCACATAGTATATTGCCCAGCCACGTAGTATATTGCACAGCCCACATAGTACTGTATATTGCACAGCCCACGTAGTATATTGCCCAGCCACGTAGTATATTGCACAGCCCACGTAGTATATTGCCCAGCCACGTAGTATATTGCACAGCCCACATAGTATATTGCCCAGCCATATAGTGTATTGCCCAGCCACGTAGTATATTGCCCAGCCATGCAGTATATAGCCCAGTCACGCAGTATATTGCCCAGCCACGTAGTATATTGCCCAGCCACGTAGTATATTGCCCAGCCACGTAGTATATTGCCCAGGCACGTAGTATATTGCCCAGTGACGTAGTATATTGCCCAGTCATGTAGTATATTGCCCAGTGACGTAGTATATTGCCCAGTGACATAGTATACAGCACAGAGCCATGTAGTATATTGCACAGCGACGTAGTATGCAGCACAGAGCCACGTAGTATATTGCCCAGCCACATAGTATATTGCCCAGCCACGTAGTATATTGCCCAGTCACGTAGTATATTGCCCAGCCACGTAGTATATTGCCCAGTGACGTAGTATATTGCCCAGTGACGTAGTATATTGCCCAGTCACGTAGTATATTGCCCAGTCACGTAGTATATTGCCCAGTCACGTAGTATATTGCCCAGCGACGTAGTATACAGCACAGAGCCACGTAGTATATTGCCCAGCCACGTAGTATATTGCCCAGCCACGTAGTATATTGCCCAGCCACGTAGTATATTGCCCAGCCACGTAGTATATTGCCCAGTCACATAGTATATTGCCCAGCCACATAGTATATTGCCCAGCCACGTAGTATATTGCACAGCCCACGTAGTACTGTATATTGCACAGCCCACGTAGTATATTGCCCAGCCACGTAGTATATTGCACAGCCCACGTAGTATATTGCCCAGCCACGTAGTATATTGCACAGCCCACATAGTATATTGCCCAGCCATATAGTGTATTGCCCAGCCACGTAGTATATTGCCCAGCCATGCAGTATATAGCCCAGTCACGCAGTATATTGCCCAGCCACGTAGTATATTGCCCAGCCACGTAGTATATTGCCCAGCCACGTAGTATATTGCCCAGGCACGTAGTATATTGCCCAGTGACGTAGTATATTGCCCAGTCATGTAGTATATTGCCCAGTGACGTAGTATATTGCCCAGTGACATAGTATACAGCACAGAGCCATGTAGTATATTGCACAGCGACGTAGTATGCAGCACAGAGCCACGTAGTATATTGCCCAGCCACGCAGTGTATTGCCCAGCCACATAGTATATTGCCCAGCCACGTAGTATATTGCCCAGTCACGTAGTATATTGCCCAGCCACGTAGTATATTGCCCAGTGACGTAGTATATTGCCCAGTGACGTAGTATATTGCCCAGTCACGTAGTATATTGCCCAGTCACGTAGTATATTGCCCAGTCACGTAGTATATTGCCCAGCCATGTAGTATATTGCCCAGTGACGTAGTATATTGCCCAGTGACGTAGTATATTGCCCAGTCACGTAGTATATTGCCCAGTCACGTAGTATATTGCCCAGTCACGTAGTATATTGGCCAGCCACGTAGTATATTGCCCAGCCACGCAGTGTATTGCCCAGCCACATAGTATATTGCCCAGCCACGTAGTATATTGCCCAGTCACGTAGTATATTGCCCAGCCACGTAGTATATTGCCCAGTGACGTAGTATATTGCCCAGTGACGTAGTATATTGCCCAGTCACGTAGTATATTGCCCAGTCACGTAGTATATTGCCCAGTCACGTAGTATATTGCCCAGCCATGTAGTATATTGCCCAGTGACGTAGTATATTGCCCAGTGACGTAGTATATTGCCCAGTCACGTAGTATATTGCCCAGTCACGTAGTATATTGCCCAGTCACGTAGTATATTGCCCAGCGACGTAGTATACAGCACAGAGCCACGTAGTATATTGCCCAGCCACGTAGTATATTGCCCAGTCACGTAGTATATTGCCAAGCCACGTAGCATATTGCCCAGCCACATAGTATATTGCACAGCACACGTAGTATATTGCCCAGTCACGTAGTATATTGCCCAGCCACGCAGTATATTGCCCAGTCACGTAGTATATTGCCAAGCCACGTAGTATATTGCCCAGCCACGTAGTATATTGCCCAGCCACGTAGTATATTGCCCAGCCACGTAGTATATTGCCCAGTCACGTAGTATATTGCCAAGCCACGTAGTATATTGCCCAGCCACATAGTATATTGCACAGCACACGTAGTATATTGCCCAGCCACGTAGTATATTGCCCAGCCACGCAGTATATTGCCCAGCCACGCAGTATATTGCCCAGCCACATAGTATATTGCCCAGCCACGTAGTATATTGCCCAGCCACGTAGTATATTGCCCAGCCACGCAGTATATTGCCCAGCCACGCAGTATATTGCCCAGCCACATAGTATATTGCCCAGCCACGTAGTATATTGGCCAGTCACGTAGTATATTGCCCAGCTATGTTGTATATTGCCCAGCCACGTATGTCACAGGTTAAAAAATAAACATATACTCACCTTACGAGGGCCCCTTGTAGTTCGGTCACATGACCGTGACGTCATGGCAGGTCCTTCTCCCATACCATCCTTGGCACCGGAACCTGCCGCTTACATGGAGCGGTCACCAGAGCGTAGCCAAGAGCGGGAAAGGCGGCGGGAGGGGAGTATATAATGATTTTTTATTTTTTTTATTATTTTTAACATTAGATGTTTTTACTATTGACGCTGCATAGGCAGCATCAATAGTAAAAACTTGGTCACACAGGGTTAATAGCAGCGGTAACTGAGTGAGTTACCCACGGCATAATGCGGTCCGTTACCGCTGTCATTAACCCTGTGTGAGCGGTGACTGCGGGGAGTATGGAGCGGGCACCGGGCGCTGACTGCAAGGGAGGGACTAATCGGACTGTGGCCGTCGCTGATTGGTCACGGCAGCCATGACAGGCAGCTGGCGAGACCAATCAGCGACTTGGATTCCATGACAGACAGAGGCCGCGACCAATGAATATCCGTGACAGACAGAAGGACAGACAGAAAGACGGAAGTGACCCTTAGACAATTATATAGTAGTTGAGGTATGATCTCGTCATATCAATATACATTTTTTGGGACATTAACACCTCCATACACCTCCTGGAACACGACTGCTGTGAGGCTAAGTTCACACAGGGTGTTTTTGCTGCATTTTTTATGCTAATTTTTAGCTGCATTTCAGAAATCTCGTGCACACACATTGGTTTTATGTCATCAGGATTTTGTGCTTTGCATGTTTTTTTGGACATCGAGCATGTCACTTCTTTCAGCATTTTTCACCCATTGACTTGGGTGGTGAAAAAATGCTGAAAAAACGCAGGAATCATGTTGTTTTTTTGTGCCAAAACCTGACTTTTTTTTTTAAACACTAAACTTTATCAGCATGCACAAGAGACAAATATAGCATGCCAAAACCGCCGCAAAATGCACAAAAAAAAGCAGCAAAAAATGCAAGGAAAACAGGCTTCTTTTCTGCAGCTTCTTTCCTGTCAACAGATCTGGTTTTGCTGCAGAAAATAAAACGCTAAAAAAAGCCTAGTGTGAACTTACCCTAACACAGTCACAGTGCGATGTATTCTGCACATTGTGATATCCAAACATCCTATGTTCTATATGTTAATAAGAAAGTCACCGGGCCAGAGATTAAATATTGTTGTCCTGTCTGGTGTCTATTTGCTTTTTTGTTATGTTTGTCCAGCGCTCACTGTATCGGAGCTACAAAGCAAATAAAAAAATAACCATCTGCGACCGGATCAACTTTATAAATTCTAATCAGATCTTTGCTGTCACATGGAACCAAGATCAAACGTGGACTCGCCTTTAGCAGCTCTTTTTATTATGTAGGCTGCGCCTTAGCCATGTTTACACATGGAGTTTCTGTTCCATAGTTTAGGTGTAAATTCCGCTAAATCTGCCACCAATGTATATCACAGTGCTAGAGAATGGGGAGTTACATATATTCCAAGCAGGTGCACATCACTACATACATGTACGCATTCTACATATGTACGCACAGGTAGAATGGTGTCATCCAGCAGTAGCGTAGCTACCGGGGGGGGGGGGGGGGGCAGAGGGTGCGGGTGCCCCGGGCCCGATGCTCTGATGGGGCCCACCCGGAGCTACGCTACTGTAAGTGTATTGGTGCGCGCAGCGTGCGATACAGTTACATTCTGCAGCAGAGCAGGGAGAATCGATCTCCCTGCTCTGCTGCTATGGGGCCCCTTTGCAGGCGGGGGGCCCGTGCCAGCAGTGCCCCCCGCCGCCGTCATCGGAAGATCAGCTGTACTGGCATTAAGCCGATACAGCTGATCGCATTGATGGGAGAAGGAGCGCTCCATCTCCCATCATCCCCCTGTCAGTGTCGGATGTCGCCAACACTGACAGCGGGCGCGATTACGTCACTGCCCGGCTCCCGCTGTCAGGAGATCAGCAGGAGCAGAGCAGGAATCAGGAGGAAGAGAAGTGAGTATTTATTTTTTAATGGGTGCTGCTGCCTTATTACAGGGTCTGACTATAGGGGTGCTGCCTTATTACAGGGTCTAACTATAGGGTCTGACTATGGGGGCTGCCTTATTACAGGGTCTAACTATAGGGTCTGACTATGGGGGCTGCCTTATTACAGGGTCTAACTATAGGGTCTGACTATGGGGGCTGCCTTATTACAGGGTCTAACTATAGGGTCTGACTATGGGGGCTGCCTTATTACAGGGTCTAACTATAGGGTCTGACTATGGGGGCTGCCTTATTACAGGGTCTGACTATGGGGGCTGCCTTATTACAGGGTCTAACTATAGGGTCTGACTATGGGGGCTGCCTTTTTACAGGGTCTGACTATGGGGGCTGCCTTATTACAGGGTCTGACTAAGGGGGCTGCCTTATTACAGGGTCTGACTATGGGGGTTGCCTTATTAAAGGGTCTGACTATGGGGGTGCTGCCTTATTACAGGGTCTGCTGCCTTATTACTGGGTCTGCCTATGGGGGTACTGCCTTATTACAGGGTCTGACTATGGGGGCTGCCTTATTACAGGGTCTGACTATGGGAGCTAAGGGGACTATGGGGCTGCCTTATTACAGGGTCTGACTATAGGGGTGCTGCCTTATTACAGGGTCTGACTATAGGGGTGCTGCCTTTTTACAGGGTCTGACTATGGGGGTGCTGCCTTATTACAGGGTCTGACTATGGAGACTGTCTTATTACAGGGTCTGACTATGGGGGTGCTGCGTTATTACAGGGTCTGACTATGGGGGTGGTGCCTTATTACAGGGGTTGCCTATGGGGGTGCTGCCTTATACTACAGAGTCTGCCTATGGGGGCTGCCTTATTACAGTGTCTGCCTATGGGGACTGCCGTATGCTATAGAGTCTGCCTATGGGGAGTGCATTATACTTTATTGTGGACTATTTGGTGCATTATGCTACTGTATATGGAGGCTATCTAGGGGGCCATCATTCAGTATGGAGATTACAGTGTGGGGGTCATTATACATTGCTGGAGCCATCAAACAGTTTGGGGGCTACTAAGGGGTCAGTATACTGTGTGGGTGGTATTATACAGTGAGGGGGCATTATACCGTGTATAGGGGAGCTGTACAGGGGGGAGACTCGGGACTTTATTAAATGTAAAGTGGGCACGTATTGTTATAGGGGAACTCAGGTTACTGTGGCTATCAAAGGGGCACACAGGGCATTATTACTTTCTAGGGGCAAAATATGGGCAGTGTTTTCTAGGGCACTTGCACCCGACATAACTATATTGTAGAGAGTTGCTTTAGAATTTAGAGGGCACAGAGAGCCACACAGCAGGTGCAGTAATAGGGACACATACGGCAGCAGCGGCTCAGTATTGGGGTATCAGGTGTAATAATAGGGACACATACGGCAGCAGCGGCTCAGTATTGGGGTATCAGGTGCAGTAATAGGGACACATACGGCAGCAGCGGCTCAGTATTGGGGTATCAGGTGCAGTAATAGGGACACATACGGCAGCAGCGGCTCAGTATTGGGGTATCAGGTGTAGTAATAGGGACACATACGGCAGCAGCGGCTCAGTATTGGGGTATCAGGGGCAGTAATAGGGACACATACGGCAGCAGCGGCTCAGTATTGGGGTATCAGGGGCAGTAATAGGGACACATACGGCAGCAGCGGCTCAGTATTGGGGTATCAGGGGCAGTAATAGGGACACATACGGCAGCAGCGGCTCAGTATTGGGGTATCAGGTGCAGTAATAGGGAGACACATACGGCAGCAGCGGCTCAGTATTGGGGTATCAGGTGCAGTAATAGGGACACATATGGCAGCAGCGGCTCAGTATTGGGATATCAGGTGCAGTAATAGGGACACATACGGCAGCAGCGGCTCAGTATTGGGGTATCAGGTGCAGTAATAGGGACACATACGGCAGCAGCGGCTCAGTATTGGGGTATCAGGTGCAGTAATAGGGTCACATACGGCAGCAGCGGCTCAGTATTGGGGTATCAGGTGCAGTAATAGGGACACATATGGCAGCAGCGGCTCAGTATTGGGGTATCAGGTGCAGTAATAGGGACACATACGGCAGCAGCGGCTCAGTATTGGGGTATCAGCAGGATGAGGAGTTTGTGCAGGTTGGGAATAGATGGTGATGGGGCTGGAATATGAGAAGTGAAATGTGTCTTTGTTGTATTCTCTGCAGACGAGTTGTAGCTGGAAGAAGTTGTCATGTCGGTCTGGGCCAGATGGAAAAGATGGGAAAAATGAACGACTCCATCAAAAAGAACGTCAGCGGTAAGACACTATCTGTAACTGTGCAGTGATCTCTTATATGCTCTGTAGGGTTGGTATCTACCACTGACCATATGGCGGTAATATCCATGTTGGTCTTTATATAGAGATTATCTTCAGTAAAGCACGGTCATCTGCTGAGGTTCTCCTCCACTATTAGGGGGCGTCATCGAGTTGTAATCAAGGTTACCTGGTTAGGGGCCCACTCAGAAGTTTCGCCCCCCCTGAACCAAAACCCTAGATACGCTGCAGAACCAAATATTTTCCATTCAGATTGTAGTGTTATATAATGGCATTTAATATACTTTATTTTTCATATGTGCCCTGATGTTCCAGTTTAGGACCCTCTTGCCGCCTGGGCAGCTCCACTTGTTAGATTTGACAAGAGAAGAGACCTTCCTACGTCAGTACATGGCCGGTGATGTGTATGAAGGGGGCTGGCTCACTGGTTCATTTCAGTAGCTAAGCCAGCCACTTTTCTGTCTGTGAATCAGTTATGAGAGAGAATGGGGCTGGCTTAGCTATGGAATAATCCAGTTATTGAGCCCCCTTCATACACCACTCCAGTCACCCCAATCCAATGCGAAACTGTAGCTGCTATGACGGTAGGGTACATGGGTGGTGAAAACGAGACTTCAGGGCACATTAGAAAAGTAAATTGCCTTTTTCTAATATTTCACACAAAATGAAATACATCTTTTCATACTGGACAACCCCTTTAAAGGGCCTGTCCAGGATGATTTTATATATTTTTTACTATTGGGCTAAAAACTAAGCGAGAGACAACTACCTGCCTTTTCTCCTCCTTGTTGCCGGCTTAGAGTGGTCACTGACAGCTCCTGCCAGGGATTCAGCTGCTCCACATCAACAGAGCAGCTCTTCCTCTTCCGGGCTGCTCTGTCGACAGGGCAAGACTGCTGACGTCGTGCCAGTCGACAGCCAGCCCCCTGAAGTGTGAAGGTGGCTGTTAATTAGGATAATGTCGGCAGTCACACCCTGTCAACAAAGCAGAGTAGAAGAGAAGCTGCTGCTTTGTCGATGTGATGTCAGCGGAAGCTGCTGAATTGCCGGCAGGAGTGGCCAGAGATTGGTGCCGGGCACAATAGGCAGATAGTTAGTAACTACCTGGCTGCTAGTTCTGGGGCCCATAGTAAAAAAAATTAAATAGTCCTGGATAACCCCTTTAACAAATATACAGTATACATAATGGACATAATGCAAAATCTGTAAAAGGCACCCGACCTACCATGTCTTATTTCTAAAGCGGGTGAGAGTATTGTGACAGAGGGGCCCGTGGAGCACCCATGTGCCGCTACCCCTGCAACCCACTATTATAATGTCTCCAATTTAGTCATCACCCAACTTTCCAGATTTAAAGACGAGCAAACTCATGGAGAAATGATGCGTAACTCAACTGAAACCGAATTCTTAGGTCATGGAATCTCTCGGCTTTGATGAGAAGTAACAACCTTTGCAGTCTTCCATTACTAAACCCTTTGTACCTGGGTGGTTGATAAAGTATATATGTTTCTTTGACGTCTATGCTGTAATACTGAAGATCAAGAGATAAAAGACAAATTCCAAGTGCAAGGTAATAAAGTTATCTGTATAAGCACAAGAATGTATAACATGTTCCATAATACCCAGCAATTATAATTATTAAAAGGGACAAGTCTTACTAAAAAAAAAAAAAAGCCACTAGACTTCTAGTTTAGCCCCCATGTTACTGGTTAATTTATGACGATCATATAGTGACTTACATAGCGCTTTTTTAAGGTCATTTTAGGCGTCTCATTGTTTTTAAACAGAACTGTAAATCCCCTGTAAAGACTTAGTGAATATTTATCATGCGTAAAAGTCATCCAACCACGTCAAGGTGAACCTTTAATATCGATGGTCCGTGCCACTTGTGTCTCATCTTTCTATGTGCCAAGCCAGGCTTGATTTGATGGCTTTAACTCTTTTGTTATGTAAGTACCTTACGTTTTTAACATTTACGGCAATACTGGAGGTCATGTATCCATTGTGTGCGCATATAAGTCTTAGGGTACCGTCACACAGTGGCATTTTGATCGCTACGACGGCACGATTTGTGACGTTCCAGCGATATATCCATGACGTTCCAGCGATCTCGTTGTGTCTGACACGCTCCTGCGATCAGGGACCCCGCTGATAATTGTACGTCGTAGCAGATCGTTTGAAACTTTCTTTCGTCGTCTAGTGTCCCGCTGTGGCGGCATGATCGCATGGTGTAACAAAGGTGTGCACGATATTGTATACGATGTGCGCATAGTAACCAACGGCTTCTACATCGCACATACGTCATGAAATTATCGCTCCAGCGTCGTACATTGCAAAGTGTGACAGCAGTCTACGACGCTGGAGCGATATTGTTACGATGCTGGAGCGTCACGGATCGTGCCGTCGTAGCGATCAAAATGCCACTGTGTGACGGTACCCTTAAAGGGGTTGTCCGATCTTTTGATGAAAGTCTGCATTCAATATGACTGCAGACTTCTTAATCCTTTCAGCGTGCACCCTACATGCGGTCAGGAATCTCTGGTGTTGTCACTGAGAGCGGGCGATTTGCATACATGCGGTCACATGCCGACTAGCCTTGCTCAATTCATGTTAATTGATAAGGCCGAGCATGTCTAGTTGGAATGCGGCTGGAAGTATACAAATCGCATAACATAACACAGAAGATTTTCATCAGAAGACCAGACGACTTCTTTAATAACAGGACGTAGTAATAACAATCTGGCTGCCTGCAGTCACCACTAGAGGGAGCTTAGTGCATACAGTTTATATATTGAACTCAATGATAACCCAGTATACAGTGAGCTCCTAGACTCCCTCTAGCGGTGACTGCAAGCAACCCGAATGTTTTCACTGTACCTTCTATGCAGAGAATTAGGATCTATTTGAAGAAACCACAGAAAGAACAAAATGTTGGACTTATTTCACTAAGAAAAGTGGACATTAATATCTTTTACAGATTTATTCCTTATAAATCGTTCACAGTACATCAGATCTACTCTGCAAACCGAGCCATTCACAAATGCAAAGTGCAGAACATAAAGTGGTCAGGTCTAGAAGAAGGGAAATGTAACTTTGAAAGCTCATTTTGCCTTTGAACCTTTATTAGAAGGTTACGTCTGTTTGCTACACATCAGCCAGGTTATTGCAAAACCGCCTTCATTCAGTTAAAGAGCTCCTCCACCCAAAGAATGAAACTCACGCCTCGTTTTTACTGCTTCTGTTCTCTTTTGGCTTGTGTACACGACCAAGCTTTGTTCAGGGATCCTTTCGCATTTCTGTCTATAGGATTTGTATTTAAGGTCACTAGGTGCTCAATGTGCCGCCATATAGTGCTTGTGCGAAATAACATGTTCATTTATTCTCAAACATATATACGGAATCAATGAAAAAAAGTGTCTCTAGCATAATATAGTATGAGCCTACAGCAGCTTTGGGTGCAGACTGCAGGTCTACATACAGATCCAATATTGGGTATTCTGCGAAAAAAAGGGACAAGACACAAGTAGAACAATTCAACGCATTTCACTTATGATCCTTCTTCCTAGTATAGCATAGCATTTCTATACCATCATGAAAGATCATAAGTGTTCCGAAACCCGTTATTATTGTACTGGTGTCTTGTCCGTTTTTTTGTGGAATACCCCATAAAGCCAATTTTTACATTTTATTGGATCATGGGAGCAGGATTTTCTTTGTTTCTTCTCATTGCTACACACAGACCGTGTGATCCGTGGAGGCGAGTTAGTTGGACTCTATTTCTTTTGACTTCGAGATCCATTATCCACTTGTATGTTTGAGCTTTTTCACTTGTGAAACGCTCTCGAAAATGTCATGAGAAAAAACGCAAGTAGCATAAATTACCTAACAAGTGCAGAAAATCTGCAACATCAAAAACTCACCAAATACTCATGGTGGGAACATGGCCCAATAAGTAAAAGCTGCGCTGTGCTTGCATGTCATGGACAAGAACGTTTTTCATTCAGTTTCATACATCTCCACCATATATTTCTATCCTTCATATGAGTTGTCTTATCTTTTATGCAAATCTTTGTGTGGAAAAATAAAAGTTTGCACCTGCCTCTAACAGCAGTGACCTGAGCTGAGCTCCAATCGCTGCTGTTTAACCACTTAAATGCCAGTGTCAATCCCTAACAACATAGTTCCATCAATAGAAATTAAAAGTTACAAGTCTCTGAAAAATGACGAAGCAAATATTTTTTTTTTTACAAATTATTATAATTATTTAAAGTTACTGAAGTAATAAAAAAGTACTGGCCTAGAGACTCATGTTGCCAGGTCATTATAATGCACACTAAATGCCATTAGAACAAAAAAAAGTAGATTTTTTCGTACCTTGTAAACCGAAAACACTATGAGGCATTGACTGAAAGTGAACTTGGTGAGAACACCCTTAATATAAACCTATTTTCTATTTATAGTTTATATTTGCCCTATAAAGAAAGCTTCTAGAATGTTATGGGGCTGGCACTATTACAAACATTCTTACAGAGGATAAATGGAACCTAAGTGTGTGTGTCACGTCGTGTTTCCTTGTGCATGGTTTAGTAATTGATTCCTGAGCTTCCTACAGCTATATCATAGAAACAATCCGTATCATCCAGTGACGGATGTGAGCATAAGACATGGTGCTGATGGCTTATATTGTACATACAGGTAAAAAATAAAAAACAATATTCCATTGAACAAATCTTCAAGCCCATCATTTTTAAATACTTTTGGTTCTCTTGTTATACATTTAAAGCTAGCCTTTCAGCAGGATTGTGCACAGTAACCTACAGACAGTGTCAGGTCGGTGCCGCTATACTGATTACAATGATACCTTGGTTGATGAAATCCGTCTTGTGGTTGTTGTTTAATCTTTATTTGTAGTTTTCAGATATTGATATGCTCGTGCTCTGTGGTGGGACTATGGGGGGTCTTCACGTGGTACTCTGCTTAGATATTCATACTGATGGAATATGACAGGTCACTGATCCTTCACTGACCTGCCCCCTATTTTACATACTGAATATTATATGTATAGAAAAAAAAAATCACATTCAGCAGGCAAATAAAGATTTAACAACAACCACAAGACGGATTCCATCGCCAGGTATCATTGTAATCAGTATAACGGCGCCGACCTGACACTGTAGGTTACTCAGCACAACCCTGCTAAACTGAAACTGAACTTCTTGTGCTTTCTCCCTCTACTAACCTACCTATACCCAATATTGCAATTCCCTCAGGTCATTCAACCATAACACAGAACATTTCTTCACTCTCTATATCCAATCACTCAAATCACGCAATCTACATCTTTTCACTCAAAATTGCAAAACTCTTACTGTCGCTCTTATTCATTCTCGTCTGGATTACTGCAATTCTTTTCTATTCGGTCTCCCTCTTACCAAACATTCTCATCTCCAATCCGTCCTGAATGTGGCAGCCAGGGTTGTATTTCTGTCCAGCAGTTACACCGATGACTCCTGTTGTGAGTTCTGTTTTTGGGCTCCCTCTGGTGGTTACTGATGGTACTGGGTGACTTGTCTTTCCTGGGTTTCTGGGTTCCACCTGTTCCATCAGCATATGGGAGTTTCCTATTTAACCTGGCTTTGCTGGCATTTCCTCGCCGGTTATCAATGTATCCAGTGTGTCTTGTTACCTCTGCTCCCTGCTCCTAGAACCTTCTGGTCAAGCTAAGTTTGGATTTTCCTGTTTTGGTGTTTTGCTTTATTTGGTTTTTAGTCCAGCCTGCAGATATGTGATTCTTGCTGCTGGTTGCTCTAGTGGGCTGAAATTGCTCCTCATGTACCATGAGTTGGCACATGAGTTCAAGTAATTTCAGGATGGTTTTTTGAAGGGTTTTTCGCTGACCGCGCAGTTCACTTTTGTATCCTCTGCTATCTAGCTTTAGCGGGCCTCATTTTGCTGAAACTGTTTTCATACTGCGTATGTGCTTTCCTCTCATTTCACCGTCATTATATGTGGGGGGCTGCTATTTCTGTGGGGGATTTCTCTGGAGGCAAGAGAGGTCTGTGTTTCTTCTAATAGGGGAAGTTAGATCTTCGGCTGGAGCGAGACGTCTAGGATCATCGTAGGCACGTTCCCCGGCTACTTTTATTTGTGTGTTAGGTTCAGGGTCGCGGTCAGCTCAGGTTCCATCGCCCTAGAGCTTGTTTGTATCTGTGCTTGTCCTTTAGTGATCCCCTGCCATTGGGATCATGACAGTATAACCGGCCCACAAAGTGTTAATTGTATTGGCTGAAGTAGGAGGATAAGTAGTCTGAGGAAGTTTTTTTTTTTTTTTTTTCTCTTTCCCTCAGAGTTTGCTGCCTAGCCTTATTGCAGCGTGGCTACTTCCTCCTCCTCTTAATCTTTGAATGGCTCTGATCCCAGCTGTTTATCATGGACGTCCAGAGTTTGGCTTCCAGCCTGAATAATCTTGCCACTAAGGTTCAAAATATACAGGATTTTGTTGTACATGCTCCTATGTCTGAACCTAGAATTCCTGTCCCAGAGTTTTTTTCTGGAGATAGATCTCGTTTTCTGAATTTTAGGAACAATTGCAAGTTGTTTCTTTCTTTGAAATCTCGCTCCTCTGGAGACCCTGCTCAGCAAGTCAAGATAATTATATCTTTCCTGCGGGGTGACCCTCAGGATTGGGCATTTGCATTGGCACCAGGGGACCCTGCGTTGCTTAATGCGGATGCGTTTTTTCTGGCATTAGGTTTGCTCTATGAGGAACCTAACCAAGAGATTCAGGCTGAAAAAGCTTTGTTGGCCCTCTCTCAGGGGCAAGATGAAGCAGAAATTTATTGTCAAAAATTTCAGAAGTGGTCGGTACTTACTCAGTGGAATGAGTGCGCTCTGGCTGCAAAGTTTAGAGATGGCCTTTCTGAGGCCTTTAAAGATGTTATGGTGGGGTTCCCTGCGCCTGCTGGTCTGAATGAGTCTATGACTATGGCTGTTCAGATTGATCGGCGTTTACGGGAGCGCAAACCTGTGCATCATTTGGCGGTGTCGTCTGAACCGTCACCTGAGATAATGCAATGTGATAGAATTCAGTCCAGAAGTGAACGGCAAAAGTATAGGCGGAAAAAAGGGTTGTGCTTTTATTGTGGTGATTCAGCTCATGTTATATCAGCATGCTCTAAACGCACAAAAAAGGTTGATAAGTCTGTTGCCATTAGTACTTTACAGTCTAAGTTCATTCTGTCTGTGACTCTGATTTGTTCATTATCATCCATTTCCGTCGATGCCTATGTGGATTCAGGCGCTGCCCTGAGTCTTATGGATTGGTAATTTGCCAATCGCTGTGGGTTTAGTCTGGAGCCTCTGGAAGTCCCTATTCCTTTGAAGGGAATTGACTCTACACCTTTGGCTATGAATAAACCTCAGTACTGGACACAAGTGACCATGCGTATGACTCCCGTTCACCAGGAGGTGATTTGCTTCCTGGTACTGTATAATTTGCATGATGTTCTAGTACTTGGTCTGCCATGGTTACAAACTCATAATCCAGTCCTTGACTGGAAATCAGTGTCTGTGTTAAGCTGGGGTTGTCAGGGGGTTCATGATGATGCACCTCCGATTTCTATCGCTTCATCTACTCCTTCTGAGATTCCTGTGTTTTTGTCTGACTATCGGGATGTTTTTGAGGAGCCTAAGCTCAGTTCGCTTCCTCCTCACAGGGATTGCGATTGTGCTATAAATTTAATTCCAGGCAGTAAATTTCCTAAAGGTCGTTTGTTCAATCTGTCAGTGCCAGAGCATACTGCTATGCGGGATTATGTTAAGGAGTCCTTGGAAAAGGGACATATCCGTCCATCTTTGTCCCCTTTGGGAGCAGGTTTTTTTTTCGTGGCCAAAAAAGATGGTTCCTTGAGGCCTTGTATAGATTATCGTCTTTTGAATAAGATTACCGTAAAATATCAGTATCCTTTGCCATTGTTGACTGATTTGTTTGCTCGCATTAAGGGGGCTAAATGGTTCACTAAGATTGATCTTCGGGGTGCGTATAATCTTATACGAATAAAGCAAGGTGATGAGTGGAAAACCGCATTTAATACGCCTGAGGGCCATTTTGAGTATTTGGTAATGCCTTTTGGACTTTCTAATGCTCCTTCAGTCTTCCAGTCCTTTATGCACGATATTTTCCGTGAATATCTGGATAAATTTATGATTGTGTATTTGGATGATATTTTGTTTTTTTCTGATGACTGGGAGTCTCATGTTCAGCAGGTCAGGAAGGTGTTTCAGGTCCTGCGGGCCAATTCCTTGTTTGTAAAAGGCTCAAAGTGTCTCTTTGGAGTCCAGAAGATTTCTTTCTTGGGGTATATTTTTTCCCCTTCTACTATTGAGATGGATCCCGTCAAGGTTCAGGCTATTTGTGACTGGACGCAGCCTACATCTCTTAAGAGTCTACAGAAGTTCTTGGGCTTTGCTAATTTCTATCGTCGTTTTATAACTAATTTTTCTAGTGTTGTTAAGCCTTTGACGGATTTGACTAAGAAGGGTGCTGATGTTGCTAATTGGTCTCCTGCGGCTGTGGAGGCCTTTCAGGAACTTAAGCGCCGGTTTTCTTCTGCTCCTGTGTTGCGTCAGCCAGATGTTTTGCTCCCTTTTCAGGTTGAGGTTGATGCTTCCGAGATTGGAGCGGGGGCGGTTTTGTCACAGAGAAGCTCCGATGGCTCAGTGATGAAGCCATGCGCGTTTTTTTCTAGAAAGTTTTCGCCGGCTGAGCGGAATTATGATGTTGGTAATCGGGAACTTTTGGCCATGAAGTGGGCATTTGAGGAGTGGCGTCATTGGCTAGAGATGCTAGACATCGTGTGGTGGTCTTGACTGATCACAAAAATTTGATTTACCTTGAGTCTGCCAGGTGTCTGAATCCTAGACAGGCTCGTTGGTCACTGTTTTTCTCTCGTTTCAATTTTGTGGTTTCATACCTGCCAGGTTCAAAGAATGTGAAGGCGGATGCTCTTTCTAGGAGTTTTGTGCCTGACTCCCTTGGAAATTCTGAGCCCTCTGGTATCCTTAGGGATGGGGTGATTTTGTCTGCTGTCTCCCCAGACTTGCGACGTGCTTTGCAGGAGTTTCAGGCGGGTAAACCTGATCGTTGTCCGCCTGAGAGACTGTTTGTTCCGGATAATTGGACCAGTAGAGTCATCTCCGAGGTCCATTCTTCTGCGTTGGCAGGTCATCCTGGAATATTTGGTACTAGAGACTTGGTGGCCAGGTCTTTTTGGTGGCCTTCCTTGTTGAGGGATGTGCGTTCTTTTGTGCAGTCTTGTGAGGTTTGTGCTCGGGCTAAGCCTTGCTGTTCTCGGGCCAGTGGATTGTTGTCACCTTTGCCTATCCCGAAGAGGCCTTGGACGCACATTTCCATGGACTTTATTTCGGATCTCCCTGTCTCTCAAAAAATGTCCGTCATCTGGGTTGTGTGTGATCGCTTTTCTAAAATGGTTCATCTGGTACCCTTGCCTAAGTTGCCTTCCTCCTCTGAGTTGGTCCCTCTGTTTTTTCAGAATGTGGTTCGTTTGCATGGGATTCCTGAGAACATCGTTTCTGACAGGGGATCCCAGTTTGTGTCTAGATTTTGGCGGACGTTCTGTGCTAAGATGGGCATTGATTTGTCCTTTTCGTCTGCATTCCATCCTCAGACGAATGGCCAGACTGAACGAACTAATCAGACCTTGGAAACTTATTTAAGGTGTTTTGTTTCTGCTGATCAGGATGACTGGGTTACCTTTTTGCCGTTGGCCGAGTTTGCCCTTAATAATCGGGCTAGTTCTGCTACCTTGGTTTCTCCTTTCTTTTGTAATTCGGGGTTTCATCCTCGTTTTTCCTCTGGTCAGGTGGAACCTTCTGATTGTCCTGGAGTGGACATGGTGGTGGATAGGTTGCATCGGATTTGGAGTCATGTGGTGGACAATTTGAAGTTGTCCCAGGAGAAGGCTCAGCAGTTTGCTAATCGCCGTCGCCGCGTGGGTCCTCGACTTCTTGTTGGTGACTTGGTGTGGTTGTCTTCTCGTTTTGTTCCTATGAAGGTCTCTTCTCCTAAGTTCAAGCCTCGGTTCATCGGTCCCTATAGGATCTTGGAAATTCTTAACCCTGTGTCGTTTCGTTTGGATCTCCCGGCATTGTTTGCTATTCATAATGTGTTTCATCGGTCGTTGTTGCGGAAGTATGAGGTACCTGTTGTTCCTTCGCGTGAGCCTCCTGCTCCAGTGCTGGTGGAGGGAGAATTTGAGTATGTTGTGGAGAAGATCTTGGATTCTCGTGTTTCCAGACGGAAACTCCAGTATTTGGTCAAGTGGAAGGGTTATGGTCAGGAGGATAATTCTTGGGTGGTTGCCTCGGATGTTCATGCTGATGATTTGGTTCGCGCTTTTCATAGGGCTCATCCTGGTCGCCCTGGTGGTTCTCGTGAGGGTTCGGTGACCCCTCCTCAAGGGGGGGGTACTGTTGTGAGTTCTGTTTTTGGGCTCCCTCTGGTGGTTACTGATGGTACTGGGTGACTTGTCTTTCCTGGGTTTCTGGGTTCCACCTGTTCCATCAGCATATGGGAGTTTCCTATTTAACCTGGCTTTGCTGGCATTTCCTCGCCGGTTATCAATGTATCCAGTGTGTCTTGTTACCTCTGCTCCCTGCTCCTAGAACCTTCTGGTCAAGCTAAGTTTGGATTTTCCTGTTTTGGTGTTTTGCTTTATTTGGTTTTTAGTCCAGCCTGCAGATATGTGATTCTTGCTGCTGGTTGCTCTAGTGGGCTGAAATTGCTCCTCATGTACCATGAGTTGGCACATGAGTTCAAGTAATTTCAGGATGGTTTTTTGAAGGGTTTTTCGCTGACCGCGCAGTTCACTTTTGTATCCTCTGCTATCTAGCTTTAGCGGGCCTCATTTTGCTGAAACTGTTTTCATACTGCGTATGTGCTTTCCTCTCATTTCACCGTCATTATATGTGGGGGGCTGCTATTTCTGTGGGGGATTTCTCTGGAGGCAAGAGAGGTCTGTGTTTCTTCTAATAGGGGAAGTTAGATCTTCGGCTGGAGCGAGACGTCTAGGATCATCGTAGGCACGTTCCCCGGCTACTTTTATTTGTGTGTTAGGTTCAGGGTCGCGGTCAGCTCAGGTTCCATCGCCCTAGAGCTTGTTTGTATCTGTGCTTGTCCTTTAGTGATCCCCTGCCATTGGGATCATGACAGACTCCAACCTGTACCACTCATTGCACTGGTTACCCATCTGCTACAGAATACAATATAAACATATCCTTCTCACCCACAAAGCTCTCCACTACTCTCATCCCTCCTCTCTGTCTATCACTCTACCTGTGCGCTCCGTTCTGTAACTGATCTAAGACTAACATCCTCCATAATCCGAACCTCCCACTGCCATCTCCAAGACTCCTCTCCTCCTGTGCCAGTGTTTTGGAATGCTTTACCCCGGACAATCCGATTACTACCAAGGCTCCACATTTTTAAGTTTGCTTTAAAAACATAGCGGCCAATCACCTCACTTATCTAACTGTTCCCTGTTCCCCCTTTCTAAATATTCCTCAGAATCTGCTCCCTCCTCATCTGTCTCCATATCCTCCATGCACCCAATAGCACACGGTAACTGCCCTTAGATGCTGACTGATGATCTTATCACACAGTTTTATATGAAAACCCCGATTTATTATGATGATGGCCGGACTGTACATAACATGTACGTTCTACCTATTGTGTCCCCTCCATTTCCTGTAAGCTTGTGAGCAGGACCCTCACTCCTCCTGGAACTGGTGAACTATGTGCTACTTTGTGTCCTCTTTATTGTGTGTACATGTCCCTGCCTAATTGTAAAGTGCCGCGGAATAGGTTGGCACTATATAAATACAATTATTATTAGTAATAGTTTGTGTCGCTTTTTTTCTACTGGAGTCTGTCAGCACAAAATAACTGTTCACACCAAGCACAGGCACTTGGTACACATTTGGAGGGGCCAATAGTTCTTTGCCTCTGCCCATTTACCTGTTTTTCATCTATTTCCACCCTCCTCTGGCTCCTGAGCTATCAATCAAACAAGAGGAGGGTGGGCATATATGGAAAACAAGTAGGAGGGAGGGTGCACTGAACTGTTCGGCCACACCGAGGGTGCACTGAGTGCCTGTGCTTGGTGTGAACAGTCATTTTGTGCTGACAGGCTCCCTTTACAGTGGTCAGGCCTCCTCGCTCCCATTACCCACATTTCTACATCAGGTCCCAGATATGATTATTTGGCTTCAGTGCCACCTGATCAGTGTGCAAAGTATCTAATATTAAGCTGCCCTTTGCTCCTGATCACGGCGCTCCCTGCATTTCCGGCATCACAATCTGTAATTCAGCTTGTGATACAGAATTTTCCTTTCTGGATGTTGCACAATTTGTCTTCAGTCTTGCGCAAAATACCAGAACGGCAATATTTGTGGCTCTTTATTGTACATTGCAAATTAGGAAAATACTGCACTGGCTTATTTCTTATCACTGTAATCAGTGTTGGAGGTGACGGGCCCAAGGTACAATATGTAGCTCATCTGTTCCTGCGACCCCATGACAACACTTCCTGCACCATTCACTTTGCCACTTTTTTCTTACAAAGTTTACCCTAATACAATTAGTAATGAAAAAGAGGATGAACTTATAGTTAATAAGAAGATTGTCCACTGCCCCTTTATTAATGGGTCTAGGCAGGTGAAAAAAAATATGATACTGATTGGCTGCAGCCTGCAGCACTCACATTACTTCCCCACTGAATATTGATCTCAGCAGACAGGTGGGCTGTCGATTGACTGCAGCGCTTACGTGATGCCCTGAGTACAGTGGAGTGATGACGATACAGGAGGTATCAAATTTTAAAATTATTTCACCTCCTCGAGACCCACTAATAAAGGGCTATCCAGCAATAAACAATCCCTTTAAATTATTGGAAATCTGTGATTGGTTGATATGAATAACACATATAGTTTTTCTATTAGTCAGTTTTGATTAAAAACACTGAATATGACAAAGGTGTACAGTAAATTCCTGAGAAAAACTTGAAATTTTCTGCAAGAAATCCACAAGAAATCTGCATGCGTTTTTGCCGCGTTTTTGACGCGTTTTTTTCCGGACATTTCCCAATGCATTTTGTAGTGGGAAATCTGCAAAAAACCCGCAAAATTAATGAACATGCTGCGTTTTTTTTACCGCGATGCGTTTTTTTCATGGAAAAAAAACGCATCATGTGCACAAAACATGCAGAATTCATTCTAAATGATGGGATGCTTATTGCATGCGTTTTTTTTTTTTTTGCGGTTTTATAGCATTTTTATCGGGAAAAACTGCGAAAAAAATGCGAAAAGACAGCAACGTGTGCACACAGCCTAATACCAGAGCAGAGGGCAGGAAGTGTTGTCACAAGGAGCTGATTGTTTTGGAACTGCAACGGGCTTTTAATATCAGGTAGTTCTCCTTATTATAGAAAATAGGAAGTTTTAAAGGGATTGTCCTGGACTTTCATATTGATGGCCTGTCCTTAGGATAGGTTATCAATGTCTGATCGGTGGAGGGGTGAACCCTGGCATCCCCACCAATCAGCTGTTCCCGATGTCAGCGGTGTCTGGAATAGCACAGCTCCGTCAGCAGTATAGTGGCGGGGCTCGGTACTGCACATCCGTCTCCTAGTCAAATCTATAAGAGGGGAATGTACACAGTGCCCGGCCGCAGCCACTATACTGATGACGGAGCTGTGCAACTCCGTAACAGAGTGGTTTTGGCCGCCATCAATACTTGAGAGAAGCTGATCGATGCGTGTCACACCCCACTGATCAGGCATTGGTGGCCTCTCAATGTGAACGTCCTGGACAACCACCTTAAAGAGAATATATAACATAGTTGAATCTCATCAGACATTGTATTTATACAGGTGTGCACCTGTAAAGCAGTATTGAGTAATAAGGAAAGGGGGGGAATAGTTATGTGAATAAAATCTAACATTTATTAATATAGATTAATATGATAGAGCGATGAAGACGGATTTAGATGAGTCCGATATACTAGGTGAGCTCCTCAATTGTCCCCTTCTCAGGGGATACCCTTCTTGGGTAATATATGTATGTATTTATAAAAAAAAATCCAGAAAAATAGCTCCTTTTCACTACAAACGGTGTGCTGCCTCCAATTTTTCTGGATTTTTTATAATTGAGGTTTGGTATTTGCCTGGGGGGCTCTGCACCCGGACTCTTTCTTTGTGCTGCTCTAATCTTCTTGTCTATATATATAACTAGATTGTGGCCCGATTCTAACGCATCGGGTATTCTAGAATATGCATGTCCCCGTAGTATATGGACAATGATGATTCCAGAATTCACGGCAGACTGTGTCCGTCGCTGATTGATCGAGGCAACCTTTATGACATCATTGTCGCCATGGCAACCATTATGACATCTACGTCGATACTGTGCCCGTCGCTGATTGGTCGAGGCGAATTCGAGGCAGACTGTGCCCGTCGCTGATTGGTCGAGGCAACCTTTATGACATCATCGTCGCCATGCTGTGCACATCAGAGACGTGGGATTTCCAGGACAGACAGACAGACAGACGGAAAAACCCTTAGACAATTATATATATAGATGGAGCATCATGTGTGGTCATTATACAGAATGGAGCATCATGTGCAGCCAATATACAGTATAGAGCATCATGTGCGGTCATTATACAGTACTAGACTGTGGCCCGATTCTAACGCATCGGGTATTCTAGAATATACATGTCCCCGTAGTATATGGCCAATGATGATTTGTGCATATTTGTGTATGGTTGTCTGTTGTGCGACCTTTATGACATAATTGTCGCCATGGCAACCATTATGACATCATCGTCGTTGTGCCCGTTGCTGATTGGTCGAGGCGTGGCGGCCTCGACCAATCAGACGCGGGATATCTACGTCCTTTATGACATCATTGTCGCTGTGCTCGTCGCTGATTGGTCGAGGCCTGGCGGCCTCGACCAATCAGAGACGCAGGATTTCTACGTCGATGCTGTGCCGGTCTCTGATTGGTCGAGGCCTGGCGGCCTCGACCAATCAGAGAGCCGGGATTTCCAGGACAGACAGACAGACAGACAGACAGACGGAAAAACCCTTAGGCAATTATATATATAGATGAAGCATCATGTGTGGTCATTATACAGAATAGAGCATCATGTGGAGCCATTATATAGTATTGAGCATCATGTGGGGTCATTATACAGTACTAGATTGTGGCCCGATTATAACGCATCGGGTATTCTAGAATATGCATGTCCCCGTAGTATATGGACAATGATGATTCCAGAATTCGCGGCAGATTGTGCCCGTCACTGATTGATCGAGGCAACCTTTATAACATCATCGTCGCCATGGCAACCATTATGACATCTACGTCGATACTGTGCCGGTCGCTGAATCAGAAACGTGGGATTTCTACGTCCTTTATGACATCATTGTCGCTGTGCCCGTTGCTGATTGGTCGAGCCCGCCAGGCCTCGACCAATCAGAGACGCGGGATTCCCAGGATAGACAGACGGAAAAACCCTTAGACAATTATATATATAGATTGTCTAAGGGTTTTTCTGTCTGTCTGTCTGTCTGTCTGTCCTGGAAATCCCGCATCTCTGATTGGTCGAGGCCGCCAGGCCTCGACCAATCAGCGACGGGCACAGCATGGCGACGATGATGTCATAAAGGTTGCCTCGACCAATCAGCGACGGGCATAGTCTGCCGCGAATTCGCCTCGACCAATCAGCAACGGGCACAGTATCAACGTAGATGTCATAATGGTTGCCATGGCGACGATGATATCATAAAGGTTGCCTCGACCAATCAGCGACGGGCACAGTCTGCCGCGAATTCTGGAATCATCATTGTCCATATACTACGGGAACATGCATATTCTAGAATACCCGATGCGTTAGAATCGGGCCACAATCTAGTATATATATATATAAATTGTCTAAGGGTTTAATTGTCTGTCCTGGAAATACCATGCCGCTGATTGGTCGAGGCCGCTAGGCCTCGACCAATCAGCGACGGCTGGCATCGACCAATGAGAGACTGTGCGCGTCGCTGATTGGTCGAGGCCGCCATGCCTCGACCAACCAGCGACAGGCACAGTCTCTGATTGGTCGAGGCCAGCCGGCCTCGACCAATCAGCGACGGGCACAGTCTGCCGCGAATTCTGGAATCATCATTGTCCTCCACTGCTGTCAAGTGCCACCATTGTGTTGTCTAAGGATCTATTTGTCTGTCTGTCTCGGATATCAGCCAATCAGCGATATTAGTGCGGGATTTAAACACCACTGACAGCGCAACATGCACACATATTCTAGAATACCCGATGCGTTTGAATCGGGCCAACATCTAGTATATATATATATATATATATATATATATATATATACGCAATGTAACAATGGGTATATAAGGCCTCCTGACAATTTAAATAATTATATATATAATATATAATTATATAAATTTTATTATATATGTTTTAATTTATATAATTTAAATAATTATTTAAATTGACAGAAGGCCTCATATACCCATATATATATATATACACCCAAGAAGGGTGTCCCCTAAGAAGGGAACCATTGAGGAGCTCACCTAGTTTACCAAACTCATCTAAATCCATCTTCATGGTTCTGTTAATCCTGCTAGCCAGGATGCAGGACATGCTAAGGTCTCATCATACAGAAAACCCCATAATTTAGTTCATTGTCCCTGTTAAGCTGCAGCCATAGCAGACACTAGAAACATCATCCAATACATCTGAGAGCAATAAAGACCTCATGACGCTAGTAGCAGTTAAACATTTTATAGCTATTTGTACAGAACGCTGACCTTCATGTTGCAGTTTATGGATTCGCAGAATCCCGAGAATGTCTTGTAGTCTCCTTGCAGTGAGTGCAGTGTTGCGGCACACCCCGCTGGATGTTCTGTATCAGTGAACCGCTTCTGGACAAACTCATTTCACTTGGTGTGGTTTTACCTATAAACCTCAATACCTCAATTTGTAATTTGCCTGCCTAGAATTTTCCATATTTTCCATATTTCCCATATTTCTGCATAAATCTGATTCAAATCCACATCAGATTTTCACAGAATTCCTAAAAGTAGATAAGGAACCAAATCAAATAAATGAGTCAGAAATAGAATTTGCCTAATTTTTTTTATTGCGGAAAATGATCCAATATCTCATGTCTGTGAGTGGCAAAAGTATGTGAACCTTTAGGATTAGCAAATAATTTGAAAATGAAATTAGAGTCTGCTTTTTTCCATAAATGGGATGACAATCGGGTGTGAGTGGGCGACCTGTTTTATTTAAAGAACAGGGATCTATCGAAGTCTAATCATCATAACATATCTTTGCAGAATTGTGTCATGGCATGGAGAAAGGAGAGTTCTCTAGGTTGATGGTTGAACTTTCATGTGGTGACGAGTTCCTCTGGTGCATCCATACATATTTAGGTTGATATCGGCCGTTACATTTGTCTAAAGAGGCCATACATATTTAATTACACAAGGTAAGTAATGGCAGATCTACAGCCAGAAGTGACGTTGCTTATGGAAGGAGGAAAGATCTTCTACATGATCATTTTGTTTTAGCTGGAAGAGGTGGCGGTACACATGACACTTCGGTCTGAAGAAGGGCCGATCATCTAATGGGTATGACCTAATAGGCCGATGTCTGTTCAGTCTATATCAGGGTAAAAGCAATAATTGGGCAAGTGAATTCAACTATGGTATTCTTTATTCTCAAAGGAGATAAGCGACCACCAGAGGTGTCTGGCCGCAGGTAACTCCCCTCTCCACACTGACAACACATCCACACTCAGCCAAGGTGGACTACAACTATTGATAGTGTATGTCCCCCCTTTAGTTCCAGATAATGATGGGTTGTCATTGGATGGCTAGTCTTTAGACTTCTATATAGGACAGGGTTCTTTACAGTTATAGTCAGAAAATGGAATGCCAGACCCCAAGAGATTTGAATGGCACCATGGTGGCTCAGTGGCTAGCACTGTTGCTTTGCATCGCTGGGGTCCTGGTTTGAAATCTCAGCGAGGCAACATCTGCCAGAAGTTTGTCACTGTGTTTGTGTGGGTTTCCTCCGGGTCCCCCATAACAAATGGTACTGAGGGTTATAAATAATATAGTGACATATACAGACATATACAGTAGGACGTATAGTTGGACCATCATTTATTTTTCAACAGGACAATGACCCCAAACACACCTCCAGGCTGTGTAAGGGCTATTTGACCAAGAAGGAGAGTGATGGGGTGCTACACCAGATGACCTGGCCTCCACAGTCACCAGACCTGAACCCAATCGAGATGGTTTGGGGGAGTGAAGGCAAAAGGGCCAACAAGTGCTAAGCATCTCTGGGAACTCCTTTAAGATTGTTGGAAGACCATTCCTGGTGACTACCTCTTGAAGCTCATCAAGAGAATGCCAAGAGTGTGCAAAGCAGTCATCAAAGCAAAAGGTGGCTACTTTGAGGAACCTAGAATATAAGACATATTTTCAGTTGTTTCACACTTTTTTGTTAAGTATATAATTCCACATGTGTTAATTCATAGTTTTGATGCCTTCAGAGTGAATTTACAATTTTCATGGTCATGAAAATACAGAAAAATCTTTAAATGAGAAGGTGTGTCCAAACTTTTGGTCTGTACTGTATAATTGATCAAAAAAGTTGAATTTGATAAATGTGTGTTTTTTTCATTCTATGTAATTACATAACTATGTGTATGGGCACCCTAACCCCTTTCCAACGTTGGGCATAATAACACGCCTAAATCAGACTCCCTCCTTTTGATGTGGGCTCCGGCGCTGTCATCTTTCCCGGCACATGTCAGCTGTTTTGAACAGCTGACATGTGTCGTTAACAGCGATCCACCCACGGCTGTTGATCCATTAAAAGACCGCTGTCAACCTCTGACAGCAGCATTTAACTCGCGCTTACTGGAAGCGCGTGGGAGATCCTGCTCATCAGTGACTCCATCACGTGATCGTCTCCAGCAGACCTCTATGGTTGTCACTTTCGGCGCTTATGGCAAGTGAGCATTTCTGTTACACTCATTGCCAGTATGTAGCAGAGGCGATCAAACAACTGGAGCTTCTACTCTCCAATGGAGACTATTGAAGCACACAAAAAGTAAAAAAAATAAATGTTTTTAAAAGTATAAAAAAATATGTAAACGTTCAAATCACCCCCCTTTCAAAATAAAATTAAAAAAAACAAACATACATACATTTGGTATTGCTGCATTCAGAATCACCCGATCTATGAATATTAAAAAATAATTAACTTGATCGCTAAACATAACCAGAAAAAATTAAAAATGCCAGAATTACGTTTTTTGGGTCATCGCTACATTGCAATAAAATGCAATAACGGGCGATCAAAATAACGTATCTATCCCAAAATGCTATCAATAGAAACGTCAGCTCTGCACGCAATACATAAGCCCTCCCCGACCCCACATCACGAAAAATAGAGACGCTACAGGTATTGGAAAATTGAGCTTTTTTTTTTAACCAAAGTTTGGATTATTTTTCCACCACTTACGGTAAATAAAAAAGACACGCTTTCCCTGGAAAAAGCAAAACGCACGTCGGGGTGCCAGCCCCACTTAAAGGTACAGTGCCCATATACCACTAGCAACCATTATTTCTCTCCTAGCCGTTATTGCCTCAATCTCCACGACTTTTGTAACATACAATTATTAGGTTCTGTAGAAGGACGTAGATCTGGGGATTTATTATGATGGAATATAGGCTGAACTGGATGGACAAATGTCTTTTTTCGGCCTTACTAACTATGTTACTTGGCATGCAGTTTCACATGATACTGACTCAAACACATACACTGCTAGTGCTTTTTTTGATCTGGGCATAGGGATACTTATTTTGAACTCCTGAATGCAACACTTATAACTTGATTATATTTGGACTGGGGATATATTATAATTCTTTTTGGAAGCTGTTAATCTGCTCCTTGTTTACAAGGATACATATATCTTTAGTCCTGTAGTAGTTGAACTGCCCAGGATTTATTATATTATATATATACGGTACATTTTTGTGGCATTGTGTACTTTAATGTGGCTACCTTTTGCATTATTGTCCCTATTTGACTATATTTTAGCTTCACTCCTATTGTTTTAAATTGTATTAATAAAAATCTTGAATTTTATGGCATATAGCTTCCGCCTTTTTCTCTTTTTTGATGCATAAACTTTATGGAAGCGCCATTTAGGCAGTTTAACATTCTCATGTTTGGTGTCTGTGAACTCGTAATGACCTGGAGAATCATAATGACTGGTCAGTTTCAGCATATAGTGCACATGGTAAAAAAACAAAAACAAAACAAAAACAGTGGGATTGCACTTCTTTTAGCAATTTCACGGCACTTGGATTTTTTTTCTCCATTTTCCAGTACACGGTATGTTAAAACCAATGGTGTCGTTCAAAAGTACAACTCGTCCCGCAAAAAATAAGCCCTCACATTCTGATGGAAAAAGAAAAAAGTTATGGCTCTGGGAAGAAGGGGAGCGAAAAAGGAAAACACAAAAATGAAAATACCTCTGGTCATGAAGGGGTTAAAGAAGACCTGTCACTTGCTACACACATACATATATATATATATATATATATATATATATATTCTTATCTGGTGTAAATGCCGCTGTTCTCCTGAATCCGGTGCTGTTTTTCTTTTGTCCCTGCAACCACTCCATTCCCTCTCTTCTCTGTTTCTCTATATATAAATCTAATCTCTTTAGCCAAGTGGGCGTGGTCATCACACTCATTTGCATAACAAAATTTGATTTATTTACCAGGAAGAGGGGGGCCACATCTCAGGTACGGAGAGGTGCAGGAGGCTAAAGAAAAACAGCGCCGGATTCTGGAGAACAGCGACATTCACAGCGAGTAACAAAATTGGCAAATGACAGATCCTCTTTAAGTATCATTTATTATATTCTTCTTCTAGGGAAGTGCACTTACAGCCTGGATTTTTACACCTATCAAGATGATGGCACAAAATGATGCCGATGCAGTAATATAATGTAATCCGAGTGCAGAGGCACAAGCTTCTGACACATTTGCATATATGGGGCATTGCTTCACTATTTACTCAGGATCAACATTTGTTAGTCAGCAGGTCTGAGTTTTATCATTTACTACTGTTTTATTTCCTTGCCTTTATCTTTTTCTTTGTATGATGGGTTGGATTTTAGTCATCCACTGCTGCTACATTCTCCACCACTAGGGGGCAGCGCTGTGTAAATGAAGTTCTTGTATTAGGTCATTGATGGCATGCGATGGTGACCAATGATGAGATCAATACATAATGAAACGTCTGCTATATCCCATTGTGCATCTGTTGCCGATTACAGTAATAATTATTACAAATAGCCATAGAAAGAGTATAGTGATCAGGGCATTGACACAATGAAACTGGATGGTGACGTTCCCATGTAAATCCTCATACATTTTGCAATGGAGTAACTGCATGTCAAAGATCATGTCTTTGCGCCCCCAAAATCTGAGATTTCTGCTTGGGGCCGGTGTAATTTGGCGTAAAGTCCCTTCATGTGGCTTCTGTCACAGGATCATCAGCTGCTAGTTTGGGCGGATGGGAGACAGGGCCCCCCTATAGGGGGTGCCATATATGAAGACCCCAGTACGAAAAATGGCACGTGCTAGTTTCGGACCCATCATAGATTTTGCATTGGTATTTAGGAGTTTCAAGTAACACGTCTGTCTGTTTAAAGAGTAACCGTCATTTTAATTTTGCAAATCAATAGTGCAAATGATATTAGGTAATTTTGTAATATATTTTATCAGAGAAATCTTCTTTTCAAACTTTTTGCATTCCTGAGATAGGAGATGACAGTTGGTGCTGATAAGATTCTATGCAGAGAGGAGGAGCAGATAGGAGCAAGAAGCAGAGCTCGTCCCCTCTACATAGAATCTTACCGGCACCAACTGTCATCTCCTATGTTAGTAATGTCATGATCTGTCGTCACTAAATACAGATTTTACACAGTCCAGGAGGAGAAAGAAGCAGATTTCTATGATAAGATATATTATGAAGTTGCTTAATTTCATATGTACTATTGATTTATGAAATAAAAATGAGGTCTCAGGTCTGCTCTGTCAGTGGGGCGTGACTGCTGGCGTCATGCTGATTGACAGCCGAATCCCCGCAGTCTGACAGCCGGCTCCCCACTGCCTATCAGCATGATGTCGGTAGTCGCGTCCCATCAACAGAGCAGAGCGGAAGAGAAGCCGCAGTTCTGTCGATGTGACATCAGCGAAAGCCGCTGAATCGCTGGCGGGGGCGGCCTGTGACCACTCTGTGCCGACAGAGATCGGCGCCGGCACAACAGGCAGGTAGTTAGCAACTACCCATGGCCCATAGTAAAAAAAAAAAAAAAAAAAAAAAGAACTAGACCTGGATAACCCCTTTAACAGTTCTATACGTGGCCATGGGCTGTGTCTGTCAATGGTTTTCTAATTCTGGATAACACATGTCCGCAGCGAATAAGGCAATAAAATCAAACACCGGGCCCTTTTCCACAACACATTGGCCCTCAGGGCTCACGTTCAGCCTGTTCATAATCGTCTCTGCTGAAAATAGATCCATAAAAAAAAGTTCCTTGTTGTGGATCACAGATGTTCTTTTGTTTTAAACAAAAACTCAGAAAATAAACTCAAGTTATAAATAGATATATTATCCCTCCAATGATTAACTTTGGAAACTGTAGCCTGTATTAATGATTAATGGGCTTTTAGGTATTTTGGAGCTTCTGCTTGTGCTGGGATTCTGTAGCCAATCCATGTATAATTACAAATGATGCATCTGTGGCACCCCAGGAGTTCACGTACCACAGTGGTATTGCCTTCCTCTCGGGGAGGGTAATGCCATGCCTGAAGATAGGAGGGATCCCTTTGGCAGGTAACCTTACATGCAGCATTTTCTGACTCCAGGCCAGAATGGGGAGCTCTAAACCTGGTTTAGGGGAAACTTCCCTGTATACATCCTGGTCTGGAGGAGGAGTCAGTTAGTCTAATGCAGACAAGCTGATGAGTTGACAGTTGGCAGCAGACAGTGAAGGAGCACAGAAGGACTTAGGAGCTAGAGGAGGCCTGCGACTGTGCCTCTCTAAGCTGAGCGCAGAAACCGGGCACCGGGAGCCCGAGGTCGCGAGGAACTACAGGTCCCACGGCAGAACCGGAGGGCCATAAACTAAAAGGGACTTGCCCACATAATACCTGAGGTACAGCAGCAATCAGAGCCTGGAGTCATCATGGACAGAGACCCCAGAGAGACTGCTCAGTTGCCTACCGTGCAAATACTGTCCCTGGACAGGGAAAAATGAGGACCTTGTTAGACAACAACAGGCAGCAAGGGACCACAGAGCAGCGCATAGTGGAAGGCTCCAAAACTGACCTGTGAAAGGGATTTCCACTAGTCTTCAGGCTGCCTGGACTCCATCTTTACCTGTTGCCGGTACCCTGGACAGAGGCTGCTTAACACCAGTAAACCAGGTAAAGACTGCAACCCTGTGTGCTCCATTTATTTTCCGGCATTCACCATCCCTGCCAAACACACCCGGGAGCACTGGGGACCCACTTCACCTGTGGAAAGCGACACCATCTTTGCTGCAGCACCATCGCCCCCAGAGGACCCCTTTAAGCAGGGTCGGTCACCTCTGACTGAGAACCACAGGTGGCATCACGAACTTTCATTATTTCCACAACCTCTTTAAAGACCGTCCCTTTTACTTGGGCACCCAGGGCCACGGACCGGGTCGCTGCCACCGTGACCACCCCTTTAGTTGCGACCGGACCCGGTACAGAGTACCCCACTGTCCTGACAGGCGACTCACATCCGGTTTTTCCCATAGTGATAGACAATATCTAGCAACTTTCTAAAATTTGGGGAAAATATCCTATAATACTCCAATCATTCTACCATATAGATCGCTGTCAGTTTAAGAATTGTTAAACTACAACTCCCAACATAACATGTCACAAAATTTCCCTGGACCTTTGTGAGTCTGATGTGGAGGAGATCAAGGATATTGAACCCAACCCCAATTCTGCAAGTCATCCTAATGCTTCTTTTAATCTAATGCCCCAGAATATTTGACAATCCTACAGACAATGGATGCTGATGTATCTGGTGCTTATGGTTTGCTTTCTCTTCGAGTGTCTTTGTTATAAATCTTCCATAGTGTTCTCCAACACAGAATTACCACAAGGAAAACCTCAGGATAAGTAGTAAAGCATTTTCTATTCAATCAGCTCGTTACACTTATCGTTTCATTCTTTGTATAATGCTGCAAGCAAAGAAAAATAAATATCCACACCTCTAGTGAGATATAAGGGCACGAGTCAATAGCACCAAGCTGACCGCACACGGAAATAAAGAGGGGCATCTCGCTCTCGTAGAAGTCCATACACTTGTTGTGGGAAATGTCACATTCAATTTGTTTGTTTTATTCCATTCCATTTTGCTTAAAAAGGTTTGCCAATACTGTTTTATTGAAGGCCTATCATGATCTAACCGACACCTTGCACCCCCGCTGATCAGTTATTACCGGCACCAGTAAGGATCTGATCGACACCTTGCACCCCCGCTGGTCAGTTATTACCGGCACCAGTCAGGATCTGATCGACACCTTGCACCCCCACTGATCAGTTATTACCAGTGCGGCGCCCCAGGGTCCTGGTCATTGCAGTGGTATTGCTTTCCTCTCTGGGAGAGTGATGCTACGTTTGGAGGCAAAGAAGGATAACTGCATCCAGGTATCACAAACATGCAACACATTTCACACTCCAGGCCACCAGGGGGAGCTCCTGACCCTATTTATTAGGTCACTCCCCGTATGTATATAACTGGTAGTCTGTAGGGAAAATTAGAACGTTCCAAACCAGAGTCTGAGGAGGATGGAAGGTTAAAGGAGCGGTGCATGCCCTTAGAGCTGCAGCACCCAGAAAGAGACATTGAAAGGCAGAACTGTATTGCAGCGAGCGTGAAGGAAGTCGAAGCAAAGGAGAGGATACCAGAAGGGGACCAGCCCAATACAGGCTGCCTGCTTCTGAGGCGCAAAATCCCGGTAGCCGGAATACCGAGGGAGTAAGGACCTCTACGCCTTATTTCAGAGACCGGCAGGACAGCTAATTGCAGGTTAACTGTCCGCACCTACACCCAGGAGGCACGGTGACACCTACAGAGCCGGGTTATCTAAAAGACCCTATAAACAGGCTCAAGTCACCAGTCATATGGGTATTGTCCTATCCTATATGGGGGGACAGAGAGAACGAAACACCACATCTGTGAGACCCTTATGTGAAGCCATAGGCAGTAAGGGACTACACCACCGCAGCGCAAAGGAAGGCTACTGATTTCCACCTGGATAAGGGAATTCTGGATTTGCCTCCCAACCGGCCGGACCCTGCCTGTCCTGTGATCTGGTGCCCTGGACTGTGGATGCTGAAGTCTTCAGTAAAAGGTAAAGAGACTGCAACCCTGTGTCCTCGTTCTTCTCTGCGCCTCTCACCATACCACCCTCTACACACTGGGGACACACTTCACCTGTGGGAAGGTATACCATCTAGCTGCCATAACATCACCCCAGCGGACCCCTTAAAGCAGCGTCGGTCACTCTGACCGAATACCACAGGTGGCGTCACGAACATTCCCCTTAAAGACCTCTCCCTTTTACATGGACGTCCCAGGGCCACGGACCGGGTCAGCCACCGTGACATGCCCCTGTGAACCGAAGGACCCGGTACCGAGTACCCCACTGCCCTTGGGGGGCAATCCACCAGCACTGGACGGAATTCTTTGATGTTGCCGTAACACATCAGCTCCGTCAATACTATAGAGGATGCTGCCGGTACTGTACATCCCCCTTTTCATCTGAGATATCAGTAAAAAACAGACATGTCTCCGTGATTCTGCACAAACACACAGTCCACAAAAATAAAAACATGGAGATGTGAACAGTTCCATAGACTAGAATGGGTAAATGCTGAAAAACACTGATAGAATACGTACATGCAACACGGAGGTCTGAATGAGGCCTATACATAGGGAGCTTCACTTGCAAACAAAACTACGACAAATAAATATAAAGACAAAGTAATGTAAAAATGTTGTGCACCCCATTATCTAAACATATTTGATGATTTTATTTCAAGCCATAAGACAATAAAAATGTATCCTGCTACATTTGAAATCACACAATAGGAACATTAAAGGGGTATTCCCATCTCCAAGATCCTACCCCAATATGTAGTAGGTGTATTACTAATACTAATAGCAAACACCTTCAATTAGAAATATAGTATAGTTTTACTGATTGTCTATGTCTCTTTCCCGATGTGCAGGCAATGCAGGACCTTAGCTACCCATTGTTACGACCCCTAGCAACTAGCTATGACTATATCAGTGGCCGTAACCATGGCTACCTAAGGTCCTGCACTGCCTGCACATGAGGAAAGAGACATAGCGAATCAGAAGAACTATACTACATTTCTAATTGGAGGTATTTGCTAATATTATTATTATGATTATTACACCTACTACATATTGGGATAGGATCTTGGAGATGGGAATACCCTCAAAGTCACATGTGGACAGTGTGAGCTGGAACTGGCACCGTTAACCCCCTAGTGGGGTGCTCCAACCCAATATTTAAATATAAATATACCTCTGCACAAATTATATATAGTAAACTGAAGCCCAAGTAAAGTAAAAACAAGAGAAACAATGTAGACAGCGGATCAAGACATTTGTATCACACAAATAATGTGGTATCAATATGCAAATTACAAATATACCCAGAGGAAAAAGTGGAAGAGATACAAAACAAGGACCCCACGCATGTCGCTGCTACACAAGGGGCTTCCTCAGGGAAGGAAGGCAAGAAAAGCAAGCCCACCGTTAACACCCAATGAGGGGCTTGGACGAGTCAATAAACAACGATTAGGAAATGATACATACATGATGTGCTGATGAAAGCATGGCTGCTGGTACTTTAGGTGCCACCAGGTGTTCATGTGTTAGTGCCGCCCTGATGTGCGCACTATAGTAATACGTTGATGAATTTCGGGTATGAGAAACTAGCCTTAATAGGCCCTCAGTCAGCTTACATGCAAATTTAAGTTACCCCAGAAACAAAATCCTGGACCAGTTGAGTTTACTAACCAGTATTTAGTGCATTATATCCATTCTTTCAGACTGATAGGACTGATATATTTCACCTGCACCCATTACTTATAATAATTTGTGATGACAAGAAGTCAAATAAGAATTAGCCCAACAAGATCATCCAATTGACTCCGGTGATAATTACTATTTTATTTGCTTGATGTTAATCAAATGATTGTAAATCACTGTTGCAATAATTATCCAGCTGAAAGTAATGATTGACATAATTGGCAATTAGCTGTATGACTAATTATCGCCAATATTGCACACATACGCCTAAAAAAATGTATGGCTCATCATTGCAAAGTCAGCATCTTATTGTTGTCCATGGCGTGATACATATCAGGATCCGTATATACCCCCAGTGATCAACCTGTTATTATGAGCAGGACGAGTTGGACCCAAAGTGGTTATTCCACCGAGATCTGATATAACTGTGAAAGGAACCACAAAAACAAGGTAGAAATAATGGGTAAGTAATAAAATTCCAACCTGGAGTAATACTCTATCAATCAATTCAATCCCTTTAGATAGAGGCTCACCTAGTGGGGTTGTGCTCCATATTGTGGGCTTGCTTCATCTAGTGGTTTCACGGTTGCACCAACATCTTTTTCCCAAATGGAGTATATCCCCTAGGCAGGCTACACACATCCAATATTTACAGTCCAGGTACGGACTTCAATATTCGGACCGGTCTCGGGTTTTCTGACGTGATCGTGACAGCTTCATAGGCATGTATATGGAAGTCGAGTTTGGGTCATGAGACCCTCTGGCCGATCCGGACATTGAGCTTTGTGCTCAGAAAGTGAATGTAGGACTTGTGTAATGAGCCTTAGCCTACAATAAAAAATGGATGCACATTGGCTGCCTCATGCAGGGGAAAAAAAATCAGCCAGTGCTCCGCGAGTTTCATAAAAAACATCTTTGGTTCAGTTTTAAAGAAGTTGGATTAATGCATTCAAGACAGCTTCTCTATTCATGAGCACACCTAAAAACTGGGGTAAAAATGTCATAGTTTTGTTCAGTTTTTCATTTGTACCAAAGTTTTTAAAGTTTTCTGATAAAAAGAGACGTGCGCTCATGAAACACCTAATCTGACTTCCAATAAACGACTATTAAAGTGTTTTTCTTATATGAACCTGACAATGTACCAGCTGACTTATTCCATGACGCTCCCGATGTGCATGTGTGTCTCGCCCAAGATCCTTGTCATAGTCACTCACATCCAAAGTCTTTCACCATGTTTCCTGCTCCTAACATCAAGTTTAAGAACTGAATTTTCACAAGATAGAGACCAAGAGAGAGAAGAGTCTATAAGCTGCCATAGTAGGGCACCATATGCACTCTGTATGCCGCCATATAGTGCAATTCCTATAAGGCTAGGCTGACATGACCGTATATTATCTCATCCGAGACAACCAGGTTGATTATGCAAATTACACCCTGATCGAACGCTGATCAGAGTTTGATCAGTGTGATTATGGTGTGCTCTGCAAGAGGAGAAAATGGAGACAGAAATTTCTCCATCTTCTCCTTTCTGTCAGTCCACGAAAATGTCATCTGAGTGCAGTCCGATGTTTTCCACCAACTCATTGGCTTGCATAGCCGAGTGTCATCCGAATATTGGATCCAACTAGGGCATGAGATAAAAATCGGACACGTGCACAGCCCCATAGAAAAACATTGGTCTCAGTGTGATCCAATGCTTTGTCGAATGGTGCTTGGACCAAAAATAAAGTAATCTCCATGAGCCCTTAGATTCATAGCTTGGTAATTAAGCACCTTATTCTTCCAACAGAAGTCATATAAAATTGTAGATTTTCTACAGGCACGATATTACTCCTCCATAGAACGTGGAAGTTGTATGAAGCTATAATATGACCATGTGCATGATGCCTACAGCAAACAATTAGTTCATGGTCATTTGAATGGAAGTCTGCAAGGACAGGATCCTCTCCCCTCTGTACCAGTCTGTCATCGTAAATTTGTGCACTGTAAATGATATCTATAACCCTGTATATAAGCCCTTTCTCTTGTACAGCACCATGGAATTAATGGTGCTATATAAATAAAAAATAATAATAATTTGCACAGCTGATAGGGTAAGGTCTTGATCTTCACATCTCAAGATTTCACCAAAATGGTTTGGTCAGTCCCAATAGATTGTTTAACATTCATTTATGAGAACCTTGCCCAAAAAGACTAATGATCGTTTACCGAGAAGGATGCACGGTTCTCACAGACAATATCCTGATGAGTAGTATATAATGGAGCTACTAGTGGAAGACCTCATATCTGGCAACAGATTGGCTCCGCTAACCATCCATATTGTCATGGCTCTCGCTGAATATGAAATGGATAATGGCATACACAAGCTTCAAGACAACCCTGTGCGGATTACAAAGGCCCAGTAACTGTACACCGGAGCGCTTGCTCTGTGCCGTGTGCCCCACGCCCCTGCTCTGTTAATATTTTATAGCATGCAGGTGTCCTTCTGTTCCTCTGCCAAAGATCCTCTGCTGGAGACATGAGGCGGAGGGGTATAACATTTCTTCGGCATATACTGTACCTGCCTAGGTGGGGGATTTCTGCAGGCTATATATATGTTGTCATTATGACATCTATTTTATATTGCTATAAATATATATATATATATATATACACATATATAATATATATATATTATGCAGATATATTATATAACCTGGGCTCTATACATATATGCACATTTCACATACATGCATAATCACAACATGCAGCAAAGGTAAAAATAAAAACACCCAATATAGTAATATACTCATGTAATCATATAATGCTGATGGTCCATGTTCCTGTCCTATACATTCCCTTGGCAGATACAGATCAGCTGTTCCCAGAAAGTCTGAGATCCACTAAACGCAACAGCTCCTATATCAAAGGGATAGCTCTGACGAGACAACCTCTTAACGAAAACCAGGACAAAAGTGACCACTGTTTGCTCCTATTTTATTCCTGCTGCTCCTTAGAGTTTTCTGATTTTTTCTTTCTTTTTTTTTTTAAAATCCACCATACGGTTCCAGAGAAATGGGTCTTTTTATTTGTGTAAATATTATGGACTTTACTAAAAAGGGAGAGTAACTGTGCAAAGCAGCCTAAAGACACGCCCCAGAGGAACCTGTAATACTCACCCCCTAGGAACGATCATAAATAAAAATAGCACCATTTAATCTGCCACATATCTCTGAAATTGTATGGTGTATATAGAAACAATATAATAAATACTCGGGGGAGCAGCAAGAATAAAATAAGAGTGAACAGTGGCGACTTTTGACCTGGTGACAAGTTCACTTTAAACTACAAAGCGTTAAAAAATCTTTGATATAAAATCTACCTGTCGCCGAAGAAGCCTCCGTCAGCTTGAGATGGCAAGGCGCAGAGAAAGTACGGCTATGACTATTGCCTCGTTGTGTGCGCACGGCTTGTTTTGGTGATTTGCATTCTGGTGAAGTCTTCACATCAGGGGCATTTGGTCGTGCTGTGTCTGCCCACCAGCGGACTGCTTCCAAAGAAAACCAGGAGAAACTAGAACACACCTACATTACATGATAAGGCCGGGATCACACGTACGCGAGATACGGCCGAGTCTCGCAGGTGAAAACCCAGCTCTGGCGCAGGCACTCCGGAGCGGAGCGCGCAGCCGCACAGCAATACATGGAGCCGCACGCCCCGTTCCGGAGTGCCGGCGCCATAGCTGGGTTTTCACCTGCGAGACTCGGCCGGATCTCGCGTATGTGTGATCCCGGCCATACACGTAACATCTGCAAGTGGATTCTTACACTGAACAAATATACTGGGTCAGTATGTCAATTTATAAAAGGCTATCTAGGTACAGAAAACATGAATTCTTCTAAAATCTCCCAAAGAGGATAATAATTTTAGATCTGAATAGTAATGATGGAAAAACCTCTTGGTAAAGGTTATGCATCTAGGCTTGAAGCATTTGTTACACAAAGCCTCACTAAAATAATATCCATACATTTGTAATTTCTTTACCTGCTGTGAATGCCGCTGTTCTCCTGAATCCGGCGCTGTTTTTCTTTTGTTCCTGCTCCTCTCCATTCCTGAGATATGGCCCCCTCTTCCCTGTATAGAAATGTAACGTTTTAGCCAAGTGGGCGTGGTCCTCTAGAAGATGCCCACTTGACTAACAAGACTAGATTTATACACAGGAAACGGGGGGATATATCTCGGGAATGGAAAAGAGTAGGAACAAAAGAAAGACAATGTCGGATTCAGGGGAACGGCGGTATTCACACTAGGTTAAAAAAAACAACCATATTTAAGGCAAGTGACAGATTGCTAAGCCTTTCTCTGTTCACACTTGGATTCTTTTCTCTGTTCTGTTTTTGCTACAGGAGCGGTAATACAAAAGTATGGTATTGAAGACACAAAAGAGCACAGAGAGGTCAAAAATACTCTGTTGTAAAAAAATCACAGTAATAAGCAAGTGCTAGTCAAAAGATGGAAAAAACAGGGTATTTAGTTGATACGTTTTTTGTAAAAAAGATATACATTAGGTAGGACTGCTCTATATGGGTATACCTTGACGATTGGTGGAGCAGCTTAGTATACATTTTTTTGCAAAAACGTATCAACTAAATACCCTGTTTTTTCCATCTTTTGACTAGCACTTGCTTATTACTGTGATTTTTTTTTTACAACAGAGTATTTTTTACCTCACTGTGCTTTTTTGTGTCTTCAAGTTTCTTGGTGGTGGGTGAACAGGTTCCTACAGACTTGTTCAATGTGCAAGTAGCCCATGTGTTTCTGGTTCTTAAAGTATGGTATTGCCGGACCTCAATATAGAAGACACCAGCAGTGCCAGACGGACTCCATTGACCATAATGGGGCGGGTCAGGTTCCTATCATGGAGTCTGACACACAATGCTGTTGTATTTTGTCTTGTGTTTTTGGCTCGGAATGGCAGACTACCTGTAGACGACGTGAAGCAGAAAAGCTTTCAGAAAACACTAAAAAGAAAGCATCCAAATCTAGGCCATTACTGTTGTGGCCTCATTCTTGCCGATTATGAAAAACCCAAGAATTTCCATAATGTTGATGGCCAAGAAAAAATGCAGGTCATTTAATCCGTAGGGTTAGTATTTCCTCATATTGAGACCCAAGTGACAAAACTGTGATAGAAGCAATAAATACGCCGAGGATAATTCTCTAATTCTCGTTCCTCTGGTGCAAGGATTTTCACACTAGGACTTGATAGATTCGACTTTCGCCATCTGAGAAGTGAGTGCAGGGATCACATGCGGTAACTCGGAGGCTTATTAGCTATGATGGTGCATGACCCAGCAGACACTGCCCTTGATGTTTGGGCGGATGTCGCTCCGTTTATGTGAATACTTTATAGTCTGGAATGTGACATTGTGCGCGGCGTGGCTAAAATCTATGGGCGTGTGACATTTTTACAGGTCACTCCTGTCTGTTGTCATTGCTATGGAGAAGAGAGACATCAATAACGCTGCATCATGGACCTGGGAAGCCTGGGGCGATGGACAGAAGAGGACATTGTTGGTGTTCCACCTCTATCACGTTGTCAGGATAGACGTTCTATGGTCAGCCCTACCTTTACTCATTTATCACCTTTTTCTGAACTTTGACATTTTGGTGACGCAGGTTAAGTACAGGTCTCCCATCAAGTGATTATTAACGAGACACCAACACTTGTCTCTAGTGGTTTTAGAGCGTTGCAAAAATAGCAAATGTCTAATTTACCTTTGTTATTGGAGTGATTCATATTAGGAACCGAAGACTGTAAACTTGTAAGGAAGCAAGGCAAAAGATTGCTGTATGCGACCTCATATCTCAAGTGAAAGGAGTCATATTGTGACCTGCAAGGTAACATGACCACGACAAGCAAATGGACCAAAATTGGATATTTTTTTGGAACATGCTTGTTGTGATATCTTGCGGGGCGCAATGCAACCCCTTTCACTTGTGCTAAACTGAGGAGGGGACGATGCTAGGGTCTTAAAATATCAGGGGTCCGAGCCCCAAGCGACTTCTCTCTCCAGCTACATAAAATAAAATTCTATATATACACGTATATCACATACTGTACTTCAACACTGTGTCTGCTGTACCAGGACTAGATAATACCCACATAATAATCCGAACAAAGCAAGGTGTACAAAGACCTTTATTACCATTAATACCACTAACCTAGGCCAAAATAACACTGCCACACCATAACCACTACTATTACTGCTACAGAGTGAGTAAATAATAATTCTACAGGACAAAACGCACTATACAAAGAGCAATATTGTAAAAAATACCATAATAGACTGCAATATATGATATATATTGCACAACCAAACTATTTGGCTGGGTACACATTGCATTTGTGCCTGGTATCAGGTGCATACCCTCAGGAGGTACGTGCCCGACAGTGTGCACAGTCAGGATGGATGCAGAGGCAGTGTGCACAGTCAGGATGGATGCAGAGGCAGTGTGCACAGTCAGGATGGATGCAGAGGCAGTGTGCACAGTCAGGATGGATGCAGAGGCAGTGTGCACAGTCAGGGTAGATGCAGAGGCAGTGTGCACAGTCAGGATGGATGCAGAGGCAGTGTGCACAGTCAGGGTAGATGCAGAGGCAGTGTGCACAGTCAGGATGGATGCAGAGGCAGTGTGCACAGTCAGGATGGATGCAGAGGCAGTGTGCACAGTCAGGATGGATGCAGAGACATTGTGCACAGTCAGGGTGGATGCAGAGGCAATGTGCACAGTCAGGATGGATGCAGAGGCAGTGTGCACAGTCAGGATGGATGCAGAGTCAGTGTGCACAGTCAGGATGGATGCAGAGGCAGTGTGCACAGTCAGGATGGATGCAGAGTCAGTGTGCACAGTCAGGATGGATGAAGAGACATTGTGCACACTCAGGATGGATGAAGAGACATTGTGCACACTCAGGATGGATGCAGAGGCAGCTTGCACTTAGCTTAACCAAATAAAAAAAAAAACACCATAAAAAGACTGAGATATTACCCCATACTGTGACTATAGAATGATAGATATCAGCTCTGCAGACCGTAGTAGGGATTACAGTACAATTATATACTATAGTTCACTTCTCTCAGCTTTTCCATACGGCCCGGGCCAACATGACTAGAGTTGAGCAAATTTTTAGATATTCAATTCAGATTACGATCGGTGGCGAAGATTGAATTAGCAATATTCGCCGAACTCAGCTGAACGTCAATGGAGTCAATGAGTGATTAAATGAACGAAAATGTACAGAAATGATCATCAAACATTAAGAAACTCCTCATCCTACTACTACATCTCCGTGGCTTAAGTAATAAGGCCCCAGAGTGTCCTCTGCAGTAATAATGCTCCAAGAGAGTCTCCTCCAGTAATAATGCCCCCAGATTGTCCCCTCCAATAAATCCATTAGAGCCCCCATTAGCATTAATACCCCCAAACTGTCCCACCACTAATAATGCACTTAGAGTTCCACCACCAAGTATAATGACCCCCAATTGCCCCCTTCAGTAGTATTGATCCATTACTGTCCGCCAGTGTCGGACTGGGGTGACAAGGGCCCACCAATAACATTGACTTTGGGGGGGGGGCCCCACTTTTCACCTGCATGCAAATATTATACTACCTTCGTTCACAGATATGCCTATATCTCTATATAATAATAAATTGGGTAGCGAGGTTAATGAATGATGAGCTGCTGCTTTTTTCTATACAGAGTGAATCAAGTGAATTATGCCAAGTACTGCCCATACAGTGGGGTTGGGGGCCCAGATCTACACAGGGGCCCACCGGGAGATTCCCCTGTTACCCTGTGAGCCAGTCCGAGTCTGCTGTCCTCCCAGTAATAATGCCCATAGAGATCCCCTGTCAGTAATAATGCAGCCAGAATGTTGCAGTCCCCCCAAAAAATAAACTCATTTAATCTTCTCCCTCAACTTCCAAAGTCACCGAATCGTCCTCTACCTTTGCTACCAGAATAGGTGGTGCATTGCAGTGATGCACCAGGACGCGGCCGTCTGTAAGGCCATAGATCTACAGCAGCCTATAAGAGCGGGAGTCCAGGACCCGGTGCCTGCAGCTCTTCGCTCTACCATCAGATCAAGCGTCATGCGTCGTCGCCATGTTGGCCTACAACCTACAGTTGTGGCTGCTACAGCTAAACACGAGTCTAATGCCGTACACTGCTGTACATAGTTTGTCTCTTATTATTTTATGTCATCTTCTGACCTCTTACATTATTTTTTCTGAAAATATGAAACCTCTTTATTGGGGGATTGGAGATTTCCAATTCATCAGATCCGATGGTGTCCTCTGTGAGTGACTGCACAAGGACTCATCATTCATCTATGGTAACATATGCAGGTCTCCTGTCTATATGGACGAGTATATGACAAGGTCTTCCCCCCATTATTGGCCGACGACTACTAACCAATATAATAGGGTACAGTCAGATGGCTGTATAAATCGAAGCAAGATTGGACTGGCTGGCGGCTCTCCCGACCTGAGTGTGACAGTTTTATCTATTTCTATGATGCTGTCACGCTCGGTTCAGGAGAGCCGCCAGCCAGTCCGTGCGCTGGCTTCCTTCTTAGTTGTTTAATCAGATTAGGGTCTCGTTTCCTTTTTTTAACACTGGATATTAGCTTTTCATGTAAATGAATGTAAGAAAAGAGTTAATGTTCTTCTGCTAGAGCCGAAATTCTGGTTTGAGTCTGCACTACAGGTGAGGTGGATCCGGTTTATCTTCTTTGCAAAGGACAAGTCGGGGGAAAAAGTGACTTACGATCCAACGCCTAAAGTCTACGCTACGCCCAGAAACCTTCCAGCTCCTATAAACTCCATAATGCATGCAGTGGCTGTAACCTCTGACTTATTAATCGGACCCATTTCTGGGCTGCTGGGGGTTTATACACCTTCTCCCAGGCTTCATGGTTTCAGACGGCACCATTCCCCAACAGTACGGAAGAAATGAATGTATTATCTGAGTCATGAAACACACCCAGACACTGTACCTCCGCCCTGGCACTACCAGCAAAAGTAAAGATATATATTAAAAGAAGCAAGTCATAAGAGTGCTGGGCGTGGAAGCAGAACACTAGCGAGTATTGCAACAATCCCACCCAGAATGTCAGATCCTCGTGATACAAAATTGTCGTAATGTTCAGACCCAGCAAATCTAATCATTAGTCAAATGACCTACATCAAGATGACTAGTCTTTGTAAGCATAGCATAGCCACTGGCTGGTCCCAAATGTGAAAACTGATGCCCCCCTTCTCCCGGGCATGCTATTGTACTTCTTCGCTTTTTGGGATGTGGGAAAGGGAAAAAACTCAGAGTGACTGATGATTGTCAGGATGTAAACTATTCTCTCCATTGAAAATAATTTGCATTGTGGCAAGTGCCCAAAAGTGTAGCGGCTGGCGGTTCATATGTGGCACGATCAAGCCTAGCTAGGGACAACAAACAAACCTTGCGTAGTCTGATCATTCGGTCGTACTTCCTCCCATCTGCCCTCTACTATATGTTAACTCTTATTCTGTAGGAAAGCAAAAAAAAAAGGAAGTATGATTGCAGGATCAGACTACCCAGGGTTTGTTTGTTGTCTGTTACCATGGAGATACAGGTCTACAGAACAGCTGCATAAACACTAGTCAGTTTGTAATTAGTACCTATTGCTTTGTTTTCTTTTTCAGAAGCATTGCGATAAAAATAAACTTAGTTTCCATAGTCTTTAAAGGGAAGCAATCATCCAAAAATGACATTGATTATATCAGATTTTTTTTTTCTGTTAAATGTATTTTTTGGCAATTGTTTTCCTTTTTTTACACATCACAATCTGTATTATAAATAAGAAATAGAACTTTGCGATTTTTACACTGGCTATTAGTGCTTTTTTGGACTAATATTTCCTTTTGTTTCAGGAAATAACACATGTAGATTAGCCACAATGGTCAGATCCTGACCCTATCTTTTGTATTGATGTGTCTAATGAGCGTGTGCAAAGGTCAGTGTGAAGGGAAGGGGAGCAGGGTCAGCTGTAACATCGTCTATTGGGATTGGTGGTTTCTGTGCTGCCTAGTCAGCATCAATAGTAAAAAAGATCTAATGTTAAAAATAATAAAAGCAATAAAAAAATCACTATATTCTCACCTTCCGGCACCTTTCTCGCTCCTCGCGACGGTCCGGTCCATGCATTGCGGTCTCGCGAGATGATGACGTCTACGTCATGATCTCGCGAGACCGCAATGCACTCTTGGGACCGGAGCGTCGCGAGGAGCATCGGTAAACGCCTGGCCTGGATCTGGGGGGCGACGGAAGGTGAGTATATAACTATTTTTTATTTTAATTCTTTTTTTTTAACAGGGATATGATGCCCACATTGCTATATACTACGTGGGCTGTGCTATATACTGAGTGGGCTGTGTTATATCCTGCGTGGGCTGTGTTATATACTACATCTCTGTGCTATATACTATGTGGGCTGTGCTATACACTACGTGGCTGTGGTATATATTACGTGGCTGGGCAATATACTACATTGCTGTGCTCTATACTATGTGGCCTGGGTTATATACTGCATGGGCAGTGTTATATACTACGTTTCTGTGCTATATACTATGTGGCTGTGCTATATACTACGTGGCTGTGCAATATATTACGTAGCTGTGCAATATATTACGTGGCTAAGCAATATACTACGTGGCTGGGCAATATACTACGTGGCTGGGCAATATACTACATGTCTGTGCTATACACTACATGTCTGTGCTTCATACTACATGACTGTGCAATATACTATGTGGCTGTGCTGTATACTACGTGGCCTGTGTTATATACTACATGGGCTGTGTTATATACTATGTGGCTGTGTTAATACTACGTGGGCTGTGTTATACGCTACTTGGCTGTGGTATATTTCTCTGCTGTATCTGTGCATCATGAATCGTGGTATGTGTTAAAGAGGGGGGCCCACTGAGACTCTTTCGCCCGGGGCCCTCAAAAACCTGGAGTCGGCCCTGGCTTCACTGATAGGTCACGCACGGCCGCGAACAATCAGCGACAGTCGCAGTCCACCCGCGAATTGGCGCAGAATTTGAACCACGCTTTGCTAATTGGTCGCGGCTGGCCAGCCGAATCCTGTGTATAAATTGCATTATTCTGAAAACTTCATAAATAAACTACATACATATAAGCGTTAGAATCGGGCCACCATCTAGTATATATATATATATATATATTTTTTTTTTTTTTTTTTTTTTTTTTTTTTTTTTAAATAGATCTAACAAAGAACTTGATTTAAACAGTATGTTATTTTCTGATGATAAACTCCCTTTAAAGTATTTGAAACTTTTTTTCTGCTGAGAGGGAGGTGGGTGGTGCAGGCTACTTTGGAAGTAACATTCCCAGGTTCCTAGCCCTTTCTGTCATTAGTGACCAGGATGATGCCCCACATTGAGTTTCTCGTGCACGATGTGGTTAATGCAGGAGGTTTTGTACCAGAGTAAATAACACACTCCCTGGGTAATGGGTCTGGCTCGTGCCCTGGACAATCATTTGGCTCCTAATGAAAATGTCTCAAAATATTTACCTTACTGCTCCATTGTTTAATTAGAGGCCGACACAATAAATTACGATCTCAAATGAATCTTGCAATTCATGGAAGTGCCGACCTCAGGATTTCATATTTCACAATCGTTCCAACATTTTTTAAAAGAATGTCAAGTGCTATTACACATACCCATTGATCCTCCTAACTTTACATATCCAAAAATGCCCTCTGCATGCAAATACTCAGAAATGGGGAATTGAAAGGTACTTGGGTAGGCAACATGGTGGTTTTTGCCAGTAGTAAGGCTGCATTTGCAAGATGCATTAGGACTGCAGTTTTGGGATGGCTTCCTGTGCCAGGGGTCCATCCTGTGGAGCCTCTGATTGGCTGTAGCTTTCACATGGGAAGGAACATATGAATAATGGGGCTGGAGTGTGCAGAGACTTCCATAGAAGCTCTCCTGGGATTGGAGCGAGTGTGCAGAGACCGCCATAGAAGCTCTGCTGGGATTGGAGAGAGTGTGCACAGACCGCCATAGAAGCTCTGCTGGGATTGGAGCGAGTGTGCAGAGACCACCATAGAAGCTCTGCTGGGATTGGAGAGAGTGTGCAAAGAGACCACCATAGAAGCTCTGCTGGGATTGGAGAGAGTGTGCAGAGACCGCCATAAAAGATCTGCTTGGATTGGAGCGAGTGTGCAAAGAGACCACCATAGAAGATCTGCTCGGATTGGAGCGAGTGTGCAGAGACCGCCATAGAAGATCTGCTTGGATTGGAGCGAGTGTGCAAAGAGACCACCATAGAAGATCTGCTTGGATTGGAGCGAGTGTGCAGAGACCACCATAGAAGATCTGCTTGGATTGGAGCGAGTGTGCAAAGAGACCACCATAGAAGATCTGCTTGGATTGGAGCGAGTGTGCAGAGACCGCCATAGAAGATCTGCTTGGATTGGAGCGAGTGTGCAGAGACCGCCATAGAAGCTCTGCTGGGATTGGAGAGAGTGTGCAAAGAGACCACCATAGAAGCTCTGCTGGGATTGGAGAGAGTGTGCAGAGACCGCCATAAAAGATCTGCTTGGATTGGAGCGAGTGTGCAAAGAGACCACCATAGAAGATCTGCTTGGATTGGAGCGAGTGTGCAGAGACCGCCATAGAAGATCTGCTTGGATTGGAGCGAGTGTGCAAAGAGACCACCATAGAAGATCTGCTCGGATTGGAGCGAGTGTGCAGAGACCACCATAGAAGATCTGCTTGGATTGGAGCGAGTGTGCAGAGACCGCCATAGAAGATCTGCTTGGATTGGAGCGAGTGTGCAAAGAGACCACCATAGAAGATCTGCTCGGATTGGAGCGAGTGTGCAGAGACCACCATAGAAGATCTGCTTGGATTGGAGTGAGTGTGCAGAGACCGCCATAGAAGATCTGCTTGGATTGGAGCGAGTGTGCAGAGACCGCCATAGAAGATCTGCTTGGATTGGAGCGAGTGTGCAAAGAGACCACCATAGAAGATCTGCTCGGATTGGAGTGAGTGTGCAGAGACCGCCATAGAAGATCTGCTTGGATTGGAGCGAGTGTGCAGAGACCGCCATAGAAGATCTGCTTGGATTGGAGCGAGTGTGCAAAGAGACCACCATAGAAGATCTGCTCGGATTGGAGCGAGTGTGCAGAGACCGCCATAGAAGATCTGCTTGGATTGGAGCGAGTGTGCAAAGAGACCACCATAGAAGATCTGCTCGGATTGGAGCGAGTGTGCAGAGACCGCCATAGAAGATCTGCTTGGATTGGAGCGAGTGTGCAAAGAGACCACCATAGAAGATCTGCTCGGATTGGAGTGAGTGTGCAGAGACCGCCATAGAAGATCTGCTTGGATTGGAGCGAGTGTGCAGAGACCGCCATAGAAGATCTGCTTGGATTGGAGCGAGTGTGCAAAGAGACCACCATAGAAGATCTGCTCGGATTGGAGCGAGTGTGCAGAGACCGCCATAGAAGATCTGCTTGGATTGGAGGGAGTGTGCAGAGACCGCCATAGAAGATCTGCTTGGATTGGAGCAAGTGTGCAAAGAGACCACCATAGAAGATCTGCTCGGATTGGAGCGAGTGTGCAGAGACCGCCATAGAAGCGCTCCTTGGATTGGAACGAGTGTGCACTGAAGCTGCGCTCCCTCAGCCTGACCCACGCTGAACTCTGGAGCATGGGAAAATGAACTGGCATTTTCTCATGCTCCAGAGGTCAGCGCGGGTAAGGATGTAAGGGAGCGCAGCTTCAGTGATGTCACCGCTAGTCACTGAAGCTCCGCTCCCAGCATCTCATTCATTCTTCAGTGATTTAAGGTGGGGTCGGTCACATCTTGGCACCGTCCTGGTTGTAAACTGTATTTACCCCAGATATGGATTACGGCGTGGGACACAGCGACGGACAGGTATGGTATATTGTTTCTTATTTTATTTTATGTTTATTACAGGAGATCGAGGGCGTTGCATGGATTAGGAGTACAATAAAGATAGCAAAAATGGTGTTGTGTTTGATTTCATTAAAATATTTTATTCTGGCTGTGTCTTTATTTAACATGTAACAACTATAGTATTAGTAATGTATACCATTACTAAGCCGGGCTTGATGTCCCCTTACAATACAAAGGTGACATTAACTCCCAAACTCCTACCCAACTTGCCACCGCTACAGGGCAAGTGGGAAGAGTAAGACTAAGTACCTGAATTGGCGCATCTTAGAGATGCACCTTTTCTGGGGCCGCCGAGTGCTGATGTTTTTAGCCAGGGAAGGGGGAGGCAATATCCATGGCCCCTTCCTAGGCTATTAATATCAGCCTGCAGCTGTCTGCATAGCTTTTGCTGGTTATTAATTATGCGGGGACCCCACGTCATTTTTTGGGGGGTCCCCCATTTTAATAGCCACTAAAGGCTAAGCATACAGCTGTGAGCTGATATTAATAGCCTGGGAAGCATCATGGGTATTACCCCCTTCCCAGGCTATAAACATCTACCTCCAGTCGCTGGCTTTCCCTCTGCTAGTTGTGAAAATTGCGCGGGAGCCCACGCCATTTTTTTCCGTAAAATAATCTTTTAATTAAATACATGTCCAGTAATTTGCACACACATTGTGCTAATTGTATTTGTCACTGCCATCTATATATCTACCTATTATGTATGTATTTACTGTATGTAATCCATCTCTTCTAACCTGTCGGATCCTGCAGTGAATTTACAGAACCTGGCAAATGAATTACCGGCTTTTCTTCTATCTCTCTCTTTATCTATGTAATATAAATATATATATATATATATGTGTGTGTGTGTCACTGACATGTATATATATATATATATATATATATGTATATATATATATATATATATACCGTATATACTCGAGTATGAGCTGACCAGAGTATAAGCCGACCCCCTAATTTTTCCACAAAAAACTAGGAAAACTTAATGACTCGAGTATAAGCCTAGGGTGGAAAATGCAGCAGCTACCGGTAAATGTCAAAAGTAAAAATAGATACCAATAAAAGTAAAATTAATTGAGACATCAGTAAGTTAAGTGTTTTTGAATATCCATATTGAATCAGGATGATACAAATGATACATCATCAGGGGGCAGAGGCTGCAGTCACTGTTACAGCCTCTGCCCTTTCCCTGAAATGAAGCTTCATCAGTGATGTTTGTTTCTAGGCTCTGGGCTAGCCTCTTCTCTACTGAGCATGCGTCAGTTGTCAATTCTGAAGTATGCTCAGTTGGAACATGTTACCGTGAAAAATTCTTATTAATGCACAGTGACGGTGCGCTCTCTCGCCAACTCTGATGAGAAGTGACGAGGAGTCAAGAGATTGCACTTTGTAAGGAGAGAACCCAGTGAGCAGGAAAAACATAGACCAGCCCTGCCCTGCCAGAAACAGACAACATATAGCAGGTCTCATATCTGTTCTCACTGCTCATCGTGTTATCTCCTTACAATGCACATGCACTCTCTTGCCACCTCATCACTTTTCATTAGAGTTAGAGATGGAGTGCACTGTCACTGTGCATTAAAAAGATTTTAGGGGAGGCCTTCTATAAAGAGGACTGGCTCCAAGTGTATATGTGTTATTGGCTCTCATGTCCCAGTAAACTAGTCTCAGCTTGACAAATACAGTGTTTTAACTCAAATAGGTCCCATACGCCCAGGGAGAGCAGGCACCTGTCCATTTTTTCCTTAGGCCTAGTTCCCACAAGTACAGACTGCAATGCACAGACCAGCAGTGGTTCTCCAACCCCAAACTTGACAGCCTCATAGGTGTAGATGGGTCATCAAGTTTGGGTCAGGACCATAAAGCACAGATGTGTGATCCGGCCTTATGTTGATGCCAACCCTGTCATTAACATGTTACTTCACAATAACATATATAATTGCAAAAATATTTCCTAGTCCTTCAATAGTGTTCATTCAGGAGCTTATTAAATTAGTTAATTTTAGGAAAAATATGTTCCTCCTGTGATGGAAAGAGGGCTATGCATTGAGCAGAAATGGAATGTTCTGTTTGAAAGATCAAAGTTCATTGTTTTCTGATGACATTAGTAAAGCAAAGAGCAAGGAGCAAGCAGGGATGTCCTTTCCAGCCTTACCCCGCCCTGGCCTGATTAGGCAGACTTAACCCTTCACTGACACTGGTAAAATAAATATTAGTGCGGTTTATCCTTTCTATTTGAAGTGGAAATGTCTACACCAATAATAAAGTTCTCGTCTTGACCTCTTTATTATATGACAATTCCTTCATCGTGGCAGGTAGAAACAATTAGCCTACTCGTGAACAACTATTGTTACAACATCAAAAATAAGAGATTGGTGAGAAGTATCAACATTGTATCCAGAACGCTTCCATATAGTTACTTCTTAAGACCTCCAGTAGTTTGACGTATATATGGGGGCCTTAGGAGTTACCCCCAACAGATGAAGTTGGGGTGCATAAGTATCCGGCCTATTGCATTACAATGGACGATAACCGAACTGTAGGTGTCTGACAGTGCCTTCCTCAAAGAGAACACAGGAGCACTCAGTCCAGATAAGTTCCTGTGTACGGCGGAGTCGGGAAGGAGGCATTTACATATTTCTCTACCAACAAAACATCCATCTATGGGCCTGAGTTGGAATGAAGCCGGACTCCACCGTGATCAACTTCAGTAATAGGTCCAGTTATTTTGGCCTCATTGCTCTTACATATTTCTTTTCATACTGCACACAATGATGTCACAGTATAAAGAAAATAAACTTGGGATGTAACAGTATAGGGATAATGCACATAGTGATGCCACACCCTATAGAAAGTACATATGGTGATATTCCAATATAGGGAGAATGCACACAGTCATGTCACAGCATAGAGATCATAGATACAGTAATGTCACAGTATAGGGATAATGCACATGGTGATGCCACACCATATACAGTAGATAGTACACATGGTGATGTTACAATATAAGGACAATGCACACAGTCATGTCACAGCATGGAGATAATAGATACAGTAATATCACAGTATAGGGATAATGCACATGGTGATGCCACACCCTATAGAAAGTACATATGGTGATGTTCCAATACAGGGAGAATGCACACAGTCATGTCACAGCATAGAGATCATAGATACAGTAATGTCACAGTATAGGGATAATGCACATGGTGATGCCACACCATATACAGTAGATAGTACACATGGTGATGTAGTTACAATATAAGGACAATGCACACAGTCACGTCACAGCATGAAGATAATAGATACAGTAATGTCACAGTATAGGGATAATGCACATGGTGATGCCACACCATATATATAGTACAGATGGTGATGTTACAATATAAGGACATTGCACACAGTGATGTCACAGTGTAAACAAAATAGACTCGGGATGTAACAGTATAGGGATAATGCACATGGTGATGCCACACACTGTAGAAAGTACATATCGTGATGTTCCAATACAGGGACAATGCACACAGTCATGTCACAGCATGGAGATAATAGATACAGTAATATCACAGTATAGCTATTAGGAAGGAAAATCCACTGCACTGAAAAGTTGATACTTTGCAAGTTTATTTTGTTGATTAGCATATATATAAGGTGAATAAGATGGGGTACATAAGCAACAAAAAATAAAGAATGTTTCGGCCCGTCCCGGGTCTTTGTCAAGGCCACAGAATATCTGAATCACTTTAATGCAGGGTGTGGAAAAACAGGCTTGTTTCAATAAATCAATAAAATCACCTTGCAAAGCATCAACTCTTGAAAGTGGGTTGGATTTTCCTTCCTGTATGCACTGGGACCACAACCCACTCCTCCTACCCCTCTACTTTAAATTTTGAGCGCAGACTAGTGATGAGCGAGTGTACTCCTTGATCGGGGGTCCTCCGAGTATTTGTTAAGTTTTCATTGCGACAGCTGAATGATTTACAGCTATTAGCCAGGCTGAGTACATGTGGGGATTCCCTAACAACCAGGCAACCCCCACATATACTCAGCCTGGCTAATAGCTGTAAATCATTTAGCTGCCGGGATGAAAGCTAAATCTCTGACCACTAACAAATACTCGGAGGACCCCCGAGCAATGAGTACACTCACTCATCCCTAGCGCAGACCATATTTTCTGTATTGACAGTATAGCTATCAAGCAGTAGTGATGTCACAGTAGAAAGATAATACACACAAAAATGTCATAATGAAAATTGATCTGTCAGCAGGTTTTGCTATGGAATCTGAAAACAGTATGATGTAGGGGCAGAGACCCTGATTCTAGCTATGTGTCATTACAGGACTGCTTGGTGCAGTTTTGATAGAATCCCTGTTTTCCCTACTGTAGATGTAGCAGTGCTCAGAATGCTGAGCTGTGTATAACCCCGCCCACACCCCTGATTGGCAGCTTCCTGTGCACACTGCGCATTGTCAACACTCTACCAATCAGTGGTGGGGGCGTGGTTACATACGGTAGCCTGACTGTCAAGTACTTGAGCTCTAGTCCTGCAGTGATAATCTCTTTCTTATAAAACATTGATTGTGTTGAAACTACAGCACCCAGCCTAATAAGTTGCATATCCCTAGAATCGGGCTCACTTGTCCTACATTATGCTGTTCTCAGAATAAATAGCAAAAATCTGCTAACATATTCCCTTCAAAAGATAATTACAGTAATTATATGTAGAAAATTGAGCCACATTTCCTTTTTTAGTCGCCATGTCTATCATTCACAGTGATCACTAGCTGCACCTTACCTTCTATTGGAGACACACTTTAATATGTGTAAGTTATAAGACCCCAAAGTCCCTGCTCCTTTGGATACCCTGTTAGTTATGTGCATGACTGTTGTGCAACAATACTACAGGCAGTTATCAAATAAATCAATAAATGAAGGAAACGAGTAATGAGCGGAGCGCTGCTAGCTTCTACTCAGCCTAGATTACTTCCTATTTGCCCAGCATTGCCTGATATGACTATTCCACCCAATAATGAGGATATATATTTTGGGGTTAGCATCAAGCCATGCAATGAGTTAGTAAAGCAATCCCTGTTTATAGTATGCATCATGTATTACTGTCACTGTCTGAGGCAGATTACTGTCTAATGCTGAGCTGCTGTCAGTTAGTACTAGGGGTGCGCTTACAGCTGCTCCTCTCTATACACAGTGCAGTGACTGACAGCAGAACCTAATGCTGAGCTGCTGTCAGTTAGTACTAGGGGTGTGCTTACAGCTGCTCCTCTCTATACACAGTACAGTGACTGACAGCAGAACCTAATGCTGAGCTGCTGTCAGTTAGTACTAGGGGTGCGCTTACAGCTGCTCCTCTCTATACACAGTGCAGTGACTGACAGCAGAACCTAATGCTGAGCTGCTGTCAGTTAGTACTAGGGGTGCACTTACAGCTGCTCCTCTCTATACACAGTGCAGTGACTGACAGCAGAACCTAATGCTGAGCTGCTGTCAGTTAGTACTAGGGGTGTGCTTACAGCTGCTCCTCTCTATACACAGTGTAGTGACTGACAGCAGACCCTAATGCTGAGCTGCTGTCAGTTAGTACTAGGGGTGCGCTTACAGCTGCTCCTCTCTATACACAGTACAGTGACTGACAGCAGACTCTAATGCTGAGCTGCTGTCAGTTAGTACTAGGGGTGCACTTACAGCTGCTCCTCTCTATACACAGTGCAGTGACTGACAGCAGACCCTAATGCTGAGCTGCTGTCAGTTAGTACTAGGGGTGCACTTACAGCTGCTCCTCTCTATACACAGTGCAGTGACTGACAGCAGACCCTAATGCTGAGCTGCTGTCAGTTAGTACTAGGCGTGCACATCCAGCTGCTCCTCTCTATACACAGTGTAGTGACTGACAGCAGACCCTAATGCTGAGCTTCTGTCAGTTAGTACTAGGGGTGCGCTTACAGCTGCTCCTCTCTATACACAGTGCAGTGACTGACAGAAGACCCTAATGCTAAGCTTCTGTCAGTTAGTACTAGGGGTGCGCTTACAGCTGCTCCTCTCTATACACAGTGTAGTGACTGACAGCAGACCCTAATGCTGAGCTTCTGTCAGTTAGTACTAGGGGTGCGCTTACAGCTGCTCCTCTCTATACACAGTGCAGTGACTGACAGAAGACCCTAATGCTAAGCTTCTGTCAGTTAGTACTAGGGGTGCGCTTACAGCTGCTCCTCTCTATACACAGTGCAGTGACTGACAGCAGACCCTAATGCTAAGCTTCTGTCAGTTAGTACTAGGGGTGCACTTACAGCTGCTCCTCTCTATACACAGTGCAGGGACTGACAGCAGACCCTAATGCTGAGCTTCTGTCAGTTAGTGCCTAGGGTGCGCTTACAGCTGCTCCTCGCTATACACAGTGCAGGGACTGACAGCAGACCCTAATGCTGAGCTGCTGTCAGTTAGTACTAGGGGTGCACTTACAGCTGCTCCTCTCTATACACAGTACAGTGACAGACACCAGACCCTAATGCTGAGCTGCTGTCAGTTAGTACTAGGGGTGCACTTACAGCTGCTCCTCTCTATACACAGTACAGTGACAGACAGCAGACCCTAATGCTGAGCTGCTGTCAGTTAGTACTAGGGGTGCACTTACAGCTGCTCCTCTCTATACACAGTACAGTGACTGACAGCAGACCCTAATGCTGAGCTGCTGTCAGTTAGTACTAGGGGTGCGCTTACAGCTGCTCCTCTCTATACACAGTGCAGTGACTGACAGCAGACCCTAATGCTGAGCTGCTGTCAGTTAGTACTAGGGGTGCACTTACAGCTGCTCCTCTCTATACACAGTACAGTGACTGACAGCAGACCCTAATGCTGAGCTGCTGTCAGTTAGTACTAGGGGTGCACTTACAGCTGCTCCTCTCTATACACAGTGTAGTGACTGACAGCAGACCCTAATGATGAGCTTCTGTCAGTTAGTGCCTAGGGTGCGCTTACAGCTGCTCCTCGCTATACACAGTGCAGGGACTGACAGCAGACCCTAATGCTGAGCTGCTGTCAGTTAGTACTAGGGGTGCACTTACAGCTGCTCCTCTCTATACACAGTACAGTGACAGACAGCAGACCCTAATGCTGAGCTGCTGTCAGTTAGTACTAGGGGTGCACTTACAGCTGCTCCTCTCTACACACAGTACAGTGAAAGGCAGCAGACCCTAATGCTGAGCTGCTGTCAGTTAGTACTAGGGGTGCACTTACAGCTGCTCCTCTCTATACACAGTACAGTGACTGACAGCAGACCCTAATGCTGAGCTGCTGTCAGTTAGTACTAGGGGTGCGCTTACAGCTGCTCCTCTCTATACACAGTGCAGTGACTGACAGCAGACCCTAATGCTGAGCTGCTGTCAGTTAGTACTAGGGGTGCACTTACAGCTGCTCCTCTCTATACACAGTACAGTGACTGACAGCAGACACTAATGCTGAGCTGCTGTCAGTTAGTACTAGGGGTGCACTTACAGCTGCTCCTCTCTATACACAGTGTAGTGACTGACAGCAGACCCTAATGCTGAGCTTCTGTCAGTTAGTACTAGGGGTGCACTTACAGCTGCTCCTCTCTATACACAGTGCAGTGACTGACAGCAGACCCTAATGATGAGCTGCTGTCAGTTAGTGCCTAGGATGCGCTTACAGCTGCTCCTCTCTATACACAGTGCAGTGACTGACAGCAGACCCTAATGATGAGCTGCTGTCAGTTAGTGCCTAGGGTGCGCTTACAGCTGCTCCTCTCTATACACAGTGTAGTGACTGACAGCAGAACCTAATGCTGAGCTTCTGTCAGTTAGTACTAGGGGTGCGCTTACAGCTGCTCCTCTCTATACACAGTGCAGTGACTGACAGCAGACCCTAATGCTGAGATGCTGTCAGTTAGTACTAGGGGTGCACTTACAGCTGCTCCTCTCTATACACAGTACAGTGACAGACAGCAGACCCTAATGCTGAGCTGCTGTCAGTTAGTACTAGGGGTGCACTTACAGCTGCTCCTCTCTATACACAGTACAGTGACAGACAGCAGACCCTAATGCTGAGCTGCTGTCAGTTAGTACTAGGGGTGCACTTACAGCTGCTCCTCTCTATACACAGTGCAGTGACTGACAGCAGACCCAAATGCTGAGCTGCTGTCAGTTAGTACTAGGGGTGCACTTACAGCTGCTCCTCTCTATACACAGTACAGTGACTGACAGCAGACCCTAATGCTGAGCTGCTGTCAGTTAGTACTAGGGGTGCACTTACAGCTGCTCCTCTCTATACACAGTGTAGTGACTGACAGCAGACCCTAATGCTGAGCTTCTGTCAGTTAGTACTAGGGGTGCACTTACAGCTGCTCCTCTCTATACACAGTGCGGTGACTGACAGCAGACCCTAATGATGAGCTGCTGTCAGTTAGTGCCTAGGATGTGCTTACAGCTGCTCCTCTCTATACACAGTGCAGTGACTGACAGCAGACCCTAATGATGAGCTGCTGTCAGTTAGTGCCTAGGGTGCGCTTACAGCTGCTCCTCTCTATACACAGTGTAGTGACTGACAGCAGAACCTAATGCTGAGCTTCTGTCAGTTAGTACTAGGGGTGCACTTACAGCTGCTCCTCTCTATACACAGTACAGTGACAGACAGCAGACCCTAATGCTGAGCTGCTGTCAGTTAGTACTAGGGGTGCGCTTACAGCTGCTCCTCTCTATACACAGTGCAGTGACTGACAGCAGACCCTAATGCTGAGCTGCTGTCAGTTAGTACTAGGGGTGCACTTACAGCTGATCCTCTCTATACACAGTGTAGTGACTGACAGCAGACCCTAATGCTGAGCTTCTGTCAGTTAATACTAGGGGTGCACTTACAGCTGCTCCTCTCTATACACAGTGCAGTGACTGACAGCAGACCCTAATGCTGAGCTGCTGTCAGTTAGTGCCTAGGATGCACTTACAGCTGCTCCTCTCTATACACAGTGCAGTGACTGACAGCAGACCCTAATGATGAGCTGCTGTCAGTTAGTGCCTAGGGTGCGCTTACAGCTGCTCCTCTCTATACACAGTGTAGTGACTGACAGCAGAACCTAATGCTGAGCTTCTGTCAGTTAGTACTAGGGGTGCGCTTACAGCTGCTCCTCTCTATACACAGTGCAGTGACTGACAGCAGACCCTAATGCTGAGCTGCTGTCAGTTAGTACTAGGGGTGCACTTACAGCTGCTCCTCTCTATACACAGTACAGTGACAGACAGCAGACCCTAATGATGAGCTGCTGTCAGTTAGTACTAGGGGTGCACTTACAGCTGCTCCTCTCTATACACAGTACAGTGACAGACAGCAGACCCTAATGCTGAGCTGCTGTCAGTTAGTACTAGGGGTGCGCTTACAGCTGCTCCTCTCTATACACAGTGCAGTGACTGACAGCAGACCCTAATGCTGAGCTGCTGTCAGTTAGTACTAGGGGTGCACTTACAGCTGCTCCTCTCTATACACAGTACAGTGACTGACAGCAGACCCTAATGCTGAGCTGCTGTCAGTTAGTACTAGGGGTGCACTTACAGCTGCTCCTCTCTATACACAGTGTAGTGACTGACAGCAGACCCTAATGCTGAGCTTCTGTCAGTTAGTACTACGGGTGCACTTACAGCTGCTCCTCTCTATACACAGTGCAGTGACTGACAGCAGACCCTAATGATGAGCTGCTGTCAGTTAGTGCCTAGGATGCGCTTACAGCTGCTCCTCTCTATACACAGTGCAGTGACTGACAGCAGACCCTAATGCTGAGCTGCTGTCAGTTAGTGCCTAGGGGTGCGCTTACAGCTGCTGCTCTCTATACACAGTGCAGTGACTGACAGCAGACCCTAATGCTGAGCTGCTGTCAGTTAGTACTAGGGGTGCACTTACAGCTGCTCCTCTCTATACACAGTTCAGTGACTGACAGCAGACCCTAATGCTGAGCTGCTGTCAGTTAGTACTAGGGGTGCACTTACAGCTGCTCCTCTCTATACACAGTACAGTGACTGACAGCAGACCCTAATGCTGAGCTGCTGTCAGTTAGTACTAGGGGTGCGCTTACAGCTGTTCCTCTCTATACACAGTACAGTGACAGACAGCAGACCCTAATGCTGAGCTGCTGTCAGTTAGTACTAGGGGTGCACTTACAACTGCTCCTCTCTATACACAGTGCACTGACTGACAGCAGACCCTAATGCTGAGCTGCTGTCAGTTAGTACTAGGGGTGCACTTACAGCTGCTCCTCTCTATACACAGTGCAGTGACTGACAGCAGATCCTAATGCTGAGCTGCTGTCAGTTAGTACTAGGGGTGCGCTTACAGCTGCTCCTCTCTATACACAGTACAGTGACTGACAGCAGATCCTAATGCTGAGCTGCTGTCAGTTAGTAGTAGGGGTGCACTTACAGCTGCTCCTCTCTATACACAGTGCAGTGACTGACAGCAGACCCTAATGCTGAGCTGCTGTCAGTTAGTGCCTAGGGGTGCGCTTACAGCTGCTCCTCTCTATACACAGTGCAGTGACTGACAGCAGACCCTAATGCTGAGCTGCTGTCAGTTAGTACTAGGGGTGCACTTACAGCTGCTCCTCTCTATACACAGTTCAGTGACTGACAGCAGACCCTAATGCTGAGCTGCTGTCAGTTAGTACTAGGGGTGCACTTACAGCTGCTCCTCTCTATACACAGTACAGTGACTGACAGCAGACGCTAATGCTGAGCTGCTGTCAGTTAGTACTAGGGGTGCGCTTACAGCGGCTCCACTCTATACACATTGCAGTGACTGACAGCAGATCCTAATGCTGAGCTGCTGTCAGTTAGTACTAGGGGTGCACTTACAGCTGCTCCTCTCTATACACAGTGCAGTGACTGACAGCAGACCCTAATGCTGAGCTGCTGTCAGTTAGTACTAGGGGTGCACTTACAGCTGCTCCTCTCTATACACAGTGTAGTGACTGACAGCAGATCCTAATGCTGAGCTGCTGTCAGTTAGTACTAGGGGTGCACTTACAGCTGCTCCTCTCTATACACAGTACAGTGACTGACAGCAGACCCTAATGCTGAGCTGCTGTCAGTTAGTACTAGGGGTGCACTTACAGCTGCTCCTCTCTATACACAGTGTAGTGACTGACAGCAGACCCTAATGCTGAGCTTCTGTCAGTTAGTACTAGGGGTGCACTTACAGCTGCTCCTCTCTATACACAGTGCAGTGACTGACAGCAGACCCTAATGATGAGCTGCTGTCAGTTAGTGCCTAGGATGCGCTTACAGCTGCTCCTCTCTATACACAGTGCAGTGACTGACAGCAGACCCTAATGCTGAGCTGCTGTCAGTTAGTGCCTAGGGGTGCGCTTACAGCTGCTCCTCTCTATACACAGTGCAGTGACTGACAGCAGACCCTAATGCTGAGCTGCTGTCAGTTAGTACTAGGGGTGCACTTACAGCTGCTCCTCTCTATACACAGTGCAGTGACTGACAGCAGACCCTAATGCTGAGCTGCTGTCAGTTAGTACTAGGGGTGCACTTACAGCTGCTCCTCTCTATACACAGTGTAGTGACTGACAGCAGATCCTAATGCTGAGCTGCTGTCAGTTAGTACTAGGGGTGCACTTACAGCTGCTCCTCTCTATACACAGTACAGTGACTGACAGCAGACCCTAATGCTGAGCTGCTGTCAGTTAGTACTAGGGGTGCACTTACAGCTGCTCCTCTCTATACACAGTGTAGTGACTGACAGCAGACCCTAATGCTGAGCTTCTGTCAGTTAGTACTAGGGGTGCACTTACAGCTGCTCCTCTCTATACACAGTGCAGTGACTGACAGCAGACCCTAATGATGAGCTGCTGTCAGTTAGTGCCTAGGATGCGCTTACAGCTGCTCCTCTCTATACACAGTGCAGTGACTGACAGCAGACCCTAATGCTGAGCTGCTGTCAGTTAGTGCCTAGGGGTGCGCTTACAGCTGCTCCTCTCTATACACAGTGCAGTGACTGACAGCAGACCCTAATGCTGAGCTGCTGTCAGTTAGTACTAGGGGTGCACTTACAGCTGCTCCTCTCTATACACAGTTCAGTGACTGACAGCAGACCCTAATGCTGAGCTGCTGTCAGTTAGTACTAGGGGTGCACTTACAGCTGCTCCTCTCTATACACAGTACAGTGACTGACAGCAGACCCTAATGCTGAGCTGCTGTCAGTTAGTACTAGGGGTGCGCTTACAGCTGCTCCTCTCTATACACAGTACAGTGACAGACAGCAGACCCTAATGCTGAGCTGCTGTCAGTTAGTACTAGGGGTGCACTTACAACTGCTCCTCTCTATACACAGTGCACTGACTGACAGCAGACCCTAATGCTGAGCTGCTGTCAGTTAGTACTAGGGGTGCACTTACAGCTGCTCCTCTCTATACACATTGCAGTGACTGACAGCAGATCCTAATGCTGAGCTGCTGTCAGTTAGTACTAGGGGTGCGCTTACAGCTGCTCCTCTCTATACACAGTACAGTGACTGACAGCAGATCCTAATGCTGAGCTGCTGTCAGTTAGTAGTAGGGGTGCACTTACAGCTGCTCCTCTCTATACACAGTGCAGTGACTGACAGCAGACCCTAATGCTGAGCTGCTGTCAGTTAGTGCCTAGGGGTGCGCTTACAGCTGCTCCTCTCTATACACAGTGCAGTGACTGACAGCAGACCCTAATGCTGAGCTGCTGTCAGTTAGTACTAGGGGTGCACTTACAGCTGCTCCTCTCTATACACAGTTCAGTGACTGACAGCAGACCCTAATGCTGAGCTGCTGTCAGCTAGTACTAGGGGTGCACTTACAGCTGCTCCTCTCTATACACAGTACAGTGACTGACAGCAGACGCTAATGCTGAGCTGCTGTCAGTTAGTACTAGGGGTGCACTTACAGCGGCTCCACTCTATACACATTGCAGTGACTGACAGCAGATCCTAATGCTGAGCTGCTGTCAGTTAGTACTAGGGGTGCACTTACAGCTGCTCCTCTCTATACACAGTGCAGTGACTGACAGCAGACCCTAATGCTGAGCTGCTGTCAGTTAGTACTAGGGGTGCACTTACAGCTGCTCCTCTCTATACACAGTGTAGTGACTGACAGCAGATCCTAATGCTGAGCTGCTGTCAGTTAGTACTAGGGGTGCACTTACAGCTGCTCCTCTCTATACACAGTACAGTGACTGACAGCAGACCCTAATGCTGAGCTGCTGTCAGTTAGTACTAGGGGTGCACTTACAGCTGCTCCTCTCTATACACAGTGTAGTGACTGACAGCAGACCCTAATGCTGAGCTTCTGTCAGTTAGTACTAGGGGTGCACTTACAGCTGCTCCTCTCTATACACAGTGCAGTGACTGACAGCAGACCCTAATGATGAGCTGCTGTCAGTTAGTGCCTAGGATGCGCTTACAGCTGCTCCTCTCTATACACAGTGCAGTGACTGACAGCAGACCCTAATGCTGAGCTGCTGTCAGTTAGTGCCTAGGGGTGCGCTTACAGCTGCTCCTCTCTATACACAGTGCAGTGACTGACAGCAGACCCTAATGCTGAGCTGCTGTCAGTTAGTACTAGGGGTGCACTTACAGCTGCTCCTCTCTATACACAGTGCAGTGACTGACAGCAGACCCTAATGCTGAGCTGCTGTCAGTTAGTACTAGGGGTGCACTTACAGCTGCTCCTCTCTATACACAGTGTAGTGACTGACAGCAGATCCTAATGCTGAGCTGCTGTCAGTTAGTACTAGGGGTGCACTTACAGCTGCTCCTCTCTATACACAGTACAGTGACTGACAGCAGACCCTAATGCTGAGCTGCTGTCAGTTAGTACTAGGGGTGCACTTACAGCTGCTCCTCTCTATACACAGTGTAGTGACTGACAGCAGACCCTAATGCTGAGCTTCTGTCAGTTAGTACTAGGGGTGCACTTACAGCTGCTCCTCTCTATACACAGTGCAGTGACTGACAGCAGACCCTAATGATGAGCTGCTGTCAGTTAGTGCCTAGGATGCGCTTACAGCTGCTCCTCTCTATACACAGTGCAGTGACTGACAGCAGACCCTAATGCTGAGCTGCTGTCAGTTAGTGCCTAGGGGTGCGCTTACAGCTGCTCCTCTCTATACACAGTGCAGTGACTGACAGCAGACCCTAATGCTGAGCTGCTGTCAGTTAGTACTAGGGGTGCACTTACAGCTGCTCCTCTCTATACACAGTTCAGTGACTGACAGCAGACCCTAATGCTGAGCTGCTGTCAGTTAGTACTAGGGGTGCACTTACAGCTGCTCCTCTCTATACACAGTACAGTGACTGACAGCAGACCCTAATGCTGAGCTGCTGTCAGTTAGTACTAGGGGTGCGCTTACAGCTGCTCCTCTCTATACACAGTACAGTGACAGACAGCAGACCCTAATGCTGAGCTGCTGTCAGTTAGTACTAGGGGTGCACTTACAACTGCTCCTCTCTATACACAGTGCACTGACTGACAGCAGACCCTAATGCTGAGCTGCTGTCAGTTAGTACTAGGGGTGCACTTACAGTTGCTCCTCTCTATACACAGTGCAGTGACTGACAGCAGATCCTAATGCTGAGCTGCTGTCAGTTAGTACTAGGGGTGCGCTTACAGCTGCTCCTCTCTATACACAGTACAGTGACTGACAGCAGATCCTAATGCTGAGCTGCTGTCAGTTAGTAGTAGGGGTGCACTTACAGCTGCTCCTCTCTATACACAGTGCAGTGACTGACAGCAGACCCTAATGCTGAGCTGCTGTCAGTTAGTGCCTAGGGGTGCGTTTACAGCTGCTCCTCTCTATACACAGTGCAGTGACTGACAGCAGACCCTAATGCTGAGCTGCTCTCAGTTAGTACTAGGGGTGCACTTACAGCTGCTCCTCTCTATACACAGTTCAGTGACTGACAGCAGACCCTAATGCTGAGCTGCTGTCAGTTAGTACTAGGGGTGCACTTACAGCTGCTCCTCTCTATACACAGTACAGTGACTGACAGCAGACGCTAATGCTGAGCTGCTGTCAGTTAGTACTAGGGGTGCGCTTACAGCTGCTCCACTCTATACACATTGCAGTGACTGACAGCAGATCCTAATGCTGAGCTGCTGTCAGTTAGTACTAGGGGTGCACTTACAGCTGCTCCTCTCTATACACAGTACAGTGACTGACAGCAGATCCTAATGCTGAGCTGCTGTCAGTTAGTACTAGGGGTGCACTTACAGCTGCTCCTCTCTATACACAGTACAGTGACTGACAGCAGACCCTAATGCTGAGCTGCTATCAGTACTAGGGGTGCACTTACAGCTGCTCCTCTCTATACACAGTGTAGTGACTGACAGCAGATCCTAATGCTGAGCTGCTGTCAGTTAGTACTAGGGGTGCACTTACAGCTGCTCCTCTCTATACACAGTACAGTGACTGACAGCAGACCCTAATGCTGAGCTGCTGTCAGTTAGAACTAGGGGTGCACTTACAGCTGCTCCTCTCTATACACAGTACAGTGACTGACAGCAGACCCTAATGCTGAGCTGCTGTCAGTTAGTACTAGGGGTGCGCTTACAGCTGCTCCACTCTATACACATTGCAGTGACTGACAGCAGATCCTAATGCTGAGCTGCTGTCAGTTAGTACTAGGGGTGCACTTACAGCTGCTCCTCTCTATACACAGTACAGTGACTGACAGCAGACCCTAATGCTGAGCTGCTATCAGTACTAGGGGTGCACTTACAGCTGCTCCTCTCTATACACAGTGTAGTGACTGACAGCAGATCCTAATGATGAGCTGCTGTCAGTTAGTACTAGGGGTGCACTTACAGCTGCTCCTCTCTATACACAGTGCACTGACTGACAGCAGACCCTAATGCTGAGCTGCTGTCAGTTAGTACTAGGGGTGCACTTGCAGCTGCTCCTCTCTATACACAGTTCAGTGACTGACAGCAGATCCTAATGCTGAGCTGCTGTCAGTTAGTACTAGGGGTGCGCTTACAGCTGCTCCTCTCTATACACAGTACAGTAACTGACAGCAGATCCTAATGCTGAGCTGCTGTCAGTTAGTACTAGGGGTGCACTTACAGTTGCTCCTCTCTATACACAGTGCAGTGACTGACAGCAGACCCTAATGCTGAGCTGCTGTCAGTTAGTACTAGGGGTGCACTTACAGTTGCTCCTCTCTATACACAGTGCAGTGACTGACAGCAGATCCTAATGCTGAGCTGCTGTCAGTTAGTACTAGGGGTGCGCTTACAGCTGCTCCTCTCTATACACAGTACAGTGACTGACAGCAGATCCTAATGCTGAGCTGCTGTCAGTTAGTAGTAGGGGTGCACTTACAGCTGCTCCTCTCTATACACAGTGCAGTGACTGACAGCAGACCCTAATGCTGAGCTGCTGTCAGTTAGTGCCTAGGGGTGCGTTTACAGCTGCTCCTCTCTATACACAGTGCAGTGACTGACAGCAGACCCTAATGCTGAGCTGCTCTCAGTTAGTACTAGGGGTGCACTTACAGCTGCTCCTCTCTATACACAGTTCAGTGACTGACAGCAGACCCTAATGCTGAGCTGCTGTCAGTTAGTACTAGGGGTGCACTTACAGCTGCTCCTCTCTATACACAGTACAGTGACTGACAGCAGACGCTAATGCTGAGCTGCTGTCAGTTAGTACTAGGGGTGCGCTTACAGCTGCTCCACTCTATACACATTGCAGTGACTGACAGCAGATCCTAATGCTGAGCTGCTGTCAGTTAGTACTAGGGGTGCACTTACAGCTGCTCCTCTCTATACACAGTACAGTGACTGACAGCAGATCCTAATGCTGAGCTGCTGTCAGTTAGTACTAGGGGTGCACTTACAGCTGCTCCTCTCTATACACAGTACAGTGACTGACAGCAGACCCTAATGCTGAGCTGCTATCAGTACTAGGGGTGCACTTACAGCTGCTCCTCTCTATACACAGTGTAGTGACTGACAGCAGATCCTAATGCTGAGCTGCTGTCAGTTAGTACTAGGGGTGCACTTACAGCTGCTCCTCTCTATACACAGTACAGTGACTGACAGCAGACCCTAATGCTGAGCTGCTGTCAGTTAGAACTAGGGGTGCACTTACAGCTGCTCCTCTCTATACACAGTACAGTGACTGACAGCAGACCCTAATGCTGAGCTGCTGTCAGTTAGTACTAGGGGTGCGCTTACAGCTGCTCCACTCTATACACATTGCAGTGACTGACAGCAGATCCTAATGCTGAGCTGCTGTCAGTTAGTACTAGGGGTGCACTTACAGCTGCTCCTCTCTATACACAGTACAGTGACTGACAGCAGACCCTAATGCTGAGCTGCTATCAGTACTAGGGGTGCACTTACAGCTGCTCCTCTCTATACACAGTGTAGTGACTGACAGCAGATCCTAATGATGAGCTGCTGTCAGTTAGTACTAGGGGTGCACTTACAGCTGCTCCTCTCTATACACAGTGCACTGACTGACAGCAGACCCTAATGCTGAGCTGCTGTCAGTTAGTACTAGGGGTGCACTTGCAGCTGCTCCTCTCTATACACAGTTCAGTGACTGACAGCAGATCCTAATGCTGAGCTGCTGTCAGTTAGTACTAGGGGTGCGCTTACAGCTGCTCCTCTCTATACACAGTACAGTAACTGACAGCAGATCCTAATGCTGAGCTGCTGTCACTTAGTACTAGGGGTGCACTTACAGCTGCTCCTCTCTATACACAGTGCAGTGACTGACAGCAGACCCTAATGCTGAGCTGCTGTCAGTTAGTGCCTAGGGGTGCGCTTACAGCTGCTCCTCTCTATACACAGTGCAGTGACTGACAGCAGACCCTAATGTTGAGCTGCTGTCAGTTAGTACTAGGGGTGCACTTACAGCTGCTCCTCTCTATACACAGTTCAGTGACTGACAGCAGACCCTTATGCTGAGCTGCTGTCAGTTAGTACTAGGGGTGCACTTACAGCTGCTCCTCTCTATACACAGTACAGTGACTGACAGCAGGCCCTAATGCTGAGCTGCTGTCAGTTAGTACTAGGGGTGCGCTTACAGCTGCTCCTCTCTATACACAGTGCAGTGACTGACAGCAGATCCTAATGCTGAGCTGCTGTCAGTTAGTACTAGGGGTGCACTTACAGCTGCTCCTCTCTATACACAGTGTAGTGACTGACAGCAGATCCTAATGCTGAGCTGCTGTCAGTTAGTACTAGGGGTGCACTTACAGCTGCTCCTCTCTATACACAGTGTAGTGACTGACAGCAGATCCTAATGCTGAGCTGCTGTCAGTTAGTACTAGGGGTGCACTTGCAGCTGCTCCTCTCTATACACAGTACAGTGACTGACAGCAGACCCTAATGCTGAGCTGCTGTCAGTTAGTACTAGGGTGCACTTCAGCTGCTCCTCTCTATACACAGTGCAGTGACTGACAGCAGATCCTAATGCTGAGCTGCTGTCAGTTAGTACTAGGGGTGCACTTACAGCTGCTCCTCTCTATACACAGTGTAGTGACTGACAGCAGATCCTAATGCTGAGCTGCTGTCAGTTAGTACTAGGGGTGCACTTGCAGCTGCTCCTCTCTATACACAGTACAGTGACTGACAGCAGACCCTAATGCTGAGCTGCTGTCAGTTAGTACTAGGGTGCACTTGCAGCTGCTCCTCTCTATACACAGTACAGTGACTGACAGCAGACCCTAATGCTGAGCTGCTGTCAGTTAGTACTAGGGGTGCACTTACAGCTGCTCCTCTCTATACACAGTGCAGTGACTGACAGCAGACCCTAATGCTGAGCTGCTGTCAGTCAGTACTAGGGGTGCACTTCAGCTGCTCCTCTCTATACACAGTGCAGTGACTGACAGCAGACCCTAATGCTGAGCTGCTGTCAGTCAGTACTAGGGGTGCACTTCAGCTGCTCCTCTCTATACACAGTGCAGTGACTGACAGCAGACCCTAATGCTGAGCTGCTGTCAGTACTAGGGGTGCGCTTACAGCCACCACTCTCTACACACAGTGCAGTAACTGAACCTCAACGCTGCCGGGAGGGAATAACGCCATTTTCTCCCAGCAATGGGGTCCAAGTGCTGTCACCACTCAGGTTCACAACGCTATTAAGCTGCAGTATTAACCCCATATTTGCAGGTTAATAGCATTTTTTCATGTGACAGGTTCCTTTTAAAGACACAAAAATAGTAATCAACGAACACTTACCAAATAGACAACAACTCATTGCTGATTTATTGAGGTACAAAGTCTTATTTATTTTGAAAATCTTATTAATGTCTCATTTTATAAATTAATTATTTTATTATTATTTAATTTTTTAGTATTTTATTTTTATTTGTATAATTATCATAATTGTATTATTTATCTTATTTTATTATAATTAATTGTAAATCTTATTAATGTTTTATTTTAATTTTGCAATACAAAGCGATGTGTACACAATTCCTTCCTTGTTTATTTTAGCTGCATTATCTGATATTGAGAGTAAGGTTATAGCCTTTAAGGAGGATCTGTCACCAGATTTCAGTTTGCAGACTTCATATAAATGTTTTAGACCTTATGAGACTGGTGTACTTACTTTGAAAAATCCATTTCAGAATGGCTGTATGATCCTTTTTTTCTAATTAAAATTAGCATTTTATGGATCCAGCTCTAGATCATCCCAATAACATTATTATACAATAATTCTGAAATTGATTTTCACAGTAAGTACACCAGCATCCTCAGGTATAAGATCTAATTGGTAATCTATACAATTTGTGTTGGAAATATCACTGCCACATATTGTTATATACTATGTTATATATCCATTTTTATTACACTATTTCCTTGATACATAAGGTATATGATACATTTACAAATGTTGCGCTTTCATCCATGTTATATAAACACGCTAAATCGGCTTTCACGTCATGAATAGTGTTGAGCATTCCGATACCGCAAGTATCGGGTATCGGCCGATATTTGCGGTATCGGAATTCCGATACTGAATTCCGATACTTCCCGCGTATCGGATACCGGAATCGGAAGTTCCCAGAATTCAAATTGAACGCAGCAGCCAATGAGGAATGAATGAAAGTGTGGGCACATCCTGTTTAGCATGGTGGGCATGTAAGTACTGGCAAGGCTTGGATTGGCTGCTGAAATGATGTCACTCTGCACTATAAAAAAGCGCTGCCGCCATTTTGCGCTCACTCTGCTGTGATTTCAGTTAGGGACAGGACGCTGTGTTCTAACTGAGGGCCAGTTGAGCTAGCTAATTGCTTTATTTTCCTTTCCAAAGGCTAATTTAGCAAAACGCTGTGTGTTCTTCACTGTTCACCTTGCTCTTGCCTTGCAGCGCTGTTTTAACAGCGTTCTGCAAGGTCTCTGTGTGTGTGTGTGTGCAGCTCACTCTGTAGTCTGTGTGCAGCCATATACCCGGTTGTATTCAGCTCAGGGGGGGTTCACACTGCCTCACACAGTTGTTCTTTTTTGCTCTTAGTGCAGCCTGCTGCACATTTTTTCTCAAATTTCCTATTAGTGTTTTTCCACCAGTCTCCAGCTCTATTGTGGAAAAACACTACATAGGATAACCTAGAGGGGGGTTTTTGGGCCTTGCAGCGCCGTTTACGGCTGTCTGCACGGTCTCCGTGTGAGCCCAGCTCGCCCTGTAGTCTGTGTGCAGCCATAGCCGGTTGGATTCAGCTCAGGGTTCGTTACTGGCTCATACCTTGAGAAAAATTTTCCTTTTTTTCAAATAGTGCAGCCTGTTTAAAATTTGAAAAAAAAAATTCCTATTAGTGTCTTTCCACTCGTATCCAGCTAAATAGTGGAAAAACACTATATAGGATAACCTAGAGGAGGGTTTTTTGGCCTTGCAGCGCCGTTTACGGCTGTCTGCACGGTCTCCGTGTGAGCCCAGCTCGCCCTGTAGTCTGTGTGCAGCCATAGCCGGTTGGATTCAGCTCAGGGTTCGTTACTGGCTCATACCTTGAGAAAAATTTTCCTTTTTTTCAAATAGTGCAGCCTGTTTAAAATTTGAAAAAAAAAATTCCTATTAGTGTCTTTCCACTCGTATCCAGCTAAATAGTGGAAAAACACTATATAGGATAACCTAGAGGAGGGTTTTTTGGCCTTGCAGCGCCGTTTACGGCTGTCTGCACGGTCTCCGTGTGAGCCCAGCTCGCCCTGTAGTCTGTGTGCAGCCATAGCCGGTTGGATTCAGCTCAGGGTTCGTTACTGGCTCATACCTTGAGAAAAATTTTCCTTTTTTTCAAATAGTGCAGCCTGTTTAAAATTTGAAAAAAAAAATTCCTATTAGTGTCTTTCCACTCGTATCCAGCTAAATAGTGGAAAAACACTATATAGGATAACCTAGAGGAGGGTTTTTTGGCCTTGCAGCGCCGTTTACGGCTGTCTGCACGGTCTCCGTGTGAGCCCAGCTCGCCCTGTAGTCTGTGTGCAGCCATAGCCGGTTGGATTCAGCTCAGGGTGCGTTACTGCCTCATACCTTGAAAAACAATTTCCTTTTTTTCAAATAGTGCAGCCAGTTTAAAATTTGAAAAAAAAAATTCCTATTAGTGTCTTTCCACTTGTATCCAGCTAAATAGTGGAAAAACACTATATAGGATAACCTAGAGGAGGGTTTCTTGGCCTTGCAGCGCCGTTTACGGCTGTCTGCACGGTCTCCGTGTGATTTAAACTAGCTCTGTAGCCCGATCTGCACCAAAAAAAAGGTTAAGTTCACCAAACACAACTTACACTTGTGTAGGCCACATTTGAAAAATAATAAAGTTTAGTCCACAATTTACAACATTAGTGTTTCTTACACCTGTTAGGAGGAGCATTACAGGAATAAGCACACTAAGGCCTTAGTACTTTTCTGCTTATCTTTATCTGTCAACCAAGATGAAGAGGGCAGGGAGTAAGGCACGTGGGCGTGGGCGCGGAGCAGGGAGAGGAGCAGGGAGAGGACGTGGTGATTCTGTGCCTGCTGCGGGCGCCGGTGACTCGTCGTCACTCAGTTTCAGCAGGGAACAGTCCTTCATGCGCAGCTTTGTCGGAGAGCGCCGTGCACCGCTGCTGCGTGAAGACCAAATTGAAGCCGTTGTCGGGTGGATGGCAGCTAACGCCTCGGCATCGACTTCAGTTAGTGCCACATCCTCTCAGGCACAGAGCACTGGAGAGCAGCCATCTGTCTCTTCACCACCTGCCAAATTGGCCAGGCAGTCAGAGAGCCCAGGACAGGAGCCGTCTCTACTTCTGTTCTCTGAATCTCTTGGCTTGGAAACAGGGGGCCAGCCAAGCAGCATTGGAGAAATGGAAGAAGAGGCAGTGTGCAGTGATGCCCAACACCTTTTTCTCTCTGACTCTGAAGAGGCAGGTGGGCCAGTGCCTCCGGTGACCACAGCGCAGTACGCATCTGATGATGAAACTCAGGTGCCGCTTTCTCGTGCGTACTGTGCTGCTGAGACTACCCAGGAGGAGCAGTTGGTGGCAGAGGGTAGTGGAGATGATGAGGTCCTTGACCCATCGTGGCGTGAGGAACAGGAAGGTGGTGGGAGCAGCTCAGAGGAAGAGCTTCCTCTTACGGGCCAAAGAGGGAGAGGGAGGGGGAAGACTGCGGAGCCTGTAGCCTCCACTTTGGCACCCGTTAGGAGCCTGTCTCTTTCCAAAGCCAAAAAGGGCGCTCCCAAGACTTGCAGTGCCTGGTCCTTTTTTGACACAGTTGCAGATGACATTTGTTTTGTCAAATGCAAGCTGTGTCATCATAAAGTAAAAAGAGGGAAAAATGTCAGCAACCTCAATACCACAAATATGTGGAAACATGTGCGGACCAGGCACGCGGTGGAGTTACAGAAACACACTGAAGATGTAGGCCAACCAACAGCGGCAGCTACCACCTCTTCAGCTCGTGTTGCCTCTTCCTCCAGCTCACGCACAGCTGGTTTGGCTTCCTCCCAGAGACCTTGTGTAATTCCACCCACAGCACCACCTTCCCAGTCATCCTCACACTCCCAGTCTACTCTACAGCCATCGGTAGTACAGGCATGGGAGAAAAGGCGGGCATTCTCGGCCAACCACCCCCGAGCACAGGCTCTGAATGCAGGCATTGCCAAACTGTTGTCCCTGGAAATGCTCTCGTTCAGGCTGGTGGAGACTGACAGCTTCCGTGACTTGATGGCATTGGCAGTCCCACAGTACAAGGTGCCCAGCCGCTTTTACTTCAGCAGGCAGGCTGTCCCTGCCCTGCACAGGCATGTTGAGGCAAACATAAAACATGCGCTACTGAACGCCGTCAGTAGCAAGGTCCACCTCACCACCGATGCGTGGACCAGTCAGCATGGACAGGGGCGATATGTTTCCCTCACTGCCCATTGGGTTAATGTTGTTGAGCCAGGTACAGATCGTGCGAGTGGCGCAGGACGTGTCCTGCCCACTCCAAGGATTGCAGGAATCCAGTCTGTACGCATCGACTCCTCCTCTTACACCAGTTCCTCTGATTCCTCTCTGCAGGATCCGTCACAGTCCACCCCCACATGGACCCGTGAACGTTTACCTATGACCGACATGAGCACAGCCGTGGCCAAACGTCAGCAGGCCGTCTTGAAACTAGTTTCATTGGGGCATCGAAGCCACACAGCGCAGGAGCTCTGGAATGCCATAAAGCAGGAGAGCGATGTGTGGTTACTGCCAGCGAATCTCCAGCCAGGCATGGTAGTGTGTGACAATGGCCGAAATCTGGTGGCAGCTTTGGCCCTTGGCAACCTCACTCACATCCCATGTCTGGCACATGTGCTCAATTTGGTTGTGCAGAGTTTTCTGAGGGACTATCCGGATCTTGATGCCCTGCTGCACAAGGTCCGCCTAGAGTGTGCTCACTTGCGGCGTTCCAGCTTGGCCAGATCCCGCATTGCTGCTCTGCAGCGCCGATTCCGCCTTCCGGAACACCGCATCATATGTGACCTACCTACCCGGTGGAATTCCACGTTACATATGTTGGAGCGGTTGTGTGAGCAGCAGCAAGCAGTTATGGAGTACCAGCTGCATCAGGCGCAAAGAAGTCGCAGTCAGCGCCGATCAGACTTCACAACCACAGAGTGGGCCACTATGAAGGACGTCTGCCAGGTTTTGCGTCCTTTTGATTATTCCACGCGGATGGCAAGTGCAGATGATGCACTAGTCAGCATGACTGTCCCCCTTATCTGCCTGCTTCAGCAAACTTTGCAAGGGTTAAGGGATGATGTGGTGGAAGAGGTGGAGGATGAGGAGTCACCTTTTCCATCAGCTTCTGGAGAGTCAGCGCCACGTGGTTCCTCACAAAGGGGTACGCAGGGGCCAATTTGTGAGGAGGATGAGGAGGAGTCAATGGAGGAGGAAGAGCTCCGTCCAGAGGAGGGAGCGACACAATTGTCCAGTGGTCAGTGTGTACAGCGAGGGTGGGGTGATGACGAGCGGGCAGAGATCATGTCTCAAGCAGGGGACAGCGTTTCTGGGCCGGTTGGCACTCTGCAGCACATGGTGGATTTCATGCTGCAGTGCCTGAGAAACGACCGCCGCATCGACCACATTCTCAACATGCCTGATTATTGGGTGTTCACCCTCCTCGATCCTCGCTACCGGGACAACGTCCAAAACCTCATCCCTGCGTTGACCCGGGAGCGTAAATTGCGGGAGTACCACGACACACTGGTGAATTCCATCATCTTCTCCTGTCCAACTGAGAGGAGTGCTGCTAGTGCTTTACAAAGCAGCTCAGTGCGTCGAGGCAGTGGGGGAGGCTCTGCCCAAAGAGGGAGCAGAAGCAGTGCCTCTGCCCAAGGCAAGCCCAGTATGGCACAACTCTGGCACACTTTTGTGTGCCCGCCCCAAATGTCTACACCATCACCGGCGGCTCCAGTCAGCAGGAGGCAACGGTTCCGTCAGATGGTGACAGACTACATGGCTTGCCCTCTTACTGTACTCCCAGACGGCTCTTCCCCGTTCAAGTTTTGGGTCTCTAAGCTGGATACATGGCCAGAGCTAAGCCAGTATGCATTGGAGGTGCTGGCTTGCCCTGCGGCTAGTGTCTTATCGGAACGTGTCTTTAGTGCCGCAGGTGGTGTACTAACAGACCGTCGCATGCGACTATCCTCCGATAACGTTGACCGGCTTACTTTCCTGAAAATGAACCAGGCCTGGATCTCGCAGGAATTTGCCACTCCTCTGCCTGATTAAGTAATTGGGTGTCATCCAGGTCTCCTGCTGTGTTCATCTTTCTACCACCTGAACTGCTATTCCTGGGCTCCAACACCGCCAGTTGCGGCTCAGAAGTGCAGGCTGCACAGTAAAAACATACGACCCAGTGTTATTGGGTTTCAGTAACGTCAGCTGATCCCCAGCTGTGTAGCCGGCAATGTGTCCTGCGACCGCCACGCTGGCACAACAACCTAAATGTAAGGGAACCTGTCCCCCCCCCCCCCCCCCCGTCGTTTGTTACTGAAAGAGCCATCTTGTGCAGCAGTAATGCTGCACAAGGAAAAGGTAGCTCTTTTTTTTTAGCTCTTTGCACACGCAGAACTTAACACTTATAAAATGTGTTCACTGATACCGTTATACCGTCCCGGAGCTGGGACTTTCCTTCGTAATGTGACGCAGCACAGCCGTCATTCCTACCCCCTTGGTGCCATGCGCTGCCTCCTCAGCGTTGTTTTAAGCTGTCACGGAGCCTGCGCTGTTCTGTTATCCCTTGGGCATGCCCTATTTGCGCTGCCTGTCTTCTGACATAATTTGGTGTCAGGCTGGCTGCGCCTGTGCGGCCGCGGTGCCCGAGATCCCGCCTCGCAGTGTCTTCTGATTGAGTCACACTGCGGGCCTGGGATCCATGGGCATGCGCAGTGCATATCTTCCCCTCGGGCTCTCGCTCATTTCCCTCCGCCTTCTTTAGACTGTGCGCCGTCAGCTGATCCCTAGCATGCCACGGCCGTGACACCGCACAGTCTGAAGAAGAGGGAAGGAGGGGAGTGAGAGTCGAGGTTATGCACTGTGCATGCCCATGGTTCCAAGGCCCGCAGTGGGATTACGTTAGATGAGACTGCGAGGTGGGATCTGGAGCAGCGTGGACGCACAGGCACTGACAGCCTGACACCAAATTATGTCAGAAGACAGGCAGCGCTAATTGGGCATGGCCAAGGGCTAACAGAACAGCGCAGGCTCCGTGGCAGCTTAAAACAACGCTGAGGAGGCAGCGCACGGCATCAAGGGGATAGGAATGACAGCTGTGCTGTGTCCCATTACGAAGGAAATTCGCACCTCCGGAACGGTTTAACGGTATAAAGGGACACATTTTTAGTGTTTACTTCGGTGTTTGCAAGGAGCATAATTAAAAGAGCAACCTTTTCCTTTTGCATCCTTAGTGCTGCACAACATGGCTCTTTCAGCTACAAACGTCTTGGGGGGGGGGGTTAAAGGTTTCCTTTCAACTTGCTCCAATCAGGCTTCGGCCTACACTCTGTTCCTCTGCTCCTCCTGCTGTCCCTGGGCTCTAACACCGCCAGTTGGTGCCTGGAAGTGCTGTGTGCACAGTCAACAGTCGCTCCTCTGTTATTGGGGTTCAGTAACGTCAGCTGATCCCCAGCTGTGTGTGCGGCAATACCTCCAATCTGCTCCTCCTGCTGTCCCTGGGCTCTAACACCGCCAGTTGGTGCCTGGAAGTGCTGTGTGCACAGTCAACAGTCGCTCCTCTGTTATTGGGGTTCAGTAACGTCAGCTGATCCCCAGCTGTGTATCCGGCAACGTGTCATGCGACCGCCACGCTGGCACAACTAAAATGTAAGGGGACCTGTCCCCCCCCCCCCCTAGGCGTTTGTTACTGAAAGAGCCACCATGTGCAGCACTAATACTGCACAAGGGAAAGGTCGCTCTTGAAATTATGCTCCTTGCAAACGCTGAACTACACACTCATGTAATGTGTCCCCTCACACCGTCCAACCGTCCCGGAGGTGGGACTTTCCTTTGTAATGTGACACAGCACAGCCGTCATTGCTACCCCCTTGGCACCGTGCGCTGCCTCCTTAGCGTTGTTTGATTCCGTCATGGACCCTGCGCTGTTATGTTATCCCTTGGCCATGCACAGTTTGCGCTGCCCGTCCTCTGACATCATTTGTTGTCGTCCTGGCTGCGCCTGTGCGTCCACGCTGCCCGAAATCACACCTCGCAGTGTCGTCTAATGTGATCCCACAGTGGGCCTGGTATCCATGGCCATGCGCAGTGCATATACTAGCCTCTCACTCCCCTTCTTCACGCTTCTTCAGACTAGGCGGCGTCAGCTGATCCCTAATAGCATGCCACGGCCGTGACGCCGCACAGTCTGAAGAAGCAGGAAGGAGGTGAGTGAGAGGCGATGATATGCACTGCGCATGCCCATGGATCCCTGGCCCGCAGTGGGACTACATTAGATGACACTGCAAGGTTGGATCTCGGGCAGCTTGGACGCACAGGCACTGCCAGCCTGACACCTACATGATGTCAGAAGACGGGCACCGCTAACTGTGCATGGCCAAGGGATAACATTACAGTGCGGGCTCCGTGACAGAACCAAACAACGTTGAGGAGGTGGTGCCCGGCACCAAGGGGGTTGGAATGACGGCTGTGCTGTGTCACATTACAAAGGAAAGTCCCACTTCCGGGATGGTTTGACGGTGTGAGGGGACACATTATATGAGTGTGTACTTCAGCGTTTGCAAGGAGCATAATTTTCGGAGCCACCATTTTCCATGTGCAGTATTACTGCTGTACAAGATGGCTCTTTCAGCAACAAATGCCTGGGGGGGGGGGGTTAAAGGTTCCCTTTCAACTTGCTCCACTGCAGGCTTCGGCCTACACTCTGCTCCTCTTTGATTCCCTGGGTTTCAACACTGTCAGTTGCCACCTGGAAGTGTTGTCTACACAGAAAAAAACACTAGGTGATGTGTCAGTGGGGTTCAGCACCGCCAGCTGTTCCCCTGCTGTGTAGTCGGCAACGTGTCCAGCACAAGCCACGCTGGCACAACAGAACAAAAGCTGCCACCAGTGCAGGCTTCGGCCTACACTCTGCTCCTCTCCTCCTCCTGCTGACCCTGGGCTCAAACACCGCTAGTTTTTGCCCGGAAGTGCTAGCTGCACAGAGAAAAACACCAGCCAATGTGTTAGTGGGGTTCAGCAACGCCAGCTGTTCCCCTGCTGTGTAGCCGGCAACGTGACCTGCAAACGCCATGCAGGCACAGGAACTGAAATTAAAAGGGAACCTGGCCCCACCCCCCCAGGTGTTTCTATGTATAACAGCCACCTAGTACAGCAGTACTGCTGCATTTGTACAAGGTGGCTGACTTTTTCTCCTTGCCCACGTGGAACTCAACACGTACAAAATGTGTCTCATTGAGACCATTCCACTGTCCCTGAGGTGTGACTTTCCTTTGTAATGATACGCAGCACCCCCCTTGGTAGCGTTTCCCGTCTTTTGTCATCATGGTTAGCTGGCTGCGCCTGTGCATCCGCCCTGCTAGAAACAACGCCCCTCGTTGTCATATTTATTTTGTCAGCGAGGGTGTGGTTTATGGGCACGAGCAGTGCATATGTTCGCCTGTCTTAACTCATCTCCTTCCGCCTTCTTCAGACTGTGCGGCCTCCTGGCCGTGGTAGGCGATAAGGGATCAGCTGAGGCCGCCCAGTCTGGAGCAGGTGTAAGGACATGTGTAAGCGGCAAACCTATTTACTGCACAAGGCCACGAATCCCAGCCACGCAGTGTGATTTTTTGAAAACACACTGTGGGTCTGGGATTCATGTCCATCGCTAACCGCAACGGCCGACATGAAATGAGGTCAGAAGACAGGAAGCGCTCACAGCGCATGGCCAAGGGATCACAATAGCGCAGACTCCTGTACAGCAAATAACAACGCTCAGGAATCTGCGCCCAGTACCTAGGTGCAAATTTTGACACCTGTGCTGCGTCTCGTTAAAAAGACAAGTCACGCCTCCACAACTGTTTGACAGTATAATGGGCTAAATAGTGTACGTGTTTTAGTCAGCGTGTGCAAGGAGCAAAACAAATAGAGCAACCTTTTACTTGTGCAGCATTAATGCTGCACAAGGTGTGGCTCTTGTACCTTGCAACACCTGAGGGGGGGGTTAAAGGTAACCTTTGAAATTGGTTCAACTAGGCTTCGGCCTACACTCTGCTCCTCTACTCCTCCTGCTGACCCTGGGCTCAAACACCGCTAGTTTTTGCCCGGAAATGCTAGCTGCACAGAGAAAAACACCAGCCAATGTGTTAGTGGGGTTCAGCACCGCCAGCTGTTCCCCTGCTGTGTAGTCGGCAACGTGTCCAGCACAAGCCACGCTGGCACAACCGACCAAAAGCTGCCACCAGTGCAGGCTTCGGCCTACACTTTGCTCCTCTCCTCCTCCTGCTGACCCTGGGCTCAAACAACGCCAGTTTCTGCCCGGACATGCTAGCTGCACAGAGAAAAACACCAGCCAATGTGTTAGTGGGGTTCAGCACCGCCTGCTGTTCCCCCGCTGTGTAGCCGGCATCGTGTCCAGCACAAGCCACGCTGGCACAACCGACCAAAAGCTGCCACCAGTGCAGGCTTCGGCCTACACTTTGCTCCTCTCCTCCTCCTCCTGCTGACCCTGGGCTCTAACACCGCTAGTTTTTGCCCGGACATGCAATCTGCACAGAGAAAAACACCAGTCAATGTGTCAGTGGGGTTCAGCAACGCCAGCTGTTCCCCTGCTGTGTAGCTTGCAACGTGACCTGCAAACGCCACGCAGGCACATGAACTGAAATTGAAGGGAGCCTGCCCCCCACCCACAGGTGTTTCTATGTATATCAGCCACCTTGTACAGCAGTACTGCTGCATTTGTACGAGGTGGCTGACTTTTTCTCCTTGCCCACGTGGAACTCAACACGTACAAAATGTGTCTCATTAGAGACCATTACAATGTCCCTGAGGTGTGACTTTCCTTTGTAATGACACGCAGCACCACCCTTGTTAGCGCTGCCCGTCTTTTGACATCATTGGTTAGCTGGCTGCGCCTGTGCATCTCCCCTGCTCGAAACAACGGCCCTCGGTGTCTTATTTTTTTGGACAGCGAGGGTGTGATTGATGGGCATGTGCAGTGCATATGTTTGCCTGTGTTCACTCATCTCCTTCCGCCTTCTTCAGACTGGGTGTCCTCATGGCCGCGGCAGGCGATAAGGGATCAGATGAGGCCGCCCAGTCTGAAGCAGGTGTAAGGACATGTGTGAGCGGCAAACATATTTAGTGCACCAGGGCACGAATCCCAGCACCGCAGTGTGATTTTTTAAAAACACACTGTGGGTCTGGGATTCATGTCCATCGCTAACCGCAACGGCCGACATGAAATGAGGTCAGAAGACAGGAAGCGCTCACAGCGCATGGCCAAGGGATCACAATAGCGCAGACTCCTGTACAGCAAATAACAACGCTCAGGAATCTGCGCCCAGTACCTAGGTGCAAATTTTGACACCTGTGCTGCGTCTCGTTAAAAAGACAAGTCACGCCTCCACAACTGTTTGACAGTATAATGGGCTAAATAGTGTACGTGTTTTAGTCAGCGTGTGCAAGGAGCAAAACAAATAGAGCAACCTTTTACTTGTGCAGCATTAATGCTGCACAAGGTGTGGCTCTTGTACCTTGCAACACCTGAGGGGGGGGTTAAAGGTAACCTTTGAAATTGGTTCAACTAGGCTTCGGCCTACACTCTGCTCCTCTACTCCTCCTGCTGACCCTGGGCTCAAACACCGCTAGTTTTTGCCCGGAAATGCTAGCTGCACAGAGAAAAACACCAGCCAATGTGTTAGTGGGGTTCAGCACCGCCAGCTGTTCCCCTGCTGTGTAGTCGGCAACGTGTCCAGCACAAGCCACGCTGGCACAACCGACCAAAAGCTGCCACCAGTGCAGGCTTCGGCCTACACTTTGCTCCTCTCCTCCTCCTGCTGACCCTGGGCTCAAACAACGCCAGTTTCTGCCCGGACATGCTAGCTGCACAGAGAAAAACACCAGCCAATGTGTTAGTGGGGTTCAGCACCGCCTGCTGTTCCCCCGCTGTGTAGCCGGCATCGTGTCCAGCACAAGCCACGCTGGCACAACCGACCAAAAGCTGCCACCAGTGCAGGCTTCGGCCTACACTTTGCTCCTCTCCTCCTCCTGCTGACCCTGGGCTCAAACAACGCCAGTTTCTGCCCGGACATGCTAGCTGCACAGAGAAAAACACCAGCCAATGTGTTAGTGGGGTTCAGCAACGCCAGCTGTTCCCCTGCTGTGTAGCTTGCAACGTGACCTGCAAACGCCACGCAGGCACATGAACTGAAATTGAAGGGAGCCTGCCCCCCACCCACAGGTGTTTCTATGTATATCAGCCACCTTGTACAGCAGTACTGCTGCATTTGTACGAGGTGGCTGACTTTTTCTCCTTGCCCACGTGGAACTCAACACGTACAAAATGTGTCTCATTAGAGACCATTACAATGTCCCTGAGGTGTGACTTTCCTTTGTAATGACACGCAGCACCCCCATTGTTAGCGCTGCCCGTCTCCTGACATCATTGGTTGGCTGGCTGTGCCTGTGCGTCCCCCCTGCCCGACACAACGCCCCCCGTTGTCTCATATATTTTGACTGCGAGGGTGTGATTGATGGGCACGAGCAGTGCATATGTTCCCCTGTTTTCACTCCCCTCCTTCCGCCTTCTTCTGACTGTGCGGCCTCATGGCCGCGGCATGCGATAAGGGATCAGCTGAGGCCGCCCAGTCTGAAGCAGGTGTAAGGACATGTGTGAGCGGCGAACATATTTACTGCACAAGGCCACGAATCCCAGCACCGCAGTGTGACTTTAGGAAAAGCCACTGTGGGTCTGGGATTTATGGCCATCGTTAACCGCACCGGCCAACATGAAATGAGGTCATGAGACGGCCTGCACTAACAGGGTATTGCCAAGGGATAACACAAGAGCGCAGACTCCTGTACAGCAAATAACAACGCTCAGGAATCTGCGCCCAGTACCTAGGTGCAAATTTTGACACCTGTGCTGCGTCTCGTTAAAAAGACAAGTCACGCCTCCACAACTGTTTGACAGTATAATGGGCTAAATAGTGTACGTGTTTAATTCAGCGTGTGCAAGGAGCAAAATTAAATAGAGCAACCTTTGACTTGTGCATCATTAATGCTGTTCAAGGTGTGGCTCTTGTACCTTGCAACACCTGAGGGGGGGGTTAAAGGTAACCTTTGAAATTGGTTCAACTAGGCTTCGGCCTACACTCTGCTCCTCTACTCCTCCTGCTGACCCTGGGCTCAAACACCGCTAGTTTTTGCCCGGAAATGCTAGCTGCACAGAGAAAAACACCAGCCAATGTGTTAGTGGGGTTCAGCACCGCCAGCTGTTCCCCTGCTGTGTAGTCGGCAACGTGTCCAGCACAAGCCACGCTGGCACAACAGAACAAAAGCTGCCACCAGTGCAGGCTTCGGCCTACACTTTGCTCCTCTCCTCCTCCTGCTGACCCTGGGCTCAAACAACGCCAGTTTCTGCCCGGACATGCTAGCTGCACAGAGAAAAACACCAGCCAATGTGTTAGTGTGGTTCAGCACCGCCAGCTGTTCCCCCGCTGTGTAGCCGGCATCGTGTCCAGCACAAGCCACGCTGGCACAACCGACCAAAAGCTGCCACCAGTGCAGGCTGCGGCCTACACTTTGCTCCTCTCCTCCTCCTCCTGCTGACCCTGGGCTCTAACACCGCTAGTTTTTGCCCGGACATGCAATCTGCACAGAGAAAAACACCAGTCAATGTGTCAGTGGGGTTCAGCAACGCCAGCTGTTCCCCTGCTGTGTAGCTTGCAACGTGACCTGCAAACGCCACGCAGGCACATGAACTGAAATTGAAGGGAGCCTGCCCCCCACCCCCCCAGGTGTTTCTATGTATAACAGCCACCTTGTACAGCAGTACTGCTGCATTTGTACAAGGTGGCTGACTTTTTCTCCTTGCACACGTGGAACTCAACAAGTACAAAATGTGTCTCATTACAGACCATTACAATGTCCCTGAGGTGTGACTTTCCTTTTTAATGACACGCAGCACCCCCATTGTTAGCGCTGCCCGTCTCCTGACATCATTGGTTGGCTGGCTGTGCCTGTGCGTCCCCCCTGCCCGACACAACGCCCCCCGTTGTCTCATATATTTTGACTGCGAGGGTGTGATTGATGGGCACGAGCAGTGCATATGTTCCCCTGTTTTCACTCCCCTCCTTCCGCCTTCTTCTGACTGTGCGGCCTCATGGCCGCGGCATGCGATAAGGGATCAGCTGAGGCCGCCCAGTCTGAAGCAGGTGTAAGGACATGTGTGAGCGGCGAACATATTTACTGCACAAGGCCACGAATCCCAGCACCGCAGTGTGACTTTAGGAAAAGCCACTGTGGGTCTGGGATTTATGGCCATCGTTAACCGCACCGGCCAACATGAAATGAGGTCATGAGACGGCCTGCACTAACAGGGTATTGCCAAGGGATAACACAAGAGCGCAGTTTCCTGTACTGCAAATAACAACGGTAAGGAATCTGCGCACAGCACCTAGGTGTAAATTTGTACACCTGTGCTGCGTCTCCTTAAAAAGACTAGTAGTCACGCCTCCACTACTGTTTGACAGTATAATGGGCTAAATAGTGTACGTGTTTAATTCAGCGTGTGCAAGGAGCAAAATTAAATAGAGCAACCTTTGACTTGTGCATCATTAATGCTGTTCAAGGTGTGGCTCTTGTACCTTGCAACACCTGAGGGGGGGGTTAAAGGTAACCTTTGAAATTGGTTCAACTAGGCTTCGGCCTACACTCTGCTCCTCTACTCCTCCTGCTGACCCTGGGCTCAAACACCGCTAGTTTTTGCCCGGAAATGCTAGCTGCACAGAGAAAAACACCAGCCAATGTGTTAGTGGGGTTCAGCACCGCCAGCTGTTCCCCTGCTGTGTAGTCGGCAACGTGTCCAGCACAAGCCACGCTGGCACAACAGAACAAAAGCTGCCACCAGTGCAGGCTTCGGCCTACACTTTGCTCCTCTCCTCCTCCTGCTGACCCTGGGCTCAAACAACGCCAGTTTCTGCCCGGACATGCTAGCTGCACAGAGAAAAACACCAGCCAATGTGTTAGTGTGGTTCAGCACCGCCAGCTGTTCCCCCGCTGTGTAGCCGGCATCGTGTCCAGCACAAGCCACGCTGGCACAACCGACCAAAAGCTGCCACCAGTGCAGGCTGCGGCCTACACTTTGCTCCTCTCCTCCTCCTCCTGCTGACCCTGGGCTCTAACACCGCTAGTTTTTGCCCGGACATGCAATCTGCACAGAGAAAAACACCAGTCAATGTGTCAGTGGGGTTCAGCAACGCCAGCTGTTCCCCTGCTGTGTAGCTTGCAACGTGACCTGCAAACGCCACGCAGGCACATGAACTGAAATTGAAGGGAGCCTGCCCCCCACCCCCCCAGGTGTTTCTATGTATAACAGCCACCTTGTACAGCAGTACTGCTGCATTTGTACAAGGTGGCTGACTTTTTCTCCTTGCACACGTGGAACTCAACAAGTACAAAATGTGTCTCATTACAGACCATTACAATGTCCCTGAGGTGTGACTTTCCTTTTTAATGACACGCAGCACCCCCATTGTTAGCGCTGCCCGTCTCCTGACATCATTGGTTGGCTGGCTGTGCCTGTGCGTCCCCCCTGCCCGACACAACGCCCCCCGTTGTCTCATATATTTTGACTGCGAGGGTGTGATTGATGGGCACGAGCAGTGCATATGTTCCCCTGTTTTCACTCCCCTCCTTCCGCCTTCTTCTGACTGTGCGGCCTCATGGCCGCGGCATGCGATAAGGGATCAGCTGAGGCCGCCCAGTCTGAAGCAGGTGTAAGGACATGTGTGAGCGGCGAACATATTTACTGCACAAGGCCACGAATCCCAGCACCGCAGTGTGACTTTAGGAAAAGCCACTGTGGGTCTGGGATTTATGGCCATCGTTAACCGCACCGGCCAACATGAAATGAGGTCATGAGACGGCCTGCACTAACAGGGTATTGCCAAGGGATAACACAAGAGCGCAGTTTCCTGTACTGCAAATAACAACGGTAAGGAATCTGCGCACAGCACCTAGGTGTAAATTTGTACACCTGTGCTGCGTCTCCTTAAAAAGACTAGTAGTCACGCCTCCACTACTGTTTGACAGTATAATGGGCTAAATAGTGTACGTGTTTAATTCAGCGTGTGCAAGGAGCAAAATTAAATAGAGCAACCTTTGACTTGTGCATCATTAATGCTGTTCAAGGTGTGGCTCTTGTACCTTGCAACACCTGAGGGGGGGGGGTTAAAGGTAACCTTTGAAATTGGTTCAACTAGGCTTCGGCCTACACTCTGCTCCTCTACTCCTCCTGCTGACCCTGGGCTCAAACACCGCTAGTTTTTGCCCGGAAATGCTAGCTGCACAGAGAAAAACACCAGCCAATGTGTTAGTGGGGTTCAGCACCGCCAGCTGTTCCCCGCTGTGTAGCCGGCATCGTGTCCAGCACAAGCCACGCTGGCACAACCGACCAAAAGCTGCCACCAGTGCAGGCTTCGGCCTACACTTTGCTCCTCTCCTCCTCCTCCTGCTGACCCTGGGCTCTAACACCGCTAGTTTTTGCCCGGACATGCAATCTGCACAGAGAAAAACACCAGTCAATGTGTCAGTGGGGTTCAGCAACGCCAGCTGTTCCCCTGCTGTGTAGCTTGCAACGTGACCTGCAAACGCCACGCAGGCACATGAACTGAAATTGAAGGGAGCCTGCCCCCCACCCACAGGTGTTTCTATGTATAACAGCCACCTTGTACAGCAGTACTGCTGCATTTGTACGAGGTGGCTGACTTTTTCTCCTTGCCCACGTGGAACTCAACACGTACAAAATGTGTCTCATTAGAGACCATTACAATGTCCCTGAGGTGTGACTTTCCTTTGTAATGACACGCAGCACCACCCTTGTTAGCGCTGCCCGTCTTTTGACATCATTGGTTAGCTGGCTGCGCCTGTGCATCTCCCCTGCTCGAAACAACGCCCCTCGGTGTCTTATTTTTTTGGACAGCGAGGGTGTGATTGATGGGCATGTGCAGTGCATATGTTTGCCTGTGTTCACTCATCTCCTTCCGCCTTCTTCAGACTGGGTGTCCTCATGGCCTCGGCAGGCGATAAGGGATCAGATGAGCCGTCCAGTCTGAAGCAGGTGTAAGGACATGTGTGAGCGGCAAACATATTTACTGCACCAGGGCACGAATCCCAGCACCGCAGTGTGATTTTTAAAAACACACTGTGGTCTGGGATTCATGTCCATCGCTAACCGCAACGGCCAACATGAAATGAGGTCATAAGACAGGAAGCGCTCACAGCGCATGGCCAAAGGATCACAAGAGCGCAGACTCCTGTACAGCAACTAACAACGCTCAGGAAGCTGCGCCCATGCAAAAAGGTGTTGTTTTCGACACCTGTGCTGCTTTTCTTTAAAAAGACAAGTCACGCCTCCACTACTGTTAAACAGTATAATGGGCTAAATAGTCTACGTGTTGCATTCAGCTTGTGCAAGTAGACAAATTAATAGAGCAACCTTTTACTTGTGCAGCATTAATGCTGCAGAAGGAGTGGCTCTTGTTCTTTGTAACACCTGAGGGGGGGTTAAAGGTAACCTTTGAAATTGTTCAACTAGGCTTCGGCCTACACTCTGCTCCTCTCCTCCTCCTGCTGACCCTGGGCTCTAACAACGCTAGTTTTTGCCCGGAAATGCTAGCTGCACAGAGAAAAACACCAGCCAATGTGTTAGTGGGGTTCAGCAACGCCAGCTGTTCCCCCGCTGTGTAGCCGGCATCGTGTCCAGCACAAGCCACGCTGGCACAACCGACCAAAAGCTGCCACCAGTGCAGCTTCGGCCTACACTTTGCTCCTCTCCTCCTCCTCCTGCTGACCCTGGGCTCAAACACCGCTAGTTTTTGCCGAAATGCTAGCTGCACAGAGAAAAACACCAGCCAATGTGTTAGTGGGGTTCAGCAACGCCAGCTGTTCCCCCCGCTGTGTAGCCGGCATCGTGTCCAGCACAAGCCACGCTGGCACAACCGACCAAAAGCTGCCACCAGTGCAGGCTTCGGCCTACACTTTGCTCCTCTCCTCCTCCTCCTGCTGACCCTGGGCTCAAACACCGCTAGTTTTTGCCCGGAAATGCTAGCTGCACAGAGAAAAACACCAGCCAATGTGTTAGTGGGGTTCAGCACCGCCAGCTGTTCCCCTGCTGTGCAGCTTGCAACGTGACCTGCAAACGCCACGCAGGCACATGAACTGAAATTGAAGGGAGCCTGGCCCCCACCCCCAGGTGTTTCTATGTATAACAGCCACCTTGTACAGCAGTACTGCTGCATTTGTACAAGGTGGCTGATGTTTTCTCCTTGCCCACGTGGAACTCAACACGTACAAAATGTGTCTCTTTGAGACCATTCCACTGTCCCTGAGGTGTGACTTTCCTTTCTAATGATACGCAGCACCCCCCTTGGTAGCGCTTCCCGTCTTCTGACATCATTGGTTGGCTACTTGCGCCTGTTCGTCCGCCCTGCCTGAATAAAATGCTCCTCGTTGTCTTAATTATTTTGACTGCGAGGGTGTGATTGATGGGCACGAGCAGTGCATATCTTCGCCTGTCTTAACTCATCTCCTTCAGCCTTCTTCAGACTGTGCAGCCTCATGGCCGCGGCATGCGAGAAGGGATCAGCAGAGGCCGCCCAGTCTGAAGCAGGTGTAAGGACGTGTGTGAGCGGCCAAAATATTTACTGCTCAAGGCCACGAATCCCAGCACCGCAGTGTGGCTTTATGAAAAGACACTGTGGGTCTGGGATTTATGGCCATCGTTAACCGCACCGGCCAACATGAAATGATGTCATAAGATGGGCAGCGCTAACAGGGCATTGCCAAGGGATAACACAAGAGCGCAGACTCCTGTACAGCAAATAACAACGCTCAGGAAGCTGCTCCAAGCACCAAGGCGTTATTTTGGACACCTGTGCTGCGTCTCATCAAAAACAAGTCACGCATCCACTACAGTTTGACTGTAGAATGGGGTAAATTGTGTATGTCTTTCATTCAGCGTGTGCAAGTAGACAAATTAATAGAGCAACCTTTCACTTGTGCAGCATTAATACTGCACAAGGTGTGTCTCTTGTACTTTGTAACACCTGAGGGGGGGGTTAAAGGTTTCCTTTGAAATTGGTTCAACTAAGCTTCGGCCTACACTCTGCTCCTCTCCTCCTCCTCCTGCTTCAACACGGGCTCTAACATCGCTAGTTTTTGCCCGCAAGTGCTAGCTGCACAGAGAAAAACACACGCCATTGTGTTAGTGGGGTTCAGCAACGCCAGCTGTTCCCCCAGTGTGTAGCCGGCAAAGTGTCCTGCAAACGCAACGCAGACACAAAGCTGCCTCCAGTGCAGGCTTCGGCCTACACTCATCTCCCCCTGCTTACCCTTTGCTCCAACACCGCTAGTTGGGGCTCTAGGAAGACAATCTTTAATAGGCAAGGCAACGCATCCGGGTTCCCAGCACCGCCAGCTGGTTCTCGGCAGTGTTCTTGTCACAGGTACTCCCTCGTGCCAAGCCTGGTTTCAGCACCGTCAGCTGTTTCCGGGTTGTGTCAACTTCACTGAGACGCCTATGCTTGCCCCATCGTGGTGCGGTCGAGTTAGCCAACTCCAGGGTGCCTCCAGTTTAGGAGCTTCCTATGTGGGCTGCGTGAACTGGTAGTCAAGGCTGGTTCTGTAGTGCCAGTAGGCCCAGCTCCCCCTGTAGGACTGTTGGGGTTCGGTAACTGCGGCTGCCTCGCGGCCTAGCTGTTCTCTCCTCTCCTGTGGGCCTTGGGGTCCACCACCTGGTTCCAGCACCGTCAGCTGGTTCCGGGCCGAGCCTTTGGCTTAGGTGCCTCCTCCTGGGTATCCGAGTTCCGCCAACGCCAGGCGGTCCTTGGTAGTGCTTTTAAGCGCGGGCACCTACAGCTTAGTAACCGGGTTCCAGCACCGTCAGCTGGTCCTCGGTCGTGCCATTGGCTCTTGCACACTGGGGCAACGCATCCGGGTTCCAGCACCGCCAGCTGGTTCTCGGCAGTGTTTTTGTCACAGGTACTCCCTCGTGCCAAGCCTGGTTTCAGCACCGTCAGCTGTTTCCGGGTTGTGTCAAGCTCACTGAGACACCTATGCTTGCCTCGTCGTGGTGCGGTCGGGTTAGCCAACTCCAGGGTGCCTCCAGTTTAGGAGCTTCCTATGTGGGCTGCGTGAACTGGTAGTCAAGCTGGTTCTGTAGTGCCAGTAGGCCCAGCTCCCCCTGTAGGACTGTTGGGGTTCGGTAACTGCGGCTGCCTCGCGGCCTAGCTGTTCTCTCCTCTCCTGTGGACCTTCGGGTCCACCACCTGGTTCCAGCACCGTCAGCTGGTTCCGGGCCGAGCCTTTGGCTTAGGTGCCTCCTCCTGGGTATCCGAGTTCCGCCAACGCCAGGCGGTCCTTGGTAGTGCTTTTAAGCGCGGGCACCTACAGCTTAGTAACCGGGTTCCAGCACCGTCAGCTGGTCTCGGTCGTGCCATTGGCTCTTGCACACTGGGGCAACGCATCCGGGTTCCAGCACCGCCAGCTGGTTCTCGGCAGTGTTTTTGTCACAGGTACTCCCTCGTGCCAAGCCTGGTTTCAGCACCGTCAGCTGTTTCCGGGTTGTGTCAAGCTCACTGAGACACCTATGCTTGCCTCGTCGTGGTGCGGTCGGGTTAGCCAACTCCAGGGTGCCTCCAGTTTAGGAGCTTCCTATGTGGGCTGCGTGAACTGGTAGTCAAGGCTGGTTCTGTAGTGCCAGTAGGCCCAGCTCCCCAGTAGGACTGTTGGGGTTCGGTAACTGCGGCTGCCTCGCGGCCTAGCTGTTCTCTCCTCTCCTGTGGACCTTCGGGTCCACCACCTGGTTCCAGCACCGTCAGCTGGTTCCGGGCCGAGCCTTTGGCTAGGTGCCTCCTCCTGGGTATCCGAGTTCCGCCAACGCCAGGCGGTCCTTGGTAGTGCTTTTAAGCGCGGGCACCTACAGCTTAGTAACCGGGTTCCAGCACCGTCAGCTGGTCCTCGGTCGTGCCATTGGCTCTTGCACACTGGGGCAACGCATCCGGGTTCCAGCACCGCCAGCTGGTTCTCGGCAGTGTTTTTTTCACAGGTACTCCCTCGTGCCAAGCCTGGTTTCAGCACCGTCAGCTGTTTCCGGTTGTGTCAAGCTCACTGAGACACCTATGCTTGCCTCGTCGTGGTGCGGTCGGGTTAGCCAACTCCAGGGTGCCTCCAGTTTAGGAGCTTCCTATGTGGGCTGCGTGAACTGGTAGTCAAGGCTGGTTCTGTAGTGCCAGTAGGCCCAGCTCCCCCTGTAGGACTGTTGGGG